>NC_141922.1:18904166-19217500 GCF_057802395.1 Ceratotherium simum simum
CCAATCCTCTGGAATAATACTTAGCATCACATTCACAACAACCATTTATTGATGATCTGTGTCTGAGATGGTAATAAGCACCTTGCACATATTTTCTCAATTCCTCACAACAACCCCATTCATTAGATATCATTATTCCCACATTTACACATGAGATGCAAAATAAAAAACCCAGTATCATTATTACCATGTCTATGGTAGTTAACAATTATGTAATACTTAATGTAGCATAGGCACTTTACAAGCTTTGTCTCATGTAATCTTCACACATTTTAGGAGGTAGGTTTTATTTTTTCTGTTTTCATTATTTCCATTATATCATTGAGGAAACTGAGGCTTAGAGAGGGTGTGTATCAATTAGCTTTTACAATGGAGCAACCAACCTCTGAATTTGGTGGCTTAAGACAATGATCACTTATTAATTTTTAATACAATGAGTTGGCAGTTTGGGCTGGGTTCAGCTGGGTGATTCTTCTGGTCTCAGCTGCTCCAGTGGAGCATCATGAATCTGTGGTCAGATGCTGGTCAGCTAGGCTGCTCCGCTTCAGGGATTGGTTGGTTGTGGACTGGGATAATGGTGGAAACTGGTCCATGTGCATCCAGCCTGGGCTTGTGGCTGGGCAGGGGTCTGAGGGAGAGAGTGGAAATATGCAAGGTCTATTGAGACCCAGGCTCAAAACTGGTACAATGTCACTTCTGAATTCTCTTGGCCAAAGCAGGTCCATGACTAGCTCAGAATCAAGGGATGGGGAAACATAGACTCCCGTGGGAGGGGCCGTAAAATTACAGAACAAAGAGTGAGTGTAGATATGGGGAGGGGTGGGGAAATGGGGCCATTTTATCAATATATTACTGGGTAGGTAGGGGAAACAGGTCGGGGTGAGGTGGGGTTCTTAGGCGGAAAGAACAGAATGTGCAAAGACTCTCTAAGACTTCTAGGCAGGAAAGAGCCTGTGTTTTTGAAAAGTAGGCTGGTGTGCCTGGAGTACAGGAGGAGGCAGTTGGAGAAGTTAGGGATGGGGTGCTATTCTGAACACTTCATCTGGGTTAACTTGGTCCTCACAACAACCCCATGAGGTAAACACTATGGTTACCTCCTCTCTATCTCCATGGAGAAACTGAGGCATGGAGAGGTTGAACAATACCCTAAGTCACACAGCTAGAAGTAGCAATATCAGGACTCCAACCCAGGGGGTCCAGCTCTACAGCCCACGCCCTGAACCTCTTGCCACACTGCCGGCACCGCAACAGGTAGAAGAAAGAGCAAGGGTTCTGGTGTGGAGTATGAGGGCTGAAGGTTGAAACCACTTTCCGTAAAGGCCTAAAGACAATAAGGTAGAGATTCCTTGTTACTCACTATTTGCCCAAGATTAGGACTGCTTATTTCTGCTTGGAGGCGGGAAGGAATTAGTCTTTCTGACTCTGTGAGCATACAAATGGGTGCACGATAGTGTCAAATGTATTCACAAGACGCTTTTGTTTTTAAACAGAAACTGATTTGGTCTAGCTCAAGCTTAAAAAGAAGTATTTCTTCGGAAAGTACTGGGGTAGCTCACAGAATCCAACAGTCTTAGGAAGGGCAAGAAGTAGACGAGGCCCTGGGACTTCAGTGGCAGGAGTTTGTGGGCTCACTTTCCAGTATGCTGCCAGCCACTTGACTCAGTTTAATGACTTCCCATCAGATGTCTTCTTATTTACATCCTGACTTCCCAGGAGAGAGAATCTGGCATGACTTGGGCCGTGTGTTTTTACATTGGACAAATTGGGTCTGGCCAGGGGAACAGGACCATGGACACAGCCAAGGCCACTGGGGGAATCACTACGAAGCCATCCCACTCAGTGGCCATCCTGCTACTGCTTGGTGGTGGGATTAGTTCTAAGCGCCACTACCTACATCCACGTGGACAGTTCCAAGGACACATCTCTTCCCAAGGAAAGGAGCAGGCCTTCCTCTCCCAGGGATCCTAAAGTTCCAGAGATTCTGACCAAACTCACATCCTGCAGCTTTGTTGCAGATCCAAATTCTCAGCAAGAGCATTTGAATATGGTTTTATTAATTGCATCTATTTATTAATTGCATTATTTGAGCCCAGCAAATAGCTTTCATTAAATTATAACAATCCAAGGTAGATGATATCTTTAAGTCCATTTTGCCATGCAAACATTATATTTATACAACAGTGCTTTTCAATCCCAAATTCCTAAGTGATCGGGTTATAAAACATTTATTAGTGGTTCAAAGGCATTGCTTTTGTGAATTCAGTATCTTCCCTAGGATAGATGTCAGGGCAGGCAGCTCTATTTGGTTGAACTCACAGCATGATGTTCAAAGGTGCTTCCTTGTGTTTGCAGAGAGGAGAAGCTAGGTTCTATAGACGATCAGCTTCTCTTCTGAGTTTCATGTGTGACTTGCTGCAAGACTGAGAAAGCCACTTGCAAAGATGAAATGAAATTCATGGTTTTCATAAGTAAATTGGGCTACTTAAATTTCCACATAAGAGCTTCTTATACATGGGCACAACTGGCTTCCATATAAACATTTTATAATACTGATCATTCTGATTGTTGACACAAGTATAATTTTCGTGGGAATGTAATCTATTAGGAGAGTATTTGGGGTCGGAATTTAAGACTTGGATACTCAACAGGCCTGGATTTGCCACCAGTCAATTCACGATATGACCTTGGACAAACCCCTCAGCATCTCCATGCTTCTTTCAATACATCAAACTGGAGTTGGTAAATATCAGTTAGGAACACGTTCAGCTACAAATAACGGAAAACCTGGTGGGGGTTTATTTTTCTAATGTGACAAATCAGGAGGCAGGGAGTCAAGGACTGGGATGTTGTTTAGGATCCAGGCTCCTTCTCTGTTCTTGTGATCAGGCTGTGGTTTTTGTCCTGATGGTGGGAAGGTGGCTGCTGCACGGTCAGAAGGAAGAAGAGAGAAGGACAAAGGGCATGGGTCAAAGGAAAATGCTAGCTGAGTTTGTTCCCTCTTTTTTAGAGAAGCAATAAATGTCCTGGAAGCTCCCCGACCCCACCCCGGCCATGGTCTCCTCCTTACATCTCATTTGCCAGAACTGAAATAAGGCCACCTCTACCCACAAAGGCATCTGGGAAGGTGATCCTTTATCTGGGCGTATTGAAGCCCTGAATGAAATCAGGGATCTCTTGGTAAAGAAAAACATTGAGTATTGGGTCACTGTGTCCTTTTTATCCCCAAAGGGCAGAAGGAAACTATCATTTATTGGTCTTCTACCAGGTGGTAAGCATTGTGCTAAGCTCTTTTCACCAGTCATCTCAGTTCAATTCTTGTGCCGTAGACACAAACTCTATTTTAGGATAAAGAAGTTGAGGCTTGGAAACATTAGGTAAATTGCTCAAATTTGCAGTAAGATGAATTAAAAAATATCTCCTCTGTCTATTGGGTCAGGAGGGCTGGAGGAGGTCTCAAGTTAATCTGGATAGTTTTTGTTGGCCTCTAGGGGAGGGTCTTATAGCATTTTTCTCCCTTCTATTCACTCCACACCCCTGAAGGAGGGTTGGGCTTGCAGGTAAGGGAGGATTCCCAGAGGCCCAGAGCCTCACTCTGAGCTCCCACAGTGATCTTTGGGGGCGCTGGGACTCTTGTCTGATGATGACTGGGACTCTTGACATCTTCTCTGGTGACGTCATCAATCCTTCCTAGATTTCCTGGAGCAGACCCATGGTGGTCTCCCTCCCTTTAAGTCTCCTCCCTCCAACATCGGAGAAGATCCCTTCCTCACTGTCACCCCACTGCAAACTTCATGCAGGTCACCTGCAGTGACTTGAGGGAAATGGAGCAGCATTCACCTGCCCCCAGCTCTCATGAGCAAGTAACACTGATTGACTGGCTCCTAGAAAGGGGCCATGTTGTAAATAGTCAAGCACACAGTGTTGGGAGCCAGATTGCTGCCTTTGAATCACACCGTGCCATTTCCTGGCTATGTGACTTGCAAACTGAGTGCTCTACATCTCAGTTTCCTCATCTGTAAAATGGGTGCTAATAGTAGTACCAATGTCGTAGAGTTGTGACAATTTACAAACATAAAGCACTGAGAACAATGCCTACCACATAGCTAAAATTTGTGCATGCTTAAGTCAGCTCCTTGTGAGTGCCCTCTCTTTTAGACATCTCCATGCTGAACTTGCTTTTATAGATTCATTCTTTTGAATCTTGAAAGCCAAGTCTCCTGGGGTTGTTCTTAAGTTACTATTTGTTTTTAACGTATCCTGTAGTTATCAATTAATGCCTCGGTTCCTGCTATTAAAGCAGAGCAAGAAAAGTAATAGCTAATATTTGAGCTCTCTCTCTTCTGCCTTCTAAAATACAGATTAACAGTACTGTGTGAGCTCTGCCCCCTGGAGTTGTGCAGTATGGTGGCCCTTGGATGAGTCAACTTGGGAGGGACGGGTTGGTAAATAGCGAAGATCACTTTGTTTTCTTCACAGTTGGAGCTAAGCCTGCAGGTTTTACATGCACTATTTTCCTTGGCGCCAACACTATTTTCTGTACACACATTTCAGTCGTGTGTGTATGTACTCACATGTTGGTGAAATATATTTCTCAACATGGATCATGGTGGGCCCAAGAGGGGCCGCCTTCAGCATGCTGCTTTTCTGTCTTTCATCAGCTTGCACTCCCTGCCCAGTAAAACACCACCTGGGGACTAGAGGTCAAAGCACTGGGTTCCAATCCTGCATCTGCTGTCACCTGGGGCCATGATGTCGGGCAAGTCACTCCCCCATTTAGGCTTTCACCTTCCCCTTCTAAGAGCGGCTCTCTAGGGCCCCTTCCAGCTCCACAGTTTTCCAGTATTCCCTGAAAGATCCTCTTAGACTTTGGAATCACTGCATGCTTGGGAGATTTTGGGCTTGAAGTTTCCCTTTTGAGATTGCCTTAATTGATTGGGCATCTTATTGTTGCTGAGAAATACTACCAAGAAAGCAGAGACTGAAGTTCCTTTTCCTTCCCCAAATGCGATGCTTAAATAAAATTCAGTTTCCTAGGGCAAACACAGAGGAGCAGAAATGGATAGGGTTTCTCCTGTCTTTGAGCAGTCCCAGACGAGGCTATAAACAGCAGGATATCCCTTCAACCAGATGGGCTGCTGAGCTTGGAGAGCCAAGCAGTCGCAGAGAATAGAGAAATCAGTTGCTGAGATGAGGAAAGGCTGGTGGCTGTGATGTCAGTTTATTCTCATGGCTGAATGTAGTCAGCCTGGAGGCCTGGGAGAAGATGGAGAAGATTAGCCACTCTGAGAGGCTCAAACATGAGCTGGTGGGCCGTGACGTTCCAAGTCACAGTTCAGGGAACTGGCCCATTGGGAAAATGGCCTATTGAGCTAAGTTTGGATGCAAGATCTTGAGAGCAGGGCCAGCCTCAGGGAACACTGGGACAGGGCAGTGTTGGCTGGTACTCGATGCCCCTTTCGTGGCTTTGCCTCATTTTTCTTGGTGCCATAAACAGTCTCAGATATCCAGGGCTGCTTGCTGCCCTTGGAGCCTTTCCCACCATGCCTTACCTAGACCACTCTTGATTTATCCAGTGACTCTTGTTTTCAATTTTTTTTTCTGCCCTCTTCCTTTCACCACCAATTTTATTAAAATTTGACTAGGGGGATAGCATGATGGAGTAGAAACAGTCCTGGCCTTTGGATGGTGATCTTAGTCCTTTTGCTCATAAGAATGGGAACTTGGGTGAGTTACTTGACTTCCCTGAGCCTCAGTTTTCTCACCTTTGAGACGGGTACAGTAATATGTAACATATAGTGAGAGACTTAGATGAGATACAAAGGTTACCCCCCCCCAAAAAAAAACCACACATACATACCACAAGAAATGTTATTTCTTCCTTTCTGTCCCATCTTATACATCCTGTGCATCAGAATCTGGGGAATTTAAAAAATACGCTGCTGCCTGGGGTCCACCCCATCCCCCACTGGGAGTTAATACTCTTTGAAAGCTCCTCAGACGACTGTGCAGCTGGGTTGAAACCCACTGCCCTCAGGCATCGCTGAGGAAGAGTTTGCTCTTCTGTGCTCAAAGTTGCTTCTATCCCCGTCCCACTGGACCTGACTCCCAAAGTCAATCTGTCTTCTGTGTTTTTATCTGACAAATCACAGGTGATTAATCAAGGTTTGTGCACTGGATCCTTCCCCTGTGTCCTGGAAATTTGTTTTCATTGGCACCTTGACAGGAGTAGGGCCATATTCTCTTCTGGCACTAAGAGGAAGGAGAGGGTGGATAAAGATGTCCTGAAACATTGTGGCAGAGATCATTGGCTGCAGAGGAGACATTCTCTGGGACATTGACTGAGAATCAGAGGCGCCAGGTAGGACTGGTGAGCCGGTTGGGCAGATTTCCTGTCTTCCTTCAGCCATGCTGAAGCAGGAAACAAGGCAGCCAGGCCAGGATGAACTTGGTGAATTTAGAAATCACGGGGTTGGGCGATTCCAAGGTGTGATGGGCAACGAGGCTGTGCCTGACCGTGAGGTGAGGCCTGGGAAGGGAGGCAGGTGTTTATGAGTGAAAATGGCTTCCTGGGCTACTCCTTCTCCCTCCCAGTCACATCTTGAAGGAGACCTTCAAACTGTATACTCTTGATCAACCCTGAGGTCACCTGCAGACAATTCCCACTCAGCCCAAATCTTCCTGAATCTCTCTGCCTGAGGGTGTTCTCTGGCTGTGGGAGCTTGGCCCTCACTTGGTGCCAGGCTGGAAGTTTTGGATAATTAATCGCTTTGGTCCACATTCACATGGAAGGATGGCAGTTGGTGGATGAACACCCCAGCTTCCCTGCCCTTTGGTGGGACAGTCCTGAGGCATGTTCTGCACAGTTTCTAGAGGATCTCCTGTGTGACTGAGCCCCAGATGTCCACAGTGACAACACCCTTATCATGAACCCTTTGCTGGCTTTCCTCCCTTCCCTGTCTCACTTCCTCACTCTCTCCCTGTCCTTCCTGGAATCACCTCGCAAATAGGCTACTTGGACCCCAATCCTTGTCTCAGGGTCTGCTTCTGAGGGAAAACATTTATCTTTTGTCAGCCTTTTCTTACTCATAGGAGCTTTACGTCTCTGTTCACTCATCCATCTTGTGAGATGGATCGGGCAACATTCTCTGGGGATACATCAGGGAGCTCACCACTTTATGTCTTCAGTTTTATACATGTCTTTCCTGCTGGAGTCTTCATGTATAGGGAGGGGAAGGGAATCGTATTAAGTGCAGTGCTTTCCAAACTGTGGGTTGTGGTCCATAAGGAGTTATAAAATCCATTTTTTCAAAATGAAAGGAAACGAATATGACATACCAGAGTATGTTGCACATTGTAAAGGTACATACTGTTATATGAAATTTCATTTCAGTTGTGTGTGAATATACTCACATGTTGTTGAAATACATTTATTAACATAGATCATGGTCAAAAATTTTGGAAGCCACTGTCATAGTGAGCCTTTGTGATTTTTGCCTCCCATGGATCCATTCTTCCCTTTCCCTCTGTTAACAGCACCTCAACAATTCCTTTCAACAAGGAAAGGAGATTATGCCTCTACTTGGACATAGCCTTGGTGGACTGACAGTCAAGAAGTTCCATCATTCCTTGGTCTAAACTTGGTCACATGACCCATGACAGGTCAGTCAGATGATTGCTCCAGGGAACCATAATCTAGAGAGGACACATACAAGGGCTAAAATAGTTGAAGATGCTTCATTCCAAGGGGATATCTGGAAGTTAACATCTATTTTTTCCCCTGCTACCTAGATCCTTGAACCTCCTTGCTTTCTTTCCCTTCCAAGATTTGGTTGTTCAGCCATTGGGTTGGTTCTGTGAAATTCCTGTGGACCACTTCTTTATTTTTTCACCCCTTAGGTAGGTAGAGCTGTTTTCTCCTGTTGGAAACCAAAGAACTTGCTCATATCTCAGAGCTTTGGAGTTATCTGACCCTAACTCTACTACTTTCTGCCTCTGTGACTGGAAAATGACTTAACTTCTCTAAGTTTCAGGTTCCCCTCTTATAAAATGGGGATGGTAATGTCAGATTAGAGGGTATAGATGATATTTATATGGCCACTGGCCCTAGACCCTCAATTAATGGAAGCTACTATTGTGGACCAAATTTTAACCATCTTTGGTTTACTAGTGATGACTTTCCACTTATTAAATATCTGTGGAGTGAATAAATGAACCCACATGACAATGTGGATTTTCACAACTGAAACCCAAAGCTGAGTTTCTTTAGACAGTTGCAACCTCTTGGGTATTAAACATGTGATTTACTGTTCAAAAACTTAATATGAGAAAATCTCCATAATGTGGGGTTAGGCAAAAGAGTTCTTACTAATGATAACAAAAGCATAATCCATAAAAGAAAATATTGATAAGTTGGACAGCATCAAAATTAAAAACATCTGCCCTGTGAAAGACAATGTTAAGAGAATAAAAAGACAACCTAGAGACTGGAAGAAAATATTTTGCAAATCACACATCCAACAAAGGACTTGTATCTAGAGTATATAAAACTTTAAAAACACACAACCTAATTTTAAAATGGCCAAAAGACTTAAAGAGACATAGCACCAAAGAGGACATAGGGAGGGCAAAGAAGTGCATTAAAAGATGCCCTGCATCATTAGTCATTAGGAAAAAGAAAAGTCAAGTCATAACAACTACATACCTGTCAGAATGGCTAAAATAAAAATACTGACAATACCAAGTGCTGACAAGGATGCAGAACAACCAGAACTCTCCTACATTGCTGGTGGGAATAAAAAATGGTTCAACTATTCTAGAAGACAGTTTGATAATTTTTTTATAAAGTTAAACATACACTTACCACATGGCCTAATAATCCCACTCCTGAGAAATGAAGTGAAAACTTATGTTCATACAAAACCAGTACACATATTTGCAGCAGCTCTATTCATAATCATTCCAAGCTGGAAACAACTCAAATGTCCTTCCAGCAGTTGAGTGGATATACAAACTGTGGTACCTCCATACAATGTAATAAAAGTCAGTAATAAAAAGGAATGAACTACTGATGACACAACAAACTTGGATGAATCTCAAAGGCATTATGCTGAGTGAAAGAAGCCAGCCTCAAAAGGTTACATACTGTATGATTCCATTTGTGCAGGAATTAGGGGAGAGTGGAGAGTTTGACAGTAAAGAAATAGCACCAAGGAGTTCTTTGGGCATGATGGAACTCCTCTGTGTCCTGATTATGGTGGTGGTTACATGAATCTATACATGTGTTAAAATTCATAGAACTGTACATTAAAAAAACAAATTTTCCTGCATGATAATTAAAAAAAAACTTTATATCATGTAGAGTGAGATTGTATTCATTTGGATATTTTGGTATCCTATAGACCTGCATCGTCCAATACAGTAGCCGCCAGCCACACATGCCTAGACTAGTCCAAATTGAGGTGTGGAGTAAAATGCACACTGGATTTCTAAGACTCATGGATAAAGAACGTACAATATCTCAGTAATTTTTTATGTTCTTCACTTATTGAAATAACTATTTTGGATAGGTTAGGTTAAATAAAACATATTATTAAAATTAATTTCACCTCTTTCTTTTTACTTGAAAAAAATGTGGTTACTAGAAAGTTATAATTACAGTGTGTAGCTTGGGTTATAGTTTTATTGGGCAGCACCACTCCCAGGGAGGAATGGGAGGTCTGGATTTTTCTCTCTCCATTTGGATAGGCAGGTGTATGATTGCCCCACTCAGGGCTGAACAAGACCACCCTCCTCCCCCCAGGCTCTTGCATTTGGTGGCCATTCTCTCCCTCCAGTCTGAGAGGTGAATGCCGCTCTCAACATCTGCTTCATTTCCTGTCTGGCTTTTCCTAACCTTTGGGGGAGAGGAAGGCGAGAGCAGGATGAGACAACATTGACCAGAGGTGGGGTAGAGCGATGGTTTCCACGTGGGAGAGTATCAGGCTTTTGTTAGACTCCAGTTGAATTCCATTTTAGCCACGAGTTAGCCTTGCAGCTCTCGATCTTTCCTAACTCCAGTTCCTTCCTGTGCAAGAGAGAATAATGGTCCCCTGGGGTTTCCTTCCCTCGCAGGGCTGTGGCGAGGACAAATGGGAGAGTGCAGGGAAGGCACCCAGTAGGCCTTCAGGTGACAATGATTTTGTTACTGCTGTTACTGCTCTGTGTGGTGTTTGCTCTCCCACCTCAGGCTCTGTTTTCTCTCTCTCTCTCTCTGGTTGAGCCCCACAGGCACTCTGCCCAACTTTCCTCCCTGATTCAGCACTGAGAAATGCCGAGGCAAGCGTTCCCACGAAGCTGCTTGTCAGCAAACACCCACTCCTGTCTCCGCTCCCCCCATGTGTCAGAGACGGGACTCCACGCGAGGCCTGGGGTCGGGCCAGCTCCCGGGGCTGACTCACACACACCCTGCCGCTGGGAGCTTCAGGGCTGCGCTCCCAACCTGTGAGACTAGACACGGGAGGCTCCCAGACAACGCCACACTCCAGAGGGAAAAAGCCCTCCAACTGTCTCCAGGGGTTACAGCAATTTTCCTGGATTCAGTCTCAAAGGCATAAAAGCCTTGGTTTCAAACGTGTAGTTGGTGCCTGGTCTGCCTTTTTCACTTTCTTTTCTTTGCCTTTAGTTTCAATAGAGCTTTTACGACATTATTCTTGTTGCTCATCTCCTACTGCTCAGTGTCGGCATCAAATAATAGGCAGGTACAGCGTAGCCTTATCAGCTACATGGGTTTTCATCAAAGGAGCTTATTAAGTACCTGTCTGGGCCTGGTGCTGTGTGGCGCTCTGTGGAAGGGAGGTTAAACAGACAAGAGTGGTCCCTTGGGGCTTGCACATAATGGTGGTCATGGTTGCTACCTGGTACGGCTGTCTTGATCACCGTCAGGACTTTGAGAGCTGCAAGTGTTGTCAGATCCCAAGTTCAGAGGGCCATGGTTTCAAGACCTCAGAAACTGGCCTTCAGCTGGACCTCAGGCCATCAAAAGAGACCCTATTCCACGAGAGTGGCGGAGTGGCATAGTGGTCAAGCACATGGGTTTTGGAATCCAGCAGTGGATTTTGTGGTTTTGTGTCTGGGCTCCTCCACTTAGGAGCCTCCTGAGGCAGAACTTAGTCTTCTTGGGCCTCAGTTTCTCATCTGTGACTTAGGATCACAATATAAGTCTCACAGCTTGTTGACACTGAGAATGTCATACCTGCTATTTATTGGGCTATGTGCCAGGCACCACGCCAACTGCACTACAGGGATTTTCAAACTTAATTCTTGCAACAACCCCACAAAGCAGGAATTGTTTTTATCTTCATTTTATGGGTGAGGAAATTGAGGCTTAGAGAGGTTGAATATTATGCCCAAGATCATACAGTTGTAAATGTAGGAGAGGGGATTTAGATTCTAGTACTTACCCCACATGCTGCCTGGCCCTGGCCTTCTCCATGCCTATGCTTGGGTGGGGACAAGGGTGGGAGGCCTGGAGCACTGGGGTAGGGGCACGGGGAGCTGAGAGTCCTCCCCTGGGAAGTGGGGAGGTGGCAGGAGGTGGGACTATGTGTGAGCGAAGGCTCTAGGCCTCTGAGGCGTGCTCCATTGTCCCATCAGACTTCACCTACAAAACACAAACTCAAAGGTAAAGTGTGAGAATTTCAAGATGGCGGCTACAGAACATTACACCCCAAGTGCGGGCCTTCTGAGCGCGGGGCGCTGTGTGACTGCACTGGTCAAACGCTCCTGAAGTTGACACTATTTTAAATGCTTTTTATGGCATGAACTTTTCTAAAGTGAGAAGTAAATGCTTATTTTGTGTGTGTGTGTTTGTGGTTCTTGCTATATATTGAGTTTCTTAAATTGAGAGTGGACTCATCTACATGGATGTGTATTTTAAAACACCTGGCAGCAGCTCAGCTCGTGTGACTAGGGGAAAATGAGTGTCTGGGCAGTCTGTTTTACACAGAGTCTCTACTGTCCCTTCAGTGGCCACACTGAGGACTCCTGTGCTCCTCCCTGTCCCGTCGGAAGAGTGTTTAGTTCACACTTTCGTTGGGGGGTAGAATAGTGCTGTGGCTAATGGCTTTGATTCCAAGGATGCCAAATATTTGGGTTTATGTTCCCCAAGGAGTCCAAATACTTGGAGGTACTGACCCAGCTCTCGACCCTGCCACTTTCTAGCCACCTGACCTTGGGCATATTACCTAACTCTTTTGAACATCCATTTGCCAGCCGTAAAATGGTATATGGTACCCATCTCCTATGACTCTTTGAGGATTATAAGTGACAATGACATGAAAAGTACCCAGCACAATGCCTGGCATATACTGACCATTTAATAGATGTTGACTACTGTTATTATTCCTGGGTTTAAGAACAGCAACAGAACTCAAGAATTGTGTATGTATGGGCAGTTAATGATCAAACTGGAATAGTACCAGGTTTAAGATGAATGAATGACTTCTGAAAATTTTTCTTAGTAGTTTATCATCTAATAATAACGCTTGAGACGTGTCCATCATTTTATAGTTCACAAAGCACTTTCTTACACAAAATTCCATTCTAGCCCCACAGTAGCCCTGCAAAGTAAGAAGAGCAAGAAATTTATGATCCTGTTTTACAGACTGAGAAACTAGAGGCTCAGAGATTGCCGACTGCTCATTTACCCAACAGTCATTTAATGAGTACTTACTACGTGCAAGACACTATGTTAGGTTTTGGGACAAAAATGAATAAGAGATTTTTTTCTGCCCTTTTGAGGAAATTATTGTGGAGCAGGCCTACAGGAGCATGCTGAACTGAAGGTAAAGTATCTGTCAGGATAAATCAGTTGATGGTGCAGAAACAACAACAAGAAATTTCGGTGGCTTAAAATAACAAAGATTTGTTTCTCATTCATGCTATTGGTCCATCATGGGTCAGCTGGTGGCTCTGCTCCACCTGATTTTTACTCCAAGCCAGACAGATGAAGCAGCCACAGGTTGGAACGTTGCTGGTTGTTGTGGCAGGAGGAAAGAGATCTGAGATGGGGAGGGTCTCACACCAGCAATCAAATTCTCCAGTCCTGGGCCAGACTTTTAATATGGCCCCACCCAACCACAGAGGGTAAGGCAGGAAGTACAATTCTGCTATGTGCTCAGAAGGCAGAGAGCTGGAAATATTTGGTGAACAGATTAATAACTACTCTAGCTGGGCAGGCTCTGAAGGATGGGTAGGAATCAGGTGACCGTTGGCGGGGAGAGTGGAAGAGGGAAGAAGATGAAGTGGAACCTTAAAGAGATGGAGGATGTAGGGTGGGGAACAATGGAAGAGACAGGAGGCAGAAATGTGCAAGGCGTTAGGGGAGGAATAGTGAGTCTGCCAGTCTGGCTGGAAGAGTTTGATTCAGTAGTTTCACAAAGACTGACTCAGCTCCTATTGTGTATTAAGGGCTCGGGATGCAAAGAAGGAAAAGCATGGTACCTATCTTTGAACAGCTTACATTCTGGTAGGAGAGCTAGATTTTGCACAGAGAATAAAGAGAATCAAAATGTAAGAAAGAGGAGGCAATGCTTATGTTTGCCAGGTACTCTTCTAGGATCTGTCCACATCTGAACTCGTGTAATCATCATTGTAGCTCCATGAGGTAGGTGCTATTATTATCCCCATTTTATAGGTGACAAAACTGAGGCATGGAATGGCTAGTGCCTAGCAGAGTTGGGCTTCAAATCAAGGCCCTCTGAGTGCAGTGTCTGTGCTCTTAATTGTAAAAGCTTCACTTGACTGATTTTTGCTTGATGATTTGTGCGTTGGGGCTGTGTCTATAATCTTGGATGGCAAGTAGTTTTGCCTTGAGATCCAGAATGATAGATTGTTATTGGCTGCCTGGAGCTCCATGTTGGGAAGGTTTCCAAGACCAAGCTGGGACTCAGGGAGGAAAGAGTGATGTGATTAATTAGTAATGCCTGCCATGGGCATGGGAGGTGGTATTGTCAGCACAATATACTTGGTAAGCTTAGTCTATTTAATGCCCGCAGCAAAGTGGGTTTAATCAATATTAACAGATAAAGTCAAAACCAAACAACTACTTCATTGACTGTTTTCCTTACTTTTCAATCTCTTTTCTTACTTTAAGGCTCTATCACATTTATGGCAGCATAGGTAGCCTTGTTTGAACAGCTAGCTTTACTTTCTGGAGATTAATGTATAAAATAGCAAAACTGCAACACCTCAGGCAAACATAGCACTTTAATTGTCAAAACAATAAAAACACCAGCCATGGCAAATGTTCAATCCATTGCACCCCTGGTGCAGTCATCAGCTGGGATGGCATGGCAATGATAATAATAAAAAAAGGATTCTCATGGCTGAATCCAATTTCTGTAGAAGGAAGAATCCATCAGCTGACTTGGGGAATTCAGCCATAAGAGAATCCAGCTGTAGCATGCATCATTAGTGGAATTTCCTGCCTGGAAATGTTGTGAGGCATTCCTCCACAGGGAAGGTTCTAGGAACATTGTCTCCCTTGTCTCCCATCCCCAATCTCTTTTTTTGGCTTTTCTTTCCTGGGCACCAGTTCTTTCTATGCTAAGACTTTCATATTATTTCCCACACATTCCTGGGAATGAATCCCAAGTTCAGTTGCATGGAGATGTAGATATCAACCAGGAGCTTGGAGCTCAGATGTTAAGTAGATTTCCTCTCCTGGGCCAGCTCTGATCAATTGCTTGTGGCTACTGAAATGATGAGTTGAGAAGGTTTGCGATCGACTCAGCCTGAAAGCATGTTGGGATTGATTAGTGATGTCTGCCATGGGAATAGCTAAGGGACAGTAATTTGTGTAGGCTCCTGCTGGCTCTGCCAAGGTGGACAGCCTGCATTGCACTTATAGCTGTGATGTTAGTGGATGAGCTTGGGGTTTGGTCCTAGGAGATGAGATGCTAGTCCAAGTCCTATCTTTTCTCTTTCTATGTGAATCTGAGATGTGTCACTTATCTTCTCTCAGTCTTTTAGTAAAACTTGAATAAAAATAATCCTCCTTGTGGAGTGGTTGTAAATATTGTAGAGATGACACATGTTCATTCAACAAATATTCATTGAGCACAGTGTGAAGTGCTGGGGATACAATGGGGGCTACAATACGGATGTGGTTCCTGCCCACACAGAGATTAGAGTCTGTGGGGGGATATATTAGTTTTCTATCACCGTGTAAGCAAACACCAAAAATTTAGAGGCTTAAAGCAGCACACATTTTTATGTCACACTTTCTGTGGGTCAGGAGTCTGGGCATGGCTCATGATCTTATAAGGTTACAGTCAAGATGTCCACTAAATTGTGTTCTCATCTGGAAGCTTGACTGGGGAAAAATATGCTTCCAAGCTCATTTAGCTTTTTGGAAGAATTCACTTGCTTACCATGGTAAGACTGTGGGCCTCAGTTTTGGTTGGCTGTCAGCTGGATTCTACCCACAGGTCCTAGAGGCTACCCATGACAGCTTGAGGCCTCCTGCAGTTCCTTGCCACATGGGCTTCTCCAACACGGCCAGTTACTTCATCAAGCCAGCAAGGAGAGTCTCTAGCTCTAGTCTGCTGAGATGGAGTCCTATGTAACCTAATGTAACCGCAGGGGTGACATCCCATCACCTTGCTATATTCTGGTGATTAGAAGCAAGTCACAGGTCTTGCCCATATCGAGGGGAGTGGATTATATCAACGCATGGATGACAGGAAGTGAGAATTATTGGGGGTCACTTTAGGGTTTCTCCATGGCAGAGACATACAAACAAGAGCTTATTTATAAAAGAATATGTATATAAGGGAGATATATACATAAAAATAACAGTAGTGTAATAATTGCTATGACAGGGGAGATTATAGGGTATAAGAAAGGACATATCAAATAGTATCAGGGTTGTCAGGGAGGCCTTCCTGGAGGAAGTCATTTTTTAAGCTAAGACCCAAAGTATGAGTAGGATTAGCCGTATCATAATGTACTATCCAGATATTAGTTCTTCTTTTCATTACCATGTACCACCTGGAATTGGAACAAATCTTTATATAAGGTCTTTCCAGCACTGATTACAGTGAGACCCTTTGCATACTTGCTCTGGGATCTCTTCTTTGTTAACGCGCCCCAAAGAAAATTAGCTCCTGGGCTCAGGTTTTGTGGGGTGGCAAGGAGATAAGTACCAGGATGTGAGGGTGATGGTGGGGCAGGAATGGGATTCTAGGGATGTCTCTGTCCAGCCAGTGTTCATTCCCACTGATGTTCCCCTGGAAGGTAGGGAGGTGGATGATGGCTCTTGGACAGAGTGAGGAACCACCATCTGTTTCAGATCAAGCCTATGGTTGAGGAATCTATGGCCAGGCCAAAGCTTCTCCCATTCCACATGGATCTGTTTAGAAATAATGAGAACAATGATCGTTGTCATCCAAAGTCATGTTCCAATTTATTAAATTTTAATAGGCATTACTTTCTATTATTGGGAATAATGCATCATAGTTTTGAACACTTGCTGGGTGAGAGGAACTGGCTAACGCCTAAGTGTTTGAGTTGGATCATCCATCTCGAGGAGCTTCCTCCATGCCTTCTAACACATGAAATGCTGGTGAAAGTGTTGTCTTCCCCTTTCTTCACTGCCTATTAAAATTCTCCTCATCCTGCATGCTCCATCTCAACTCTCACCTCTTCTAATAAACTGGCCATGGCCACTCCAGTGCATATCATCAGTACCACCAAGTTCATCACCCCGTTAGCTTCTGTCTTCCATCACTTGCTGACGAGAATCATAGCATTCTGGTACTCTGCCAATCTGTCCCTTTCTAGCTGCACTTCTACCTTACGATCTCTCTCCCAGACAGTCTGACCACACTCAGCCTCGTCTCTCTGCCTGCAATCCCTCCCTCCATCTGTTCCATCCTGAATAGTGCAGATAGATTGGATTTCCTAAAGTTCATCCTTGATTGTGTCACTTTACCACTCAAAAAATTTCAGTACCTAATCTTTAAACCACAAATCTCACTTCCAGCATTTATCCTCCAGACATAGTCGCCCACATGTGAAATGATGACTGTTGTTCATTTTGAGTGTTATATTACTTGCAATAGCAACAAGTCTGAAGCAACCTGCACATCCATCAATGGAGACTCAGTTAATAAGGTCTGGTACATTTATAACTATTGTTTTTAAGTCTGGTTGCACATTCAGGTCACCTGGGTATAGTACATTAGGATGACTGCAAATTCTCTGCCTCTCCTCCTATTGAGAGGTAGAGTCTAATTCCCCTTCTCTTAAATAGGAATAGTACTTTGTTTAGGGACTTTCTTGACCAATAGAATGGGATCAAATAGATGGCCTGAGAGCTCCAAGGCTAAGTCATAAGAAGCTTTGTAGCTTCTATGCTGTCCTCTTGGAACTTTAGCTCTAGGATGAGCCAGCTGCCATGTAAGAAGTCTGACTGTCCTGAGACCACCATACTGTGAGGAAGCCCAAGCTAGCTGAAAGGAAATGGGGGTGGGGGTGGAGAGAGAGAGAGAGAGAGAGAGATCATCCAGCCCCAGCTGTTGTAGCCATCCCAGCCCAGGCACCAGACATGTGAGTGAGGAAGACTTCTTGGATATTCCAGCCTCTGCAGACATGATGTGGAGAACAACCAAGGATCCCAGATGATGTCAGAATCATGGGCCCAGATATATGGCTCCTATTGAGCCATTCCAGCATCTCTCAGCTATCCAAGCCATCCCAGGGAGGCCCCCAGTCTCTGTGGAGCAGAGACAAGCTGTCCCCACTGTGCCCTGCCAGAATTCTTGAGTCCCAAAATCATGAGCATAATAAAATGATTATTGTTTTATGCTTCTAAGTTTTGAGGTGGCTTATCACAGAGAAATAGATAACTGGAACTCCTGGGGATCTTTCAAAATCTCCTCAGGCCATTCTAATGAACAAACTTGTTGAGAACCACTGGTCTATACAATTAAATGCTACCTATCCAATGCTATCTATTGAAATGAATAAAGAAGCTCACTTTGTTCTGCTATGGTATCATGTACAAGTTATATTGTTGAGTGAAAAATAGAAAGTTACCAGAACAATTTTTATTTTCTCTACTATTTGTGTAAAAAAAATATGGATTATTTATGGAATAATACATAAGAAAGTGAAAAAATGGTAAGTAACGTTTGCTGGCTCTGGAAAGGGAAACTGGTTGGCTGGGGAACAGAGGAGAAATTTTACTTAATATCCTATGATAGCTTTCACATTTTAAAACATGTGAATGTACCAATTCAATGGTAAATAAATTCCGCCTTTTGCTTACCTGGAAAACTCCAAATCCTTTAGCCTGATCCAGCCTCAGCCTTCATTTCCAGGCATATTATTCATTCCTCTTATTTTGCACTAAAAACTGGTTGTGGTAAGCAGAACAATGCCCCCTCCCCCTAAAAAGATGTCCATGTCCTAATTTCTGGAACCTGTGAGCATTACCTTTTACAGCAAATGGGACTTTGCAAATGTGATTTAATTAAGGATCTTGAGATGTGGAGAGTATCCTGGATTATCTGAGTGAAACTGATGTCATCACAGTGTCCTTGTGAATGAAAGAGGGAAATAGAAGAGTCAGAGAAAGAGATTTGGGGATGGAGGTAGAAGTTGGGGTGATGTAATTGTTGACCTTGAAGATGAAGGAAGAGGGGCCATGAGCCAAGAAATGTGGGTGGGCTTTGAAAGATGGAAAAGGCAAGAAAACAGATTCTCCCCTAGAGCCTCCAGAAAGAACACAGCCCTGCCACACCTTGAGTGTGGGACCCATTTCAGACTTGTGACCTCCAGAACTGTAAGATCATACATTTATGTTTTTTTATGCCACTAACTTTGTGGTAATTTGTTACAGCAGCCATATGAAATTAACACAGTGGTGTTTCTCCAGATGGTGTTCCAAGAAATAAGCCTTTTGAGGGAATATAAATGAAAATAATAAAAAAGTTCTCCAAAGCCAAATAAAAAACAAATTATTATAATTTTTAAAGTTAAATGAGGTATAATTTACACACAAAATGTACCACACAGTGTGTGTACAGTTCAATGAGTTTTGATATATGTGTACATCCATGTAACGTACCATCTCAATTAAGATATAGAATGTGTCTGAGACAGCCCTGATGGCCTAGTTGTTAAAGTTCGGCCCTCTCACTGCTTTGGTGGCCCGGGTTCATTTCCTGGTCACGGAACCACACCTCCTGTCTGTCAGTTGCCATGCTGTGGCAGCGGCTCACATAGAAGAACTATAAGGACTTACAACTAGGATATACAACCATCCACTGGGGCTTTGAGGAGAAAAAAAGAAAAAAAAAAAAAAAGATACAGAATGTGTCCGTTACCCCAAAATGTTTCTTTGTGCCCTTTCCTATTCCCACCTCCTGCTCCAGGCAACCACTGATTTGCTTCTTGCCACTAGAAAAATTATTTTTACCTGCAGGACTTCTCAAGATCTTTAATATGTTAAGAGTATTATGAGTGTTCAAGGGGAAGTGCTGTATAGCAGGTGGCATCCTCAGGTTAATTTGACCACAGCTCTTCTTGTCCTGGAGCATCTCACAGGATGAGGGGCTCTCAGAAAACCCCTGAGAAATGCTTTCCGCTCCCCTGCCTCAGCTCAGGCATTTCTCCCCTCTTGGAGTGTCCATCTCCATCCTTTGAAAATGTACTCATCCTTTAAGGCCCAGCTCCAGGATAAGCTTCTACACAAAGTGGACCCTTCACTCTGCTAAATCTCCTATCCTTTGTTTTACATCTCTCGCAGCACACAAATTGCAAGTATTAATGCAATATTATGTTATATTTGCATTATAGATGTGTGGTCTACAGTCTTTTCTGAGGGCAATGAATGACTGTTTGCTATTACTATTACATGGTTATCAGGAAACACTAAAGTGTTCGTCAGGGAGTCAAAGAAGATATGCTTCAACATAACATTCAGGCTGCCCTAGACTTGGAGCCCTCACTTGCTGAAACATTTTTAAGCTCTGCCTAAGCAGCCCATAACTATGTGAGCTTAATAGGCTGTTGGTGAATGACTCCCTCATCTTCCTATCCCGTATCCAGCCCAATACATCCCTGAGCCCTCTGGATTTTACTTCTGAACCGTCTTTCCCATCCATAGCTTTCTCTCTATCCCCTCTCCCAACGTCATCCATCAGGTTCTTACCGGCTCTCACCTGCACTGTTACAAGAGTCTTCAAAATGGTCTCCCTGCCTTCAGTCTTGCTCCTCCTCTGATCTACTTTCCATTCTAATGCCAGGGTCCTGATCCTGTTGTTCTTCTGCCTAAAAACCTGAACACGATTGCCCGTCGCTTATGAGATCAAGTTGGAAGCAGCATGCCAAATGTGCCCCTCCCCACATGAGACCCTTTGCTTCTCAAGCTTCACATCCTGTTCCGCTTTTCTCTGCACCCTCCGTTCCAATCACTGTGGCTCCTTGAAGCTTCAAGGACACACGGCGCCTTTCAGGGAGCCATGTTGTTCCTACATCCTGGGATGCCCTTCCCCTTCTCCACCTGGCAAATTTCTAGTCATTGGAAGACCTTTCCAAATACCACCCTGGGAAGACTTCTCATCTTCCCAAGGCACGATGAAATCCTCCACTTCATTACACATCAGTAGTATTTGTATGCATTTCTTTGGTATAGCTCTCATCTAATTGCATTCCAATGATAATGTACTGGTTTAGATGCTGTCCCCCCAATCAAAATATGAGTCTTTTGAAACGCAAGTGACACATTTTATACTTCATCTTTGTATCCCCAGCACTTAGCAGAGCTCCTGGCAAACATATCTGTGATTGATGATGACTAACACTGAATTCTTATTCTGTGCCAGGCATGGCACTAAGTACCTTTGTGGGTTAGCTTATTTCACTTATTTCTCATGAAGAAGGTTTTCTCATAGGAAGCCTCTGAGGAAGGTTTTGTTAACCTCTCTATTTTGCAGGAGAGAAAACTGAGTCTTGGACAGGTTAAGGAAATGTCTAAGGATGCACAACGGTAACCGTATTTGAATCCTAGTTTATTCAATTTGTTCTCTTAATACTAGTTATTGGTGTTTCTTGAATGAATGATTAAATAGATGAATGAGTGCACGAACACAGTCAGTCACTTGAATATTTGGAGTGTATCTTTGAGCAGTAAACCACGGCCATTCCCTTGGCTTGGAAAAGGGAGAGGAGACATCTAGGCAGAGGCAATAGTACAAGCAAAGCCTGAAGATAAGGAGGCAGAGACTCAGAGAAGTGAAAAGACTTGCCCCAGGATGCAGAATAATAAGTGACAGAGTCAGCCTTTCAACTCAGATAGGTTTCCAG
Organism: Ceratotherium simum simum; assembly: GCF_057802395.1. Taxonomy (NCBI): domain Eukaryota; kingdom Metazoa; phylum Chordata; class Mammalia; order Perissodactyla; family Rhinocerotidae; genus Ceratotherium; species Ceratotherium simum. Next base: position 18,925,518 of record NC_141922.1, read on the forward strand.
CACGGGAGCCCTTCTGCAGGGAAATTCCAACACTAAAGCATTTCTAGTTGGAGGTTTAAAAAGTCAAGAGGGAGCTCCATGCTCTCTGGGGAAGACCACCCCTCTCAGGCCTCCCTCCTCCACTGGGTGCAGCCAAGAGGTGCTCAAGCTCTGGGTCCTTTATTGGCCTCCATATGACCTTAAGAGGAAGTGAAGAGAATGTTCCAGAATTCTTGTGCTCATGCAAGAGCCCTGTTTCTCCTTCAACACTCACAGCTCACCTGGTTCCTGCTTGGGCACCCTCAGGATCAGTCTCACTGTATCTTTATCACTGTTTATACCAGTCCCTACACAGAGCCCAGGTTTGCAGGACATCTCTCATCTCTTGGACCTTCGTCCCCACACAGCTTTGCACACCACCTTCCACGAGCCCATTGCTTACTGCACCCCGTCTCCTGAAACCCTTTCGCTGTCACTCCGGGACCCATGGTCAGCCATCAGCACAACCTCCTGTATCCTCAACCATCTTCTTTGAATGTTCTCTTCACCTCCTTCCTCCCACAGAAACTGGATCTCACCTGAGGTCACTGTCTTCCCTGCAGCCCTTTCTCACAGTCTGTTAGGCACATAGCCCTAGGTGTGGAGTAGGTATCCTGTTTGTGCCTTGTGGCCCTTCTAGACGATTTTACCATCTCCTCACTAAAAATGCAAAACTTTAAATCCTCCCAGTAACGGTTGGAGCGCTGACCCCATTCTCCCCGACACCTTGAAGATTTTAGCTCCTGGCTCACTGTCACTCTCTCCAAAACTACTCATGTCCGTATTCCTGGTGATTTCAATATCTGTGTGGATAATCCAGTGCCCTCCAACGAAGTTGTCCGTCATCTTACCTGAGCCATGGACTCCCATGTTTGTACCCTAGACCAGTGCTGCCCAATAGAGCTTTCTGTGTTGACGGAAATACTCTTTACCTGTACTGTCCAGTAGAGTAGCCACTAGCCACACATGGCCACTGGGTACCTGCAAGGTAGCTAGTGCAATTGAAAAATGTTGATTTTAAACTTTATTTAATTTTAATTAATTAAAATCTAAATAGCCACATGTGGTTAGTAGCTACCAAATTGGACGGCACAGCCTGGACCATGGAATCACCACTAATTATGTCCTCTTTTAATCCCAGTTTCAAGAATCCCATTCTCTGCCACCTTCTAACTTTCCAGTTTAATTCTTCTAGTTCCTGACCCCAGTGCATGCGTGACTTTGCTGGGACCTGCAATCCAGTGATCCTATTACTTTTTCACAGTCCCTTATCTTGTTCGAGTCCTTGTGTCCTTTTCATCTAGCTGCAATTCCACGATCCTTCGTGACAGGCACTCCCTCGCAGACAGCCTCGACAAATGGGTCCCTGTCTCACTTCATTGTAGGTGGCTGGCTAAACCTCCATGCTCTTTAAATCCAACTCTCTGCTCTCTCCTTGTCTCCAGACTGGAAGCTGAATGTGGCTGGAGAAAAACAGAAGGATGCTGACGCGTTGCACCGTGGAATCCGTGCTGCTAACAAGCACTCGTGTCTCTAGTCTGTTCTCTCTGCTAGACAGCTATTTCAAACCTTATCCTCTCTCCTCAGACTTCTAATACTCTCCCTTTCCTCTCTCTCAATTGATAAACTTAATTCCTATTTCAAGGAGAAATCTTAAACAACAGGGCAAACTTCCAGAAGCTCTGACCACTTTATTTACCAGTTTACCCACATCTGGGCACTTATGCTCCACCTTCCCTCACGTTATTGGTCCAAGTGTCCATGCTTCTCTTTTGGGGCTGGCCTCTCTTGTGGCTAGATTTCATCCTCTCCCACCTATCAAGGACATCATTAGAAATTCTTCCCTCTCCCCAAGCAGTCATCAATGGATTATTCTCATCAGTATACACATTAGCTGTCATTTTCCCCTCTTCAAGGCTTTGCTTCTGCTGTTCCCTTTACCTGCCATGCTGTTCCAGTATATATCCACAAAGCTCATCTCTTCATTTCTTTTAGGTCTTTGCACAAGTGTCACCTCCTAAGCATACTATTTAAAATTGCAAAATTTCCCCCCTGCTTATCTCGTTTTGTTTTCTTCATAGTCCTTAACCACCACATGACATGTTATATACTCTATTTGATCCTCAAAAGCAGGGATTTTTCATCTTTTTTTTTTTATTACTGTATCCCCAGCATCTAGAATAGTGTCAGGTGCGTAATAGGCCCTAATGATTGTTTGTAGAAAGAGCTATTCAGTGACTCCCCTACTCTGACATTCCTACCGGTTTTAGCAATGGTGTGATCGTTCTTTACAAAGAGGGACGGCGATTCAGAATGACATTACCCCGCTCTGCTCTCACTTAGAAGTTCTTAGAGCAGAGCTTCTCAAACTTTAATGTGCGTTTGAATTACATGGGGATTTTTTAAAAATGCAGCATCTGATTCAGCAGGTCTGCGGTGCGGCCTGAGATTCTGCATCTTTAGCAAGCTCCCAGGTCGTATGGATGCTGCTAATCCAGACTGCGCTTTGAATAGAAGGCTGCTTTGCTCATCTTAAGCCTTGTTCTTCTTCTTCCTTTTTTTAAAAAAATAGAGTGAACGTAAATATTTACACAGTGCATTTACATATTTACAGTGTAAACATGACCCTGAGTTCAAGCAATTCTGTGGTCAGCGCCTCCGTAGCTGCAGGTTACAACACTGGTGCAGAGAGCTTCATCCATCACCAGCTATGCCATGGGAGGAAGTGTTGGCTAGTTAGGCTGTTAAATGATGACTATTCATTGTTCTAGGCAGAATTAGGTTTTTTTTTGATGCATGTGTATGTGTGCAAGAATATCATTACTGATGCTAATAGATTTCCTAGCAATTGTCTAATGCAATTTGCCATGTTTTGGCACAAAATCAATGCAAAGACAAGCCCTGCCTTTCTGCTCAGGTTATTATTATTACATCACTCTGCTTCTGTCTAGAGAACAATGTGGAGTGTTTCCTATGGTAATCACCATCATCAAATAGTCTTGAAATCATAGTCAGGGCTTCTGTGCACAGTTTGCACAGTTGGTGAATGCCACAAAGAGGCCCAGCTGGGGTGGGAGCAGGTGGAGACTGAACACCAGCCAGCCCCTTTTTGCCAAGCCAGGTGCTCTGGCTGGGGTTGCATTGCCTTTTTCACCTAGAGGGGGTGCCTTTTTGCAAATTGAATAAAGGTACCTGATGTTCAATGGCTCTGGTAATAAAGCCAGAGAGACCTGCAAGGGAAAATAGAGAGCGCTGAGCACGGCACTTTGATTTTAGGGATGTGGACAGAGTGAGGGCTAGAGCACTTGTCCCAGTTCCCATCATCATCATCATCATCATCAGCAGCAGCAGCAGCAGCAGCATCACCACCATCATCTAACATTTGTGGACAGCTTAAGATGCGCAAAGCACTGGGCCAATTACTTTACATACATTGTCTTGTTTGTTCCCTACAACAATAACTTCAAAAGTTAACTATTATTATTATTATCATCATCATCATCCTCACTTACAGAGATGTAAACTGAAACTTGGAGAGGTTAAGCAACTTGCCCGCTAGGGTCACAGAGCCATGATTAGTGTAATTTTCAAAAATGTCAATCATGAGTCTCAGGCAAATATAAAATGATCCCACATCAAAGATTTTATTTAACTCATTAATTAGTGAGGGAACCAGTAAGATGTTAAAACTTATCCTAAAAGCATTACAGAATTTAGGTATATGCAGATGATTTAACAAAGAGATATAAGAAAAGTGGTAGGCTGAATAATGCACTCCCTGCTCTCACCAAATGTTCTCATCCTGACTCTGGAACTTGTGAATATGTTATCTTACACGTAAAAATGTGTAAGATAACACTTTACAAATGTGATTAAGTTAAGGTTTTGAGATGGGGAGATTATTCTGGATTCTCTGGGTGGGTTCAATGGAATCACAAGCAATCACAATGTAATCCCTCTTTGTAAGAGTGAGGCAGGAGTGCTGGAGAGAGAGAGAGCTATAAGAATGCAAGCCGAGGTTGCAGTGTGTGCTTTGAAGAGGGAGGATGGGGCCACAACCCAAGTATTTAGGTGACCCTAGAAGCTGGAAAAGGCAAGGAAACAGGTCCTCTTCTAGAGCTTCCGGGAGGAACCAGCCCTGCTGACACTTGATTTTAGCCCAGTGAAACTGATTTCAGACTTCTGACTTCTAGAACTGTAAGATAATAAATTTATGTTGTTTTAAGCCATAAGATGTGTAAATTGTTACAGCAGCAGTAGGAAATGTAGGGGAGGAAGACAGCTCCTCTATCCTCTAGGTCCTTCCGGCTGGCCTAAGAATTAAATTGACATGAGACAGAATAACAGGAGAAAATCAAACCAAGTTTATTAACATGTATACATGGGAGAAACCCAGGAAAACTGAGTAACTCAGCCAGAATGGCCAAAGCCACCACCTTAAATACCATCTTCAGCTAAAGACAGAGGAGGATGTTGGGGTTGGTGGTTTGGGACTTCAAAAGGGAGGAAGACAATTTACACGGAGATGGAAAAGCAAATGTTCGGTAGACAGAACTTTGATAAGACCTCACAGTCCACTGATACCCAGAGTCATCTATGGTGATGGCTTGTCCTGGGGATAGACTTTCTATCTTAAATTCTTTTAGGCAGTTGGAGGAAGGTCAAAGTTTCTTTCAGAATCTTTTGTCCTTAAACAAAGAGACACATTTTGGGGTGGCCAATTCTGATCCCCCACAGAAATTAATACAACCAGATGACTGGATTAGTCAGAGAGCTGGTTAATGTTCAACAGGGCCATAAACCATAACCCTTGGAGCGAATTCTTCCACCAGAGTTAAATTATTTGCATCTTTACTGGACCAAAATTTGCAAGTTAACCTCTGCCCCTACAGAGCTAAAAATTGACCAGTCAGTAGAAAGTGAAGTCCACTGAAAGAAGACTCAGTAATCTCTTCTGCGTATTTCCATGTGTAGGATACTCTTTTGGACAGCTAGGGAGTGAAGGAGCTGGGATTTGAACCAGGCTCTTCCAAGTGCAGAACTTGCGCTCTTAACTGTTAAGGGACATACCTTCTTGCTAGCATTAGTTGGTAGACTAGCAAGGCAATCTGGGGCAAAGAAAACTGTGCATAGGACTGAGAACACAGCTCAAAGATTGCCTGAGTGAGTTCACTAACCCTTTTATGGTGCTTCCTCTGAACAGAGGACCGCAGAAAGAGCCTTCTTAATGCAGACAGTGGAAATTCCTGCTCTAGCTCTCTGAAAACTTAAGAGTCAATATTTTAATAGGTGGCTTAGATAGATTCCTGGTTGGTGTAACTTGAAAGATGGGGTGAGAAATTGAAATGCCCTCCCCACTCCTCCCTGCCTCACTCAGGTCCAAAGGTCCCTCTAAGTCCCTTCACTACAAATACATTACTTGGTTAAGCATCATAACACCTCACCTAGTAAGTGCTTGATAAAAGTTTGAATTGGATGTGGTTTGGTGGAAGGGAGAGGTGAAGACTTTGGGCTTGGGGAATAGCCAGCAGGAGCAAATGAGTGGTGTCAAGAACTAGCATGGCATTCTTTTTTTTTTGGTGAGGATGATTAACTCTGAGCTAACATCTGTTGCCAATCCTCCTCTTTTTGCTGAGGAAGATTGGCCCTGGAGGAAGATCCATGCCCATCTTCCTCTACTTTATATGTGGTATGCCTGCCACAGCATGGCTTGATAAGTGGTGTGTAGGTCCGCACCCGGGATCTAAACCTGTGAACCCCTGGGCTGCTGAAGCAGAGCGTGTAACTTAACCACTATGCCACTGGGTTAGCCCCTAGCATGGCATTCTTAAGAAGTGATGTGGTGAAGGTCCTGACTGTAGCTGGGAACTTTAATAGGGAAGTGGGATCTGTGGTTGGACAGAGTCTTGAATGAGGGCTGGGAAATGTAGGTTTACCTTATAGGGCAATCATTCTTGACACTGAGCATTAGAATAAGTTGGGGAGAATTAAAAAACACGAATGCATAAACCCTGTATTAGTTTGCTAGGGTTGACGTAACAAAGTACCATAGGCTGAGTGACTTAAACAATAGAAATTTATTTTCCCACAATTCTGGAGGCTAGAAATTCAAGATCAAATTGTCAGCAGAGTTGCTTCCTTCTGAGGCCTTTCTCCTTGTCTTGTACACGGCCGTCTTCTCTCTGTGTCTTCACATGGTCTTCCCTCTATAACTGCGTCCAAATATCCTCTTCTTATAAGGACACTCAGTCAGACTGGATTAGGGTCCATCCTAAAGAACTTATGTTAACTTAATTACCTGTTTATAGACCCTATTTCCAAATACAGTTACATTCTGAGGTACTAGGGGTTAGGACCTTAACATGTGAATATTGGGGGGACACAATTCAGCCCATAACAGACCCCATCCTCAGAGGCTGATTCAAGTGACCGGGAATGGGGCTGAGACTTTGGTAAGGAAAGCTCTATTTTAATGCATGCCCAGGAATGAGAACCACTGTTGTGGGGTCTACAGTGTGGGCAATTATAGGTGAAAGCTGGGGATGAAGTGGGCAGAGTTGTTGGCTGGCGAAAGCCTTGCACCTGGCACTCCATTGTTCTCACCAGTGAAAGGATTTGGAAAATCAATCAAATATGTTGAGCTTCGGTGGTTTCATCTGTAAGTGAAGACAGTAACACTTTCCCTGCCTTCAAGCAGGAGGTTGGATCAGGTACTTTCTTGAGGCTTCTTCCAGTTCTAAGATTTCTTATTTCGGAAGCAGTAGTAAGGTCAATTTATGGTGGTGGTGAGGGTTGGAGGAGACAGGAAGTGAGCCCATTTTAAGGTGTTCCAACCACCGCTGCAGCCACTCCACCTCCCCACCATCATTATCACCACCAGCAACTTCACCAACATCACTGGGCCCATCACATTATCATGAGCATCATCACCATCGCCATTGTTCTCTCTACGCCTGCTGCCATCACCTCTCCCCCACTGTCATCAGCGGGGACAACTATAATGGCAGCAGTTGCAGCGGCCATGGGTTTTATGTCACTAGAGACATAAGCTGTCACATTTTGCAACTGGATCACTTTGACCAAGTTATTAATTTCGTATCGGATGAAACCGAGGTCCAGAGATGTTAATTGACTTATTCCAGGCCACAGAGTTTTAAATAGAAGAGCTAAGCTCAAGATCCTATCTTTTGACTTCACGTTAAGAGTCCTTTCTACTGGCTCACATGACCTCATCACAGCCCACCAGTGGGGAGGCTGGGATGTAGAGACCGCCACTATCGGAGCTTTGCTGTTCCTTCCCATCAGGAGCACACCGTCATGGAAAGCAGCCCCACGAAACTCAGATCCCCTGTACCTGGGTTCTTATCTCTCTATCCCAGCGGATGAAATGCTCTGGTTTAGGAGTTGGGCATGATCCTACTTTTAATTTTTTCAGTTAGTACTTGGTCAGTACACAATGACATAAACCCTAGCAAACATAGACTAAGCAAAACAGAAAGTTATTGACTCATGTAACTGAGAAGACCAAGGGCAGCTCTGGCTTCAGCCATGGCACGATTCAGGGCTGGCATGAAGTAATCTTTCTGTGTAGCTTCCACCCTGTTGGCTCTCTTAGGCTCCCCATGTGGTGGCAAGATGGTGGCTCCAGCCCCTGAATCCTCTAGGTTTCCGGTACAGCAGGAAAGATGTAGCCCATTTCTCAATAGCTCAAACAAAAGTCATGGAATGAAATAATTCAAAAAATATTTATTGAGGGCTCACTATGCACCACACACTCTTCTGTATGCTGGGGATATGGAGAAGAAGAGACAGAAGAGCTTCTGGTCGTCATGGAGCTTTCACATGACAGCCTTTGTGGGCTCTGATTGGTCTGTCTTTGGACACGTGCCATCTGTGAACCAATCACGGTAGCCTGGAGTATGTGATGTAAGGATTGGCTTGGGCTGGGTCACATGCTCCACTTAGAGAATGCAAGCTGCTTCTTTTTGAGTGCAGGCATTATGTCATGGTTATGTTTGTGGAGTGTTGGCAGGATACAGCCCAGGGACGTCCCCACAATAAGCATATGAGAAATGACGTCAAACTAGTGAGTGAACAACCGAGTAAATAAGCAAAAGAGAGAGAAAGTGAGAGATAGGCAAATGTATAAAAGCTCATTAAAAGGGGACAAATCCAAACAAATAACCATAAGATGACGGCTATCAGTTGCCAATCAGAAAAGGGATATAAATACTCACTGCAAATTGTTTGCTAAAAATATTTGCACAGTGTGTTTCTTATCAGGACAAGAAAATCCTGCTCATAATGAGGGGCATTAGAAACTGAGGTTGTGGTTACTTCCCGAGTTGTCCCTGGGGTCAAGAACCCAGGGGTCACTCTGGGCGTCACACTTTGAGGAGCATGTGAGAGAAGAAATGGAGATGGCTCACAGCTGGCAGGCAAAATATGTTGATGTGATTCTGTAAACGTCTGCCACACTCACCTTTCCACATTCACTGTCTCAGCCTGCTGTAGACACCTGGGAAACATTTCTCCCTGCTGTCTGATGATCTTGGGCACAGCTTCTCAGTTCCTTTGATAGAGGCTGCCCTTGATGTTCATTTTATGCAGATTTCAATTGGTAAAAAAGTATAAGGCAAGAAAAAAGTGTAGAAGAAAAATTTGTACTTCCAAAACTTGTTAGCCTGTAAAAGAGTCTTTTATTGGTCCTAGATCCTAAAAGATTTGTTTCCCTCTATCTGGTACAAAACCTCGGTGGGTCAGCACTTGGAGGAATGTGTGTAATTTTAGTGATTGCATGGCTCAAGTGTAGAGGACACATAGGAAGAGGCAAATTAAATTATTAAGAGGAACCTACATTTGAGCAAGACCTCAAAGAATATGGACACAAAAGTGGAAAGATCAAAGTTTTAAAGAAATAAGTAGATGCTGTGAATTCATGAAGGGTATGGAAAAGATGCCTATAAATGAACTTGTTCACCAAATTCCAATAGACCCAAATAAGAGGGGCACACATGATGTTTCAAAAGGCTAAAAGGATGACACATATTAAGCGGGAGTGGTTTCAAACAATGGTGGTAAACGCGTGGAATTTATTACCTTTAGAAGTAGCACTGTTGGGCCAGCCCCGTGGCTTAGCGGTTAAGTGCGCGCGCTCCGCTGCTGGTGGCCCGGGTTCGGACCTCGGGTGCGCACCGACGCACCGCTTCTCTGGCCATGCTGAGGCCGCGTCCCACATACAGCAACTAGAAGGATGTGCAGCTGTGACATACAACTATCTACTGGGGCTTTGGGGGAAAATAAATAAATAAATAAAATTATAAACAACAACAACAACAAAAGAAGTAGCACTGTTGGAAAAGATAAAGTTCTTTAAGAATTTGGATAAGTTCATGAGTGAAAGAGCAAGGGTGAGTCTTCAAAGACTGGAGGATGCTCTAGAGAGGCAGCCCTGCCCATAAAGAATAATCATGTCCACCCTCAATACTTCTGTCAGAGACAGAGTGTTAGACAAGCATCCAGATGGATCATGGGCAAGCCCAGGACAGGTCTCAACAATGCTTTGAGAATAAACAAAGGCGCTCTGCTGTATGTTTGAGTTTTTGTGGGACCGGAATGGTTATCATTAGAATTAATACCATGAATGAATGATTAAACAAATAAATGAAAGGAAATGATGAGCAGAGGGCTTTTCGTAACTTTTCATTTTGACATAATTATAAACTCACAGGAAGTTGCAAAAATAGTACAGAGTTTCATGTACCCTTCACCCAGCTTCCCCCCAATGGCAACATCTTATAAAGCTGTACTACAATAGCACAACCAGGAAATTGACATTGGTACAGTTCTGTTAACTAGACTACAGACCTTATTTTGTTTTCACCATTTTTTAAGCCTGCATTCATTTATGTGTGTGTATGTGTGTCTACGTAATTTCATTCCACGTGTAGATTCATATAATCATCATCAGAATCAAGACACAGCACTGCTCCGTCACCAGAGAACTCCTTCATGCTTGTATTCCCACTTTCCCATCCTCCCTTCCCTGGAAACCACTAATCTGTTCTTCATTTCTATAGTTTTGCCATTTCGACGATGTTGTAGATGTAGAATCATACCTCTAAAGGTGTGTAACCTTTACAGACCGACTGTTTTCATTAAGCATAATGCCCTTGAAGACCATCCAGCTTGTTGCATGTGCCAATAGTTCACTTGTTTTGCTGTTGAGCAGTATTTCATTGTATGGATATACCAAAATTTGTTCTACCACTCACCTATTAAAGGACATTTGGGTTGCTTTCAGTGTTTTGCTATTATGAATAAAGCTGCTATGAACATTTGTGTATATGTTTTTGTGTGAACATAAGTTTTCATTTCTCTGGGATAAATGCCCAGGAGTGTGATTGCTGGGTTACATGCTAAGTGCGTGTTTAGTTTCGTAAGAAACTGCCAAACTATTTTCCACAGTGGCTCTACCATTGTACATTCCCACCAGCAGGGTATGAGAGATCCAGTTTCTCTGTATCCTCACCAGCATTTGATACTATCACTATTTTTTATTTTAACTACTCTAATAGGTATGTAGGGATATATCACTGTGGTTTTAATTTGCGTTTTCCTCATGGCTAATGATGTTCAACAACTTTTCTTGTGCTTATTTCCCATCTGTATCTCCTCTTTGGTGAAATATCTGTTCATGTCTTTTGGTCATTTTCTAATTGGATTGTTTGCTTGCCTTTTTACTGTTGAGTTTTGAGAGGGCTTTATGTAGTCTTGATACAAGGCATTTATCAGATATGTGACGTGCAAATATTTTCTCCTTGTTGGCAGCTTGTGTTTTCATCCTCTAAATAGGGTCTTTGACAGCACAAAACAAGTGGAGGTTTTAAATTCCCATTTAGAAAGGCCCAACCCCTACTCGAGGGCACTGGGCACGGTCACTCCATTGGTTACCGCTCATGAGGGCAGATCATGGGTCTAATTCCCATTTGGGCGTGTTCATTCAACTTCACAATAGCTCACTCCCCATGGGCTTAACTCTATTCAGTGGCCACAGGTCAGCGTTTTTCAGGACATCACAAAAAGATGAGCTGAGAAAGAGTGGTCTATTACTAGGAGAAGAACTTGAAGAACAAGTCCTCACTGATCTGGAAAGCGAGTCTGCAGCATCATCCCTTTCTTTGAAGGCTGGAAAACGCACCATTATCAGCATAGAGCGAAAGCCAGCCTTCAAAATGCCAGGAGGCTTCTAGGCCATTTCAGCACAACATAAAGTAACAAACAGACTTGAATTCATTGGGTGGGTTTAAGCAACACAGAGAGCCAAAACACACATGGAATTCAAAACCAGAAATGATCTCAAGTTTGAGTCATCCCATGCGTTTGTCCACATTGATTGCATTCACCAGATAAACGTCAGATCCACTCTGTGAGGCAAATGCAGCCTCGGCTCAGGTTGAAGGTTGCTGCCATGGAGACCACAAGAACGGAGATTTTCTGACACAGTGCTGGCATGAAGGGAATGGGTTACAGCTCCATCTTATGTAAATTTCCACTGGGGAAAAAAAGATTAAAAGGAAAATAATCATGCTTTGGTCATTTTCATTTAGGGTAATAAGATCTTTTAATTCTCTCTTGGAGAAAGAGGCAACAGCTGTCCTGTCACAAATGATAAGACACTTTATTCCCTATTTTGCAGGAACCAATCTTTGGCCAAAATTTTGACCTAATGATTGCACTGAGTTGTGTTTTTAAGAGAAAGATAGATTTTCTTTAAACATATGACGTAAGCCAATTGGCCCCAGACATGAAGAATTAAAAACGAATGGCACCAACTTTGATTTCTGAAGTGGACAGAGAAACCTTATCCATCCTACCCCTCCATGTCCAGGCTGAGTGGGTCTGAAGGAGGGTGAACTGTTAGGCCAAGACTGTCACAGGGTCACTGAGTTAATGTTGGGTGTTGGCTCCTACAGCATTTGTTCTCTTTTCATTTTGGCTGCAGCCCCCAACTTTCATGTGAAGATGCCTCACCCCAGTTCTCAACCCATGTGGGTGGTCACTTTAAAGAAGGACTGCATCTCAATTACACAGCTCTTTGAGGGAGGTGCTATTATTATTATTATTTCATTACCATTTGCCGGTGGTGAACTGCTCCTTAGGTAGGCTCACCTGCTCCAGGTGTCAAAGCTGATAAGTGGGAACACCAGGATCGGAACCCAAGTGGTCTTACTCCAGAGTTCACGTACGCAAGTCTTCCGATTCTGCTTCTGTCAGGTTGAATGTCCATCTTCGATCTCCACCTGTGGCCTAGAATAATATCTACTCTTGGTTTTTCTCAGGGGCACAGGAGAAGTATGGAATATTCTTTAGGTGAGTCATCTGGAGAAGTTAACCTTATTTTGGGAATTCTACTGACAGCTTAGAGTGGGGGAGATTTTGTTTTTCCCTGACCCCCTCGAGATTCTACAAGGAAGGGAAAAAAGAGAGTGAGGGGGTGAGATAGAAACAACTGTATTCTCTCTTTGCTCGGGTAATAGCTGAGCAGCTTACAAGCTGTGCAGTTGCGAGTAATCCAGGGGACCAAACTCGCAGCTGCCAGAGATGGTACCCAGTGTCCGGGCACACCTGCCTGTGGGCCCAGAAAGAGCTGGAAGTCAAGTACATGGCTCAGATCCCCAGGAGAGCCTGGACTCCTGTACCAGAAGCATTTAATAACCATGAAAGGAGGGGTTTTGTCATTTTTGTTCACTGCTGGATCGCCAGCACCTAGACTGGGGTGCCTGATCAGGTAGTGGTTTCATAAATATTTGTTGAATGAACAAACAAATGAAAGAATGAATGAATGTAGCAGATGCTGGCAGGACTTCCTGTTTCTTCGGTTGCTATGAAGGTGAAAGACATCAAAAACAGAGAGATTTAGACACTCCTCAGGAATTTTCAGGTGCTATACGTCCTGACTTGATATTTCTAATAGTTATTTTATTTGTAATTCAATCTTTCTTTTTAAAATGTAACTCCCTTTTCTTTCTTTATCTTCAGACTCCCCTCCTACCTGCTAACTTAAGTCCTTTATAGCCTAAAATATATCACCTTGATCCTGTATCTTTCTCTATAACCTCCTTATTTCTACTTCTTTCAGCCAATGTCTTAGGTCACCTACAGTTTTGTTTCTACTTTCTCTCTTTCTATACACTGCTCAACCCATTGCCATATACCCACCTCCCCCAGTCCCCACAACTCCACCAAAGTATTGTCATCAATGTCCAATATTTTACCAATCCAATGAATACATTGCAGTTCTTTATTTTAATGAAATATACTTTAGTGCATTTGAAAGAGTGGCCTACTCAATGTCAAAATTCTCCTTCCTTGGTGTCTGTGATATCGTTTGATCCTGATTCTATGCCTAATTCTCAGACCGCTCTTCCTTTGCAGATTTCTCATCCTTTGTTCACCCTTGTACACAAGGATCCTATGGGGTTCCATCCTCTGGCCACTGTTTGTCTTGCTCCACACATTCTCCTTATGTGAGCTCCGTGTTTTAGCTCGTGAATGGTCACATGATCCAGCCAGGCCAATCAAAGTCTTCCCTGGGACTTTGTTAGAATTATCAGGAAGGAAAGTTCTCCTTTCTTGGAGATAATTGGCTTTAAGGATCGCATCAGTCTGGACTGTCAGGGACCATCTTCTCCAGGGGCAGAGAGCCTGCTTGAGAATAAAGTCAAAACATGAGAAAGCAGAGCAGAGACATGTTGTTATCATGTTACCCCTGGATCTAGCTAAATCTGAAGATTAAATTAATCCTGGACTCGACAATTATGTGAACCAACATATCTTTTTTAGTAATTTAAGCTGGTTTGAGTTGCATGTCTAACACTTGCAACCAAGAGTCCTGAAAAATATACCTTCTCCTGTCTTCCTATCTCCAGTGTGGTCCTCATAACTACAACTTTCCCACTGCCGCCAGAGGGATGAACATAAGACGCAGAACCGGCAGTGCCATTCTCTTGTTTAAGATCCTTCGATGGCTCCCCAGAGCCTACTCAGGGTTGGCAAACTCAAAAGCCTTGAGGGAACAGGCAGATGATGTAAGCAAGGGAAGAAGGCCAGGTGGAAGACAATAGAAGGGTGTTCAGCTGGAGAGTAAGTGCCCTGTCTCTAGCCACCATTCTCAGAATGCAGACACTGTGCCTGCCAAACAGACCACAGCTGGAGGTTGGGTTTGGCCTCCAGGCTCCAAGTTTGCAATCTCTGGCCTATATTACAAGCTCAAGCTCCTGGACACAGCCCAGGAGGCCCTGTGACCAAGCCCCTGACACTTCCCAAGACTTATTTCCTGTCATTAGATGCTCTAGTAATACCACATTGGAGCCGACATCTCGACATCTGGCTCTGTCACCGTCCCATGCTTTTGCTTGTGTTGTTCCTTTACCTGGAACCCTGGTCCACCCCACCCTTTATATCATCATCTTCATCTTGCTAAACCTGTTTGTTCTTCAATGTTCATCTCAGGTGTTAGCTCTAGGGTTCCTCCTCTGATGTGACAGGTGTCTTTCCTCCACACACCCACAGCTGGCTGTATGCTTCTCTGTCACTGCGCCCAACACACATCAGACCTTGTGGATTGCTCGCCCACAACCATTCCTTCTCCTGTGTACTTGCTGGCAGAATTTGTCTCTCTCAATAAAGCTGAAAAAAATTCAATACTCTCTTTCCCAGCCTGCCTTACAGCTAAGGTCTGGGATGTGATCCAATCCTGCTCAAAAGGATTGGATGGGAAATCCTCCATGACAACACAGGAGTGATGCAGAGAACATCCTTCCTTTTCATTTCTGCCATTGAATGTACTTCTGTGAGGAGTGATGTTTGGAGCTGCAGCAGCCATCTTGCAACTATGAGGGGAAAGCCAAGATAATCACAGAGAGGGTGAAGTAGATCCCTGCCATCCCTGAGCTGCTGAACCAACCTGGAAACTTTCTCTTCCAGCCTTTTTGATATGTGAGATATGGTAATAACCCCTTGTTGCCTAAACCACATTTTAGAGGTATTCTGTTACTTGCAAGTGAATACATTTTAAATGATTCAACACGTTATGTTCACATTACCTTTGCGTTTTTCTCCTCTATTATTCTGTACGTGACTCATATTTTTTCCCTGGTCTCCAGCATAGAGTAGGAACTCAGTAAATGTTCATTGAAGTATTTATTTCTCCACTAAGAGCTTCAGTAAAGGATATG
Source organism: Ceratotherium simum simum (assembly GCF_057802395.1). Classification (NCBI taxonomy): domain Eukaryota; kingdom Metazoa; phylum Chordata; class Mammalia; order Perissodactyla; family Rhinocerotidae; genus Ceratotherium; species Ceratotherium simum. The sequence goes on from NC_141922.1 coordinate 18,940,775, forward strand.
TGCCAGACAATGCCTGTCCATTTAGGAGACAGCCCCTGAGTGTTGGGGAGTGGAAAGTATGTCAGTGAATCTTACATGAGTAACTCCCTGGGGATTTATGAGAATGGAGGCTCTGATACAAATGTTCTGTCATCTCAGTGGTGCTATTCAAATTGTTTATTCAGACATTATGAAAGCTTACTACAAAGCCCAGTGTGTATGCCAGATGAAAGTGTGAAGCGTTGGTGAAGAAGGGAAGGAGTGGCGTCTACAGCCTGCTCCGCCATGCCGGGCCTCTCTCATCTCCTGCTGCGGTCCCTGAGGCCCCCTTCCCGAGCCTGTCCCTGGGTCAGCAGGACAGCAGTGATAGCTGCTTCCATAATCTTGAATCCATCAATGCTCTTGGACTTCTCTTGGTCCTTAGCTGCTGCCTAAACTCTGTTATTAAAAGTTGGAGGTCGCCCTTAGCTTCTTAGAGGTTTGTGAGATTCCATTTTTCTCAAAGTGTTTAGAGCATTACAGCAGCTTTGGCTAAAAACGGTGGAGCGAATCAAAAAGGCACAGTTACTCTGGAGAATCCATTTGGCAGCCCCAGTCCTCTGAGTACATACATTGAATTTTATGGTTTATTACACAAATCAGTTGAATTTGTCATATCAGAGGGAGCTGTGTATTTTGGAAATCCCTATAAACTAAGAGCACGTGTTCTTATACGGGCATTGGGCTGTTTCGTTTGTACTAATAAGGGAGGAAAATCTCTTTAGATTTCGGTATTGACTCACAGAGAAGCCATTCCTCTTTTCACGTTTCCACATCTGTGTTAATTTAAGTCCTAATCTTCTCAGATCTTCTTGACTCCGAGATTTAGATAGTGGGGTCAGATCTCCATGTGATCTAGAGTCTTGAAGTTTGGGACCTCTGCACTCAGGAAAGTGACTTATCTAACAGTGCTGTGATGGTGGGGGGTTTGTGTGGGGGGATGGGGTGGAGGATGCTATGGTGATAACATGCCTAGATCATTAATAACCGCACACAAAAGAAGCCCAGTGTCTGAGTGTGTGGGGTGTGCATACTTCCTAAGGAGAGGAGGTTAGATTATGCTTCCATTTTTTTCATGGCTACCAGTTTACTTCCTTTTAGTTTCAGAAAAGTAAATTTAAGTATCTCAGCCTGGATGAATTGCAACCCACGGCCAACAAACTACCCTATATCCTGAAACTCTTGGCTGAGTTCTCCTCACCTCTATGGCTTCCCTGAGTCCTGTCTCTCCTCCAAGGAAACAGCATTCTTGAAGCCCTCTCCATTTCAGTCTGTCCTTTCTCCCATACCCATATAACCCAGGATGGAAAGATACTGTTTGTTTCCTCTTTGATCAACAACATGACATTGAGATCTTTATACTGTTCCCTTCATGGTATAACCCTTTGTAGCTCATGCTGTCCGTCCGCCTGCCCACCTATCCATCCATCCAACACATATTTGTTGAGCACTTTCTATCTGCCAGGAACTGTTTTAGAGGCTGAGGATGCAGTGGTGAACAAGCCAGGCGTGTCCCTGTTGTCATAGAGATTACATTTTGGCTTGGGGACAACAGTAAACAAATAAACACTAGATATAATGCCAGTTAATGAAAATGCCATGAAGAAAAATTGGGGTGGCCATAAGAATGGACCTCTTGGACCTCATGCTGCAGGGTGTGTAAGCGACCGAGAGCCCCAGAAGCTGCCTTCTGAAATCCATCACTGTTGCCTGGGACCATGTTTCTCAGGGGCTGCTCCCTGTTAATAACTGAGTATGGCAGGGACACTAAGAAAGATGCAAGACTCGTTGGCAGGAAACTTTCGCTTGAATGCTTTCTGAAGGTTTTGCCACAGTTTTCTTAGAAGCGTAGTTCAAGACCTCCCTCTGTCTCTCTCTGTCTTCTTCCTTTCCTTCCTCCCTTCCTTCCCTCTCTCCTTCACTCAGGAGCAGACCATCATTCCAGTCTGCCAGCTCTCCCAGCTCATCTCAGTTCCCTCCTTTTACCTTCTCATGTTTCCCCCGATAAAATTGTGCATTTCTTGGGGCTGCCCCAGTGGCGCAGTGGTTAAGATTGCATGCTCTGCTTCTGGCGGCCTGGGGTTCACAGGTTTGGATCCTGGGAACAGACTGATGCACCGCTTATCAAGCCATGCTGTGGCTGCATCCCGTATAAAGTAGAGGAAGATGGGCACGGATGTTAGCCCAGGTCCAATCTTCCTCAGCAAAAAGAGGAGAATTGGCATTGGATGTTAGCTCAGGGCCAATCTTCCTCACACACACAAAAAGAAAACTACAGCAACTAGAAGGATGTGCAACTATGACATACAACTATTGACTGGGGCTTTGGGGAACAAAAAAGGAGGAGGATTGGCAATAGATGTTAGCTCAGAGCCAGTCTTCCTCAGCAAAAAGAGGAGGATTATCACGGATGTTAGCTCAGGGCTGATCTGCCTCACAAAAACAAACAAACAAACAAACAAACAAAAAATTTTTTTTTTGCATTTCTTATCCCATCTTGGTGCCTGTCTCTCAGAGAACCCGGACTAACACAAGACTGATGCAGCCTGAAAGAAGAGGATGTGACTTGGAGTGGGGGCTACTTTGCATAAGTGGCCAGGAAAGGCCTCTCAGGAGAGGTGACGTTTGTTTATGGACTTGATTGGAATCAGGGGACGATCCATGCAAACACCTGGAGGAAGCACACTTGGGGCGGAAGGAAGAAGGCAGAGCACATATTGAGACTTAGAGACTTGAGTTACCGAGGGATCCTTTAAAACTGCTGGGTAGGAGGCTGGCCCAGTGGTGTAGTGGTTTAAGTTTGCCGCACTCTTCTTCGGCAGCCTGGGGTTCACGGGTTCGGATCCTGGGCGTGGACCTATACACTGCTCATCAAGCCATGCTGTGGCAGTGACCCACATACAAAATGGAGGAAGATGGGCACAGACTTTAGCTCAGGGCCATTCTTCCTCACAAAACAAAACAAAACAAAACAAAACAAAAACCAAACAAACGAAAACAGCTGCTGGGTGGGGAGAGACAGCAGGCAGGTCTCTGAGTTCCCTCCAAACTGCCTCCCACTTCCAGTGGCTCTACCGTTATCTGCTTTGCGTGTTTGGCTTCCCCTAAGATTCCGATGAACAAAGGGCTCCAGGTTTAAAGTATAAATACTCTGAAGACCACGGCTCTGGATGAACTCTATGATCTCTGCCCTGTTTTATGACTCTGTCAGTCCACTGGCCACAGGGAGAATGGGCAGGGGAAGACAGTACCTCTGTTTGGAAGCTGAATTGTTCCACAGAGAGACTGGATTAGTGCGAGGCAGGTGTAGATAAGGGGAATTAGAGTAAGCGATTAAAGGACTTGGGGCATGGAGGCTGGTGGCGAGAGTGGGGGCTTGATAACTTGGGGGATTTCGTGTTAAGGTCTGAGAACCTCCCGCGGGACAGCAGCCAGACGAGATGGCATGTGTCAAGTAGGGAGAAGGGGACAAAGAACGGCCATGAGTGCTCAGGCCGGGGGAGGGGCTGGGGGTTAAAGGGTTGTCCTCCATGTGAAATGGAGAGGCGTTTACAGAAGCAGTGGAGGGTAACAGCTGTGCTCAAGGACTTGGGTTTCAAGATGTAAAATATTAATATCGCCCAGAAGAAAGGGGACAGAATTTACCTCTTGCCAGGGGGAGTTGGTAACTGAATTTATAATAGTTTCCTGGCACTTCTTTAGTGGTAACACTTCATTTCCACCCCCCTGAGTTTTCAGTAGGAAGAGAGGCTAGCAACAGTCATGCAAAGACTGAGCCCGATGTGAGAGGCTTTCTTTTTCCTCCAGTCCTTTAAGACTGTGTAGAGAATTGCAGAACCACTGAAAGGAAAGTGAATGTATAACACACTGAGATGAAGTGGTGTTCACCCACTGAGGACCCAGGGAACCCCTGAAGTGTGCTTTGTGAATTAAGTTTGTTTGTAAGTAAGAGGCTCAATTACAGTGGCTAAAACATGTAAGAGTTTATTGTCTCATGTAAAAGAATTTTGGAGGAACTAGTGCAGGGCTGCTAAGGCAGCTCCATGAATTATCAGAGACCCACAAGCCTTCTATCTTTCTGCTCTGCCATGTGTAGCTTCCAACCTCATGGTCCAAGATGGCTGCTAAAGCTCCTGCCATTACACCTGGATTCTCTCAGCAGTAAGGAAAAATGGAAGAAGACTTGCCCTGTCCCTGTTAAGAAGCCATTCAGGATGTCCTATACAACATTTCTGCTTGTATATCAACGGCTAGAACTTAGTTTCACGGGCACATCTTGCTGCAAGGGAGGTTGTGAAATGAATGATAATGTTCTCAGTTTAAAATTTGGGTTGTGGTTCATAAGGAAGAAGGGGAAAATGGCTTTGGGAGGTAACTAGCTATCTGAGTAAATTAATGAGAAGTATACACGCTTGAAATGGGACACAACATTCACTCATTCATTCATTTGCTGGATCCTTCACTCACTTGCTCACTCATTAATTCAACAAATATTGAGTACTTCCATGCTGGGGACCTGAGAATGAATAGCGCACTGTTTTTGCCCTCAGAGTGCTCCCTAAGTGTGCAGAGATGAGGGTAACAGCACGTGAGAAGTGGTCTGACAGATGATTCTATGCACAGTCACAGCCAAAGCAAAAATTTAGCTCTGGTTGGACTGGGGAGCTTTGTAGAAAAGGAGACACGTCACTGGGACTTGGAGAAGGAGGAATTCTTCAAGTGCAGAGGGGGAAAAGGCATTCTGGGCCTGAGGGATGGGAGGACTGGCAGCGTCTGTTGGTGTGAAATAGTATGAAGGACACATTTGGGAGCTGCAAGTACAGCCAGAGTAAAGCTGTGGAACCAGCAGAGATGGGCAATAAAGCCCTTCTGTGTTCTGCTAAAGACTTAAAAAAATGCCTATCTGTCATAGTCTATCTGATTCCAATAAGTGATTGAAGGTAGTCTAAGGCATTTGGACTTTATCCGGTAGGTAAGAGGGAGCCACTAATGGAGTTTGACCAAGGGCCTGAGGGCTGAAGTGGCAGTGTGCTGTTCTGAAGTTCTGAGCCGTAGAAGTCACCATTGTTTCTGCTCGCCCTTCTGGGACCTTCCACTATAGGAAGATGCCCCAGTTCTTGGGGTTCCTTCAGCCTGGGCTCCAAAATGAGATGCATAAGGCAGACCTGAACTTGACCCACAGCTTGAAGCAGAACTACCCCAGCCACCTCTCAAAGCTGTGGGTATCAAATCAATGCCTATTCCGTGTGCCTCGCAGATTTGTAATTGTTGGGCAGCATCTCTGTAGTAGAAGCCTGCTAATTCACCTGGGAATGCGATTCCTGTCTATCGTCTCACACTGTGAGTGCTGGACAGGGGTGTGGCCAAGCCCACCTGTTTGGTTTACCAGACGACCCCAGGGATAGTGGGAGGGAAATGCCACACGAGAGGGGTGTTCCACAAATCAGGGAGCTGGGGCTCACCTGGCACCAGGTGGACACCAGGGTGGGGTGAGCTCAGGGCTTCTCAGTCTCAGCTATACTGATGTTTTGTTCTGGGGCTTTCCTGTGCGTAGAAGTTTAGAAGCATCCCTGTGTCTGCTCTCTAGAGGCTGGTGGTACCCCTCTCTCCAATTTGCGACAACCCAAACTCTCTCCAGACATCGCCAAATATCTCTTGAGTGGCAAAATCACTCCCAGTTGAAAACTACTAATTTAGCTGATCTGGCTTCAGTTTTTCTATTAAAGGTAAGAGCAGAAAATGACCACCAACGCCATCATTTATTGAGCACTTACTGAATTCGAGGCACTTGGTTAAGCACTTTCAGGAAGTATTCTAATAATTTGGAAAGTATATCAGTTTGTTGGCATTGCCATCATAAAGCCACAAACTGTGGCTTACACAATAGAAATTTATTTTCTCATAGTTCTGGTGGCTGGAAGGCTGAGATCCTGGTGTCGGCAGGGTCAGTTTCTTCTGAGGCCTCTCTCCTTGGCTGGGAGACGGCTGTCTCCTCAGATGGTCTCTCCTCGGTGTCTTGTCTGTATCCTAATCTCCTCTTTTATAAGGTCTCTGGTCATCTTGGATTAGGGCCCACCCTAATGACCTGATTTTAACTTAATGACCTCTTTTAAAAACAATTCTCTAAACACAGTCACATTCTGAGGGACTGGGAGTTAGGACTTCAACATATGAATTCTTGGGAACACAATTCAGCGGTAATGGAAAGTTTACTGATGAGAAAACTCAGGACACAGAGGTGAAGTAACACTTGCTTCAGTGACACGTTTAGTATGCGGAAGAGCCAAGGTCGACCCGTCCAACTCCCCCATCCGTGCTTCGGCCCATGCTCCATACTGCCTCCCCGAGAAATTCATCCTGGGAGGGACTCAGGACAGGAGGCACTATGCGGTGTTATGCAATGAATTCTTTGTGTGTGTGTGTTTTGTAGTAGGAAAAAAGAGTGGGCTTGTTCAAACGGGATGCTGGCTCCCCTTACGTACCTGTGCATGGGAAGAACCTCCCCAATAGTCCATTTGGTGTTTCCCTACTCACGTGAGAGAGGCTATACAGATTGTAGGAAGTACCCCATCTGTGCAGGGCTGGTCTGGACAACTCAATCCTACTCAGTGAAAATATGTTTCTAGATTCTATGCCTCTTTGATGATAGAGATAAAAAGCCTTAAAAATTTCTTCGCTTTAGTCTAGCAATTCTACTCCTTGGAATTTAGCCTTAGGAAGGAATCAAATGTGTGCACAAAGATTTATGCATAGGATATTTGATTTTAGCATGATTTGCAAGAGCAAACATTGGATAGATATTGGATAAATAAATTACGGCATGTCCATATGGTGGAATGTTCAACTTGTAGATGAATGTTTCCTTCCAAGGGAAAAACTTCATGATATATTATTCCTTGAGAAAAAAATATTTGAATGCCACATAGAGTATGATCCCAATTTCTGAAATTGTGTATAAATGTCACCATCTTATTGGACAAGTAGGGACTTGTCGGATGCAGAGGAAATGAACTGTGTTCTTGGTCTCCTGCTGGCCTATCAAGCTTGTTCTGTAGTTTTTATCTTGCTCCTTGATAAAATTGGGGCCAGTCCCAGGACTTCCTTTGTCACTCTTATCTAAGAAAGAGTCATTCAGTCGCTTCTTTCACAAAAAAATTCAGTCTCCATTTAGTAATTAATGTGTCCACTCCAGGGTAGGAATCAAACTCTCCAATCTTCATTGAAAATGAAAACTTCTTCCCTCTCCCAGCTCGGCTGCGTCAGGCTGGCCCCTGTAGTGAGGAATGTGTGGCTGTTGTGTCTCTTTTTTTTCACCTGGTGCCTCTATTTTCCTCCCACACTCCTTGGGCTTCCTCTGGCTCCTCTGGCGTTGGGAAGAGGGAGAGAGGAGGAAAGAGGCGGGAAAGGACTTATTGGACCAGTGTTCTAGCCATCTGGGTCAGACAGTTGATTCATCTTCTTGAGTGTTCCTTTGTGGGTCCTTTGCAGCCGGCCCCTCCCTATTCCTGGTGGGTACCTGCAGTTTGCTCGACTGCGAGCTGTGTTTCTTCCGATGATCTGTGCACGACTTCTCCCGTTCTCCCCAGCATCTGGCGGCACACCTCGTCCGGCCAGTTCCGGTTCGCAAGAAACTTTCCCACACCCTTTGCCCTGACGACCTGGGGAAAGCAGGCCACCTTCAGCACGATCTCTCCTCGCTCCACCCTCAGTGCAGCCAGCCGGCCCCAGTCTCTGGCCCTTTAGATTTCTCAGGGTGAGTCAGACACTGATCTGGGGAGTCCCTCATGTTCCAGGCAACATGCTTCCAGCCTTCCAAGAGGTCTCATTGGAGCTCCCTTGCCTCGGCTTTCCGTGAGAAGACAGAGCCTCTTCCCGTGGGGATCCTGGGCGTCTAGACGCTGACAGCTCTCTTCTCAAATCCTTATCTAACACCAACCCCTACCTCTGCCTCGCCAACTTCTTTAAGGTTTCGGAAGAGAATAGATAGGGCTCTTAAGACCTGTTCCTGACTACCTCCTCCCTCAGTCTTGGTGGGCTTACCCCTCACTTTGAAACGGGAAGCAACCAGCTCTTGTCTTGGATTATCAGCTGAGACTGAAACGGAAAGAACCCGTTTTCAACATTCTGTTTTGCACAAACAAAATAAAGAGGCATACACAGTATGCACATCTGTCTTGCAAGGGCATCTGGGGCAGAGAGGAGGAGGATGGGGACCTGGATAGAATGATCTTTAGGGTTCCTTCCAATCCAGAGAGTGTATGGCAGACTGGCAGGGAATAAAAGAAAGTAATCGAACATACTCCTTGACTGTGATGTTGGGTGGATAAGATACCCACTAAACGTGATAGTGGTTGACTGTCGCAAATGTCCTTGATAATAATAAATGCATTATAATAAGCGTGAATAATCAAGCATTGAGTAGTTTGGAACCAGCTTTAAGTTTCAGAGAACAGAGAAGAATCAGCTCACTGCTGCCCAAAGTTTCCGAAAGGAAGCAGATATAAACTAAACTTGGTGTTCAGAAAGGGGAGAGGCCTCGCTTTCAGCCTCCATAACCTCTCCTCCTGGGCTTTGCACTTGTTCCCCCAAATGCCACCCTGCCAGGAAGTCATTCCAGACCCCTGTAGCTGGAGGTAAGCTTGTCATCTCTCATCCCCATTGCACTTTATCTACACTCCTATTCTGCCCTGGCACATGGAGGGAAATACACGTTACTATTATTATTATTTCCAAAGCGCTGAGTCAGTTGTTGGTTAGGTGGGGATTAGAGCCAGGTTTCTGGATGTTGACTACAGGGCTCTCTCCATCTATTCCTCTCTGGCCTCCCAGGTCTTTCTCAGGCACCAGAAGGCTGGAAAGCACTTTGCTGGATATTCCAATCTTGCTGGCATTTGTGACAGGGGACATGTGCCCAGATCCATCTTGTGTGTTTCCAACTTGGAGCCCCCTGGAAGGGAGGTGCTCCCCAGAGACAGGGAGAGCCGCCACAGAAAGCTGAAGTCCCAGGGCTGGTCCTACTGAGGAGGGCTGGCACGGCTGTCCCAGCCGCCCTCCCTTCTCTGTATCTTTAATGAGCATTTGGCCTGCATTTCGAGCAGACCTGGGCTTGGGCGCTGGGCATGCAAATGAACTCCTGAGTTAGCTCTCTAGGAGAAAAGTAAAGGCCTGGCCTTGGGCCTGATTGGAGCCCCACTTCTCTGCCAACTCTATGTAGAGAAAAGGGCAGTTGTGCTGAATTACTGCATTTTTAAGTAGAGTCTGCTCGAACCCACTTATTTTATAGGATGGAAACAAAGTCTCGGAGAGGGCAGTGATGCCCAAGCTCATGCATCTGGTTTAGCAGTGGGTGTGGCCACGATTAGGCCATGCAGAGCCACCTCTGCCCAAGTGCCATCTCGTCTGGGGAGACTGTCCCCAACCCCCAGGCTGAGACAGACGCTCCTGCATGTACCGAGGCCACTGTACTTATCCTTCGACTGTGGGAGCCCTCCCCACTGGGCTGTGTGTCCCTGGAGGGCCAGGGCAATGTGTTTATCATCCCTGGGTCACCAGGAGGGGGCCCACTGTGGGCCTGCAGGGATCCTATTGTGGGGTGGGACCCTGGTCTCAGGGCTGGCTTTTCCACAGGAAGTCAGACCCAGCTCTACCTGTTGAGGCTTCTTCTCTCCCCTTTCACAAAGTGAGCCTCAGAGGTGAGCAGTTTCTTCTGAGGACACCACCCTGTTATCCCAGGACGGCAGCCATGACAGGGGACAGCCAGAGTTTCTGGCCAGTTTCCCAATGCAAAGGAAAACTGGAAGAGGGTCTTGAACAGTGCTGTCCAATAGAAAAATAATATGAAAAAAGGAAAAAGAAACTGGTGAAATTAATTTTAATAATATGTTTTCTTTAACCCAAGATATCCAAAATATCATTTTTGTATCTAAACAATTATGAATGAGATAGTGTCCATTCTTCTTTGTACTAAGCGCTCAAAATCTCATATGTATTTTATATTTACAGCACATCTCCATCAGAACTCTGAATTTTCATTGAAAATATTTGATTTGCATTTTGATTTTATAAAATTTAGTTAAAAAAATAGATTCACCTGCCAATGTTGTTCCAAACATACCTAAAGTTTTCCAATAGCTGAATTAAGTATCTGTTCTTAAATTTAGATTAATTAAAATAAAATAAAAAATCCAGTTCCTCATCACACTAGTCACCAGCACCTTCTAGTGCTTAGTAGTCCCACGAAGGAAGGCTCTAGAAGGTGGGCGGGAGCTAAGGGAAGAGGCGATTGACGCAGGGAAGAAAGCACAACGGCTCTGAGGGGTGGTGGCAGCTTCACTCATCATCTCTGTGTGTCCAAGTAGACATTTCACTTACCTTCCTGAAGACTTCAGGGCTGAAGGCAGCTGGCAGTCATGGGAGCAGGCTCGGCTAGCCTCCAATACAGTCTTCAACGGGATTGCACTTCTCTGCATTTTCAGCAGCATTGGGAAGTTTGGACAGCACTGCCACTGCTGGGGGGACATGGAGGGCTGAAGATCTGGGGACAGCCTCCTCTGCCCAGGGACCCCTGAGAATAGCTGGAGACTGGGGAGGCCCCTGGAGCTGACAGAGGGAACAGCTGCGCCCCCTACTGGAAGCCAGAGGAATGGCAGTCCTGCCTGGCTGGAGTAACCAGGGTGTTACAGGGCCAAAGATAGCGAGTCCTTCATGAGCAAGAGGCAGTCATAAGCAGTCTGGGGGAGTGTGGTGGGCAGGATCCTAAAAGATCCTGGATCTTTCCAGAAAGATCTGGAAGCAAGGCTGGATCTTTTTTGGGTTTCCAAGTCTCAAAACACAGAGGCCCCCGACTTTGGAAGGATAGAAACGTTAGTGCAGAAAGGAATCTTAAAAGTGAGGGGAAGATTATTTAATAAAGTCCTGCGGTTTCCAAACCCAAAACAAAAATTAGTTTTTCTCTAGACTTAGTCAACCAACAAATATTTGTTAGGAATCTGCAATCATCATATTTAGAAAGACTTCACATGTAAATACACATTAAAAAAATGACGTATCAAACCCCTTCAGTGGTCTTTTCTACAATATTTATAAATGGAAAGCAATAATGTACACAGTAAAAAATTCAAACTGTACCAAAGGTTATACAATGGAAAGTAAAAATCCTCTCTTTTTCCCTTGAATGTCTGTTTAAAATGCTCAAAGCACCTGGCATGTAGCAGCTGTTCAATAAATGTTAGTTTGCTACCGATGAAGTGGACCAGAAATAACAGCAACAGAGTGTTATTAAACGGCAAACCGACTGGGCAGCGCATGAGGGATGGGGTCAGTGGGCCATAGAAAGTGTGACAGCCGGTTTCAGCAGTGTTGCTTTTGAATTTGATAGCTTTAAAAGTTATTTAATCCAGACTCTCTACCAAACATTTAGAGAAGGCACTCTGACTGTGTTACTCTGGGAGCCTCTGTAAGCAGAGAACCCAGCATAATGGGGCAGACAGCGACATTGCTTTTCGGGACCTGTGGAGGGCAAATAGGGTGTGAGGGCTGGTGTTGGGTGGGACAGACACACTCTGGAAAAGGAAGCTTTGAGCTGGGTTCTCTCCTGGGCACGTGGTTGAGGGACCTTGGGCCCAGTCAGCGGATATTTAGGCTAGTGGACGGGGGTTAAAGGGGATGACAAGACAGTCTTTTATCCTGAAGGAGTTGGCATCTGGGGAAAGATAGATGGGTAAACCGCTAACCGATAAGGTAATGATGATGCTAGCTGACGGCAAATTTCCTTGGGGTCCAAAGGAGGAGTCAGCAAAGTACTGCCCGAAGCCCAAATCCCGCCCACCACCGGCTTTTGTAAATAAAATTGTGTTGGCCCAGGGCACGCTCATTTGCTGATGTGGTGTCTGCGGCTACTTTCGCCCCCTAATGTCAGAGTTGAGTAGCTATAAGAGAGAGTAAATGGCCCTCGTAAGCTGGAATATTTACTATCTGGCCCTTTATAGAAAAAGTTTGCCAACCCCTGGTCTAAAGGAAGGAACAGCTATTTTCAATAGAGAAGGCGTGTTGGAGTGGCTTCTGGGAATAAGCAGATGAAGAAAGAGGATAATTCTGGGCACAATGGCAGCCTGACTCCAGGACTGGGGAGCAGGCCAGGCTCCCAGACTCCGCTCTTCAAGGCCCTCCTCACCTCTGAGCTGAAAGGAATTGGATCAATTTTTCCACATCTTGTAGAAGAGAGAGAGGGTGAAGGAACTGAGGTCTGTAAATGTTTTGAGAATAATATGAGAAAAGCAGCCATTAATCAGAAGACATTATTTCTATTTTACTATTAAACGGATGCTAATTTTGATTTTTTTCTTTCTTTTTTTCTTCCCAGCCCTGGCTGCCAATTTCCTCCTTCCTGTTGTTCTGCCTTGAAAAACAAAACAAAGCAAAACAAAAAAACCAGGCATGCCGCCACAAACCACAAATGTGTTTACTTCAAGAAATGCATTTTCCTTCTTTTTCAAATAGGTTCACAAGATCCAAATAGGTTCACAAGATCCAAATAGGTTCAGATAGGTTTCACAAGGTCCAGAATTCAAAAGGTTCAAAGGATGTAAAAAGGAATGTCTCCCTCCCATTCTCCAGCCTCCCTGTTCTTCATCTTGGAGGCACCAGGGGCACCAGTTTCTTGCACTGTAGATCCTTCCTGAGATATTTTGGGCAGGTACCAATATTTACACATACATTATTTTTTCTTCCTTTTAACACAAATGATTTTCTCCTATGTATGCTGTTTTGCCCTTTGCTTTTTTCCTCTTAGCAATGCCTTTTGGAAAGTGTTCCATATCAATACACACAAAACTTCCCCATTCTCTTTTATTGCTTTATAGGTCCCATCGCGTAGATGGGCCATATTATATTTAAGTGTTTTAGCGGCAAATAGGGCTGTTGCTCTCCCCTCTTGCCTGCCAGCAATAAGCCCTGGGTAGCATTGCTGGGTTCCGGGGACGGGGTCAATAACAGTGACCAGGTAGAAGTTCCTGATGCTGCTGGCTTTAAAGACAGCCCTTCCTTAGTCCTCCACGGGTGAAGCGAGGGGGAGAGGGAGCTAGATGCCAGCAGTCACTTGGCAGCGTTCTTCTGCCTGCTTCGGCTGCCTGTGGGATTAACCCTGTCTCTGTGATTGCCCCTCAGCGGGCTGCTATGGGAAAAGCCCCTCTTATAACTGGAAATTGAAGGCAAGATTATTCTGATGTAGTTGGATCAGGGAAGGCAGATCGGGCGGTCGTGATGGCATTTGGCAGGTGTATTAGCCATGGCTTTTTTATTGAAAGTTATAAACATCTACCTCAAACTAGCTTAAGCAAAAAGAAGGATTTGTGGACTTATATGGGCAAATAAGACAATTTAGGAGTTGTGGTGAACACCACCAATTGTCTACCCAATATGCATTCCCGCCATCTTCTCAATGTGCTCAGTTAAAAGACTCAGCTCTCCAGACTCCTTGCAGCTGGGAGGGGCCTCGTGACCCTCTTCTGAACATTGAGGGGTAGGCAGAAGTGTACAGTGTGGGACATCTGGGAATCCCAACAAAAGGGAACACACTGAGCTGGCACATGCTTTTCATCCTTCTTGTCTGGAATGCAGATGTGATACCCAGAGAGGCAGCAGTCACCTTGGGAGATGAGAAGGAGAGCCAGGTGATGAGGGTGGTGGGGAGAAATGGCAGGAGGACGCTGGGTCTTTGCTGTCATCATGATGCCAGAAGACCAGATCTCGCCTGCTCGCCTTTTGATCACTTGTTACCTGAGAAATAAACTCTCTTTGTTTAAGTTCTGGAGTTGAGCTCTTGTTACATGCAGTTAAATATGGGCCCAGCCCTGATTCAGTGCAACTGGATTCTGGGATTTGCATAGTGTCAAGTTTCTCTGTCTCTTTCTCTTCAGTTTATTCTCTCAGAATCTTTGATGGGACAAGGGACATGGTACCAGCAGCTCTGGAATCCACGCTGACAGCTTCCAACCAGGGGAAAGAGGGAGCTACACCTCTGACTGCAAATGGGAGGAAAAAGAACCTCTAGGGGAGACATCTGATTGATTTGGCTTGGAGGATTCTCTTTGAAACAATCACCGTGGACAAAGGGATGAGGTAATATGATTGGCCAGGCCTGTGTCACCTAAGCCCACCTGGACAGGGGAGTAGGAAGTGGTTTCCAAAGGGGGCGGGGGGTACTTTTATTAGGAGGGGGAGAGGTGGGTGGGAAGATGGAAACAACAGATGGCTCTCCAGCAGGAACTGAAGGTTTAGATGTGTGGAGAGGAGAGAGAAAGGCATTTCAGGGGGTTGTCACCTCCTCCAGGAAGCCAGTCTTGATCTCTCCACCCATTAATTCCCTTGCCTACCCTCACTGTAGCACATTCATTGCATATCACTGCCTATCTCCTCCTGGTAGCTCCTCAAAGCTGGGCACTTCCTCTGATTGATCCCCTATCCCTCCCATCACTAGTGTGTAGAGGCCACTCAGTACTTCGAGGAATGAGTGAAGGGACATCGGGAGCAAAGACACAGAGGAGGGAAGTCACCTATTTGGTTTGATTGGAATCTTGGGTGTGTGACTAAAAAAACAGTCAAGTCTAATGTTCAAGGTAGATTAAGGCTAGATTGTAGGGGGGACCTTGAATGTTAGGCTAAGGAGTTTGGGCTTGTGTTATGGAAATAGGGAGCTATTGAAAGCTTTTGAGCAGGGGTGTGGCATGACCAGAGCTGCTGTGTTCCTGAGCCTCGATCCTTTTGAGCCTCGATCCTTTTGAGCCCTGGCTACTGTCTGTCTGTATTTTCCATTCTCTGGCTTCTCCGTGATTCTTCTTCGCTTGGTTCTTCATCTTCTCAGCCCTCTTTGGTCCATGTGACCCACCATTGCTTCTCCTCTCCCCCCCCCCCCTTCACCAGTCAGTTCTGGGCTGATTCTCGCCTTCTCTGTGCAGATGGAGAGGATGGTTTCCCTGACTGGTGCCAAGTGGGTGTCCTGAGGACGATTCCACCTGAGCAGCTCTTGCCTGCCCTCTTCTGGGCACTGGTGGATACAGCTACCTGCTCTTCGGGAACTGCATATAAACGGGTCACAGCCTTGCCTCACGATGTGACGTCTGTCTTTTTATATCTGCCCCCAGGCAGGTCTCCCTTAATTCCTTAAAATCAAAAGATTTCTTTTGAGTGACTACCATGTGTGTCTGGTAATAGCTGTGTACAGAAAACACTCTGACTTTCCACTGATCTTTTCACGGTGAGATCTAAGTGCTACGTAAACGTCAGAACATTAATTTTTGTTAATTTACGTGTCTATCCTATTTATTTGTCTGAACTGAAGTCACTTTAGTTTATTTCAGCCATTGAAGAGGTAATGTGTTTGAACTTTATAAAAATGTAAGTCTTACATATTTATATTCCCTTGGAGAATCGTCTTCCCAATTAATCACACACCCCAATGCTTTCGTCAAAGTCCAGAAGTCTGCAAACATATTTTTATTATTCACAATAGAATCAAGGCAATGCCCTGATTAATGATTTTGCTAAGAGGTAATTGCTGTTTATAGGGAATCTGGGCCTGTAACATGAAGCAGAAACCATCCCTGGGGTTTTTTGATCTCCTAAAATGGTGGATACGCATCCCAGAAGAACACCTGACTGTGTTCTTGGCCTCATTGTGGGTGATGGAATTATTTTTTTCTGAGTAACTGTTTTTCCTCAGGCTGAAGGCTAAAACCTTGCCTTCACAGATAGGTTAGCAGACTTGCATTCAAAGCCTTGGCTCTTCATGGTGCCAAGACCACATCTTGCTTTCCCTGGATCCACATTTGGAATTCCTGCTTTCCCCCATTCGTTCAAGTCCAGCCCATCTCTCAAGATCTACTTCTAATCTCTTTCCTCTGAGATCCCCTCCTGGTATCGTGATTTCTCTTTCTTCTAAACAATAACACTTCTGCAATTTGTGGTATTTATTCAGCAAAAGTCATGTATTATTTTGTGACATCTTTTTACTTTTTAATGAAACATTATTTATAAATTTGTACTGTCACTTAACTTTACGGAATTTTATGTCCCATGTCTTCCCTTGAATAACAAAACCTTTAATGCCAGAAACTATATCTTATACTTGGTTGTTTACCGTACAGAATGTCGAACATCTATTGCTGTATGTTCAGTAAATGAGCAGCAAGTGCTGTTGATTGATGGGTTGTTGTGTCATTTGCCTATCCTAGCTCTAATTAGTCTACTTTCCTGAGAACTATTTACAAAAGACAGATTGGCCCAGGCCATCATTAACACTTCCCTGAAATGTTTTCATGTGTTTAGATGCTTTGCAAAATGTATTGCCCAAATGGTGCTATGTGTCTATGTGTGCACACAACAAAGGGAAACCAAATTAAAATCATCCTTTTGATTTATTGTTGATGCATGATGTTTCAAAATTTAGTTTTCATTTTCATCAAAGCTATGCACTTATCTAATTTTAGGGGTTGTCTTAGTCTGCTTGGGCTGCCATGACAAAATACCATAGACTAGGTGGCTTAAACAATGACATTGATTTCTCAGAGTTCTGGAGGCTGGGAAGTCCAAGATAAGGTGCCAGCAGATTTGAAAGTTTCCTGGTGATGGTGATGGCTCCTTTCTGGCTTGTCTTCTTGCTGTGTCCTCGAGTGGTAAAGAGAGAGAGAGAGAGAGAGAGAGAGCTCTGGACTCTCTTCCTCTTTTTATAGGGACAGTGATTCCATCATGAGGGCCCCACCCTCATGACCTCATCTAACCCTAAATACCTTCCAAAGGCCCCATCTCCAAATACCATCACATTGGAGGTTAGGGTTCAACACACCAATTTTGGGGGGACACAAATATTCAGTCCATAACAGGGGTCAAATAATTTCACAAGGCACATTAAAAAACAGCAGATCCCCCTTGCCCCATCACTTTCCTGCTTTCTAGAATCAATATGTTCAACTCTTTTAGCTGATTATTTTGATATTACCTCCTTATCTCTATAGAGTGCTTCTTTCTTTTTTCTTCTTCCAACACTAGGCATTATCTATTAGCCTTCCACTATTTTAGCTCTCTTTCACCACCTCTACCCTGCTCCATCACGCACAATTCCTGACTTCCCACCCTCCCATGATCTCACTATTGTAATTTGATAATTCTGCTCAGGTTAATATTTAGTGTGGATATTATCCTGTGTACATAAACCATCTTCATAGCTGAAACATGATTACTTTTATTTTCTTGTATGACCTTTAGGTTTTCTTGGAGTTAATTGTTGTATTGTTTTTTCCTCCTTTGTTTTGTTTTCTATCACTGATTCATCCCAAACTCTTTCCTCAATTGTTTAGATCTCCTCTCAATACATTCACTCACATCAGTTATTCAAACAAGGCCATCTTTTTGGTTTTCTCTCCTGCGCCCTTCTGAGCTGTTCCAATCTGGACTATTTTCTTTCTAGGTTGAGTACATACCTGTCCTTCTTGGATCTCCCTTCACTTTCATCCCCAAGATTCCTTTGGCTCTTTCTTGGATTGATTCTCAAATTTCCTAGATCCTGTGTCTTCCTCTCTCTTGGTTTACCTCCTAATTTAGGATAAACAACTACTCTAGCACCTGCTTGAGAAAGAGTACATGGGAGGTAAATGTTTTGAGACTTATTGTGTCTGAAATGTTTGTATTCCACCCTGACATTTAAATTGATAACTTTGATGGGTATGGAATTTTAAGCTGGAAAGAATTTTTCTACAGGACTCTGAAGTCATTGTTCCATTATGTTTTTGCTTCTAGTGTGTCTATTGAGGAATCCATAGTTATCCTGATTTTGTGAGTAACCTTTTTGGGAAGCTTTTAAGATTGTTTCTTTGTCCCTACTGTTCTGAAAATTCTTGATGATAAGTTTTGGTATGGACTTGTTTTTGTCTATTGTACTGAGTGTTTAACATGCCCTTTCAGTCTAGAAATGCATGCCCCTCAGTATAGGGAAATTTCTTGAATTATTTCTTGTGTTTTTCTCTCTCCCATTTTCTACATTTTCTTTTTCTGAAACTTTACTTATTCAGATGATGGACATCCAGACTGATTTTTTAATTTTCTTTTCTATCATAACCTCCATCTCTCTGACTTTTCACTGTACCTTCTAAGAGATATTCTTACCTTTATCTTCTGACCCTTCTATTGAAATTTTTATTCTGAAAGTTTAAGTTTCTAAGAACTGTCTTTTGGTCTATAATTGTTTTCTTTGTAAGGGAATATTGTTTTTATTTAATAAATACAATAAATTCTCCTATGTCTCTGAGGATGTTAATGATAGTTTAAAAAATTTTTTTTATCTTCCTGCATAGTTTTCTACAAGTTGCTTTTTTCCCCATAATATTTTGGCCTCTATTTTTCAAGTTAGAGAATTTCCTTGGAGGTCTGGTGATCATTGACTAATGCTCACATTTTAAAATGGGACACTTAAAAGCTAACTGGAAGCTCTGTGTGTGGGGTTGGAACTTGTTAACTGTGGTAATTTGTAAGGTATAAGCTGTAAGGTGGTTTGGTTGGTTTGATTCTTCAGGGGAATTCTGCTGTCAGCACATCTGTGACTTTTCTTGGAGTGGACAGATTTTTGGCATATTCAGGAAACAGCAAGAAAGCAGGTATACTAGTCAAGTTTCTCCAGAGAAACAGAACCAATAGGAGACATATACATATACATTTGTGTGTGTGTGTGTTTAGGTTTAGGTTTATATTTATTATAAGGAATTGGTTCACATGATTTGGGAGGCTGAGAAGTCCCACAATCTGCTGTCTGCAAGCTGGAGACCCAGGAAAGCCTGTGGTTTAACTCAGTCTGGGTCCAAAGGCCTGAGACTCAGGAGAGCTGATGGTGTAAATCCCAGTCCAAGAGCAGAAGGAGACCAACGTCCCACCTCAACAGTCGGGTAGAGAAGGGCAAATTCTCCTTCCTCTACATTTTTTGTTCTATTCAGTCTCTCAATCAATTGGATGAGGCCCAGACACATTGGGGAGGAAAACCTCCTTTACTCAGTGTACTGATTCAAATGCTAATTTAGAAACACCTTCACAGACACACCCGGAAATAATGTTTGGCCAAATATCTGGGCATCCTGTGATCCAGTCAAGATGACACACAGAATCAACCATCACAGCCAGTGCAGACTGAGAGGAGCAAGGAAGAGGAAGGTGGGCAAGAGATGCTGTCAGAGTGATAGGCTAGGACTCAACCACAAAGGGGCTTATGGAACAAGAGGAGGAGGCTGGATTTTACTCTAAATTAAGTGAGAAGCCTTTGGAGGGGAATGGGGAAATGACGTGATCTGATTTACCCTTTCAAAATATCGCTCTGTCTACTATGTGGAGAATGTACTGGGCAGGTGGTGGGGGAGGGCAGTGACATGGAAGTAGGGAGTAAAGTTGGTAACTGTAGGGTCAGGATGGTCTGAGTCATGCTGCAGTAACAATGCTTCATGTTTTGCAGCTCTGCCATACATCTTCTCCACTCCCAGATGCAGGCGGACAGAGTGAGTGGCTCTATCTGGAACACAGCTGGTCTCATGGCAGAGACAAAAGAGATCATGATGAATCACATGCTGATTCTGAACTCTTCAGCCTGAAAGTGACACACATCACTTCCTTCACGTTTCATTTACCAAATCAAGTCATGTGGCTCCATCTGGCATCAGTGGGGGTGGGGAAGCATAATCCTCCCCCAAGAAGAGCAGTGAATACTTGGAAACCGTGTTGCAATCTACCAAAGGAGGCTATTGCAATAACCAAGGCAAAAAGGAAGCTCGCTAGAGTGGTAGCAGTTGAGGTGGAAAAAAGAGGTCAGATTTGGAACAGAGCTGGGAGGACTTGTTCATCAAGTAAACGTGAAGTATGAAAGCAAGAAGAGTTAAGAAATACTCCAGGGTTTTGATCTGAACGCCTGGTGAATGGTGTTATCATTTGCTGAGTTGGAGAACACTGAAAGAGGAGTAAGTTTAAGGGGAAAAATTAGGAATTCCATTTTGGATATGTTGAGATTCCTAATAAGAGAAACGTTGGGTTTGAAGATAAAATTTGGGAGTCATTAGCGTATAGACTGCCTTTGAAGCCGTGGGACTGGACGAGATCACGTAGAGGAAAAAAGAAGGCTGGGGCTGAGCTGTGGGGCATGTCAACTTACAAAGGTCCAGAAGAAGAGGAGCCTTGAGCAAAGGAGAGAGGGAAGAGCCAGATTAGGAGGAGGAAAACGTAGTGTGTAGGATGGTCTGGAATAGAAGGGAAAAAAGTGTTTCATGAAGAGAGGGATTCACAGTGTCTGCTGCTGCTGAGATATTGAGTAAGATGAGACTTAAAATCCATTATTGGATTTGGCCCGATACAGGCTCTGGTGACCCGGACAAGCCATTGGTGACTTGGTGCAGAATGTTTTACTGGAATGGATTGAGAAGAACACTCTTGCACTTCTGATGCAAAGTCCAGTGCCTGGTTTGCCACACTGCCTGGAAAGTTCTCAGGTACAGAATGGACTGTTGAAATGCTGTGGAATCAAAGAATTTGTACCTTATTCTTTGAATCACTCACCCCGGGGAACAACCCCCTAAAAACCTGAATACAATCACCTGAGCATAAGTGGTTCGCTGCCTTTTCTTCTATGAGTGTGTGGAATAAAATGTGTGCAGAAATCTCTGTTTCTCTCCATCCAGGCTCTAGGCCAAGTCTCCATAAATGATGGGGCATGTTATAAATTTGTTAGCCCCTTTAATCATGGAGACGCAAGGGGAGGCTGGGAGGCAGGATTGGGAAAAATAAGAACATCTTTTTTATTGTCCAGCGTCAAGTACAGGAAACAAAATCAGCTTCCAGGAGTAATACATTGAAGTAAATGAGGTGATTTTACTTCCAAATAATACTCCAAGGGACATTCCAGAGTAATAAACCCTACAGCAAAGCCATGAAATAAAGTGAGAAAAAGGTGGGAAGTGGAAAGCAGAGGAAATGTGCACCTATCAGCGTGTGCATTTCTGTTTGGCCTGTGGGGCATGCCTGCTGACAACTGTTTCTGGTTGTGCGTGAGATTCGCCATGGAGACATGGGAGGACCAGATGTCACTCCTGTCGTTCGGCCTCGGGTATTGATACATCCGAAGCCAGCCAGGTTGCGAAGGCCAGGAAAGCAAGGCTGTGGGGTATTTTCCATAAGCTTGAAACACTCCTAACATTTTCCGAAGATGGTTGTGATTCTTGCCTCTTATAATCGTGTGCTCCCAGTCAAGGGCAATATTCCAAATATTCGCTAACTAGTAAAGCATATGCCCTGACTAATCAGAACAGGAATCAGACCAATCAGAATAGAGGCTGTCTGTACCCAACATTTTAGCTGAATACTAGGCTGTTGCCCATGTACAGTGAAAAAGAGCATGGGCTCTGCAGTCAGGAAAAGCTGAGTTCAATCATGAATGTCTCTTAGAATTCCTATAGCTCTATGTCTTTGAGCAAGTTAAAGCTTTGGTGAGCATCATTTTCCTCATATGTAAAACAAGACAATAATATTTCCTTTTGGGGTTATTTTGAAAATGAAATGAAATGTGTTTCAGTTGTCTATTGCTGTGTAACCAATCATTCAGAAACTTAGTGGCTTAAAGCAACAATGACTTATTATTTCTCATGATTCTGTGGGTTAACAATCCCGGCAGGGCTTGGCTGGATGGTTCTGCTGCTCCGTGTGTTGTCTGCTGGGAGTTGCTCACTCAGCTGCATTCATCTGGCACTGCTCCTCCGCGTGGCCTCTTTCTTCCCACATGGTCTCTCATCCTTCAAGAACCTGAGCTTCTTTATGGCACGGTGGCTGGCGTCTCAGAGCCAGAGAAGAAGCTGCCTGGTATCTTTAATTCCAAAACTGGCGCAGCATCACTTCTGTCACACTCTATAGGACAAGGCAAATCATGAGTTCAGTCAAGATTCAAGGGAAGTCAAGAGACTCCACCTCTTGGTGTGTCGAACATCATGTGTGTACAGGGAGGCAAGGTGTTGCCGGTGACTATCATTGGAGGCTCTCAACTTCAAAATGAATTATGTGAAAGGACCTAGTACAGCGTTTAGAGCCCCCTGCTTGAAATCCTTCATGGATCCCAACATTTTCAAGCTATTCCTTGGCGTGGCATTCAAGTCCTTTGATGACCTGCTGCCTGCCTCTCTCTCCAGTCTCATCTCTCACTACTCCCTGCCTCACAGCTTCCACTCTAGCCATCATTCCACTTCTGTGACTTTGCATAGGCTACTCTCTGAATAAAACCCCTTTCCTTCACATACTCCTGCTTATACTTCAAAACTCTGTTCGGTAGTGACTCCTCTGGGTTGCCTTCCTGACTCCCTGTCTCAGTCTCACATCTGTAGTCCCACTGTGCATTGACCTTCGCTTATTAAAGGCTTCCTGTCTCCGTTTTGTAAGCTTCTGTTTGTCTGCTTCTCCCACCAGGCTCATTAAGGGCTAGACTAGGTTGTTATTGTGTCAGCCCCTGGCACACAGTAAGAGTTGTCCATGTCTGGTAGTTGACTGAATCATAGAGTAGACACGCAGCGATTGTTAGCTTGCTGTGTCTTGGCGTGACTTGGCCTGGAGATCTATTAATTTCTTTCATGTGAACAAGTAGCTAAGATGGAGTGAAAGGAAGGTTGGCTGGAGTTAAGGAGTTAAGGAAGTGAAAGACCAGTGTGTTGCATGTGTCTTTTATGAGATTTTGTGTTCACCAGGAATGATAAGAGGGGTCGTGAAGATGGGGACGGTCAGCCAGGCACTGAAGTCATCAGTGAATACTCAAGAGGGGCTGGGGTTCACGAAAAGATAGCAACAAAGAGAGTAAGTGGTGACAGAGCTGGGCAAGGTAAACTTCAAAGGTGGTGAGCTGTTTTGTTGTTGTTTAATGGAGCAGGAAGGAGAAATTGCTTGGAAGAAGCAATGGGGAGGAAGAGGATACCTGCCCCGCCTCCACACCCTGAGGCTTATGGATTACAGGAGAAAAAATTCATCTCTGTTGAGATGGCTGTGGAAGAACCAGTGGCCCCAGGGACTGGCCAAATTTTAGTTAGCGGAAGAAGGTGGCAGGAATGTTCAGAGAAGAGGTTGAGGATGAAGAGGAGTTTGCTGGTGAAAGCCTGAGTTGCCGAAGGCTCTGTGGAAAGGCTTCTGGGGGAGAACAGGGCTGGGAGACGGTTTTGATTAGGGGATGTATAGGCAGTATGGAAAGAAGCACCATGTGATGATGGGACTTCCAGCGGTGCCCCAGATGACTCACATGTGAAGTGTGATGGACTTGATCCTGGACGTCTCTTAGAAGAGGATGGATAATCAGCTAAGAATATGGTCCAGCGTATATCTGGGCCAACAGGCAGCTGCTTGGTCCTGTGTGGGGGCCAGGATGAGAAGCAGGCAAAGGGACACGATTGGGTAGCTTGTGAATTGTGGGCAGGACTTGGGGATGGCCCGTATCTCCCTCATGTGGAGGTGTCGGGGCAGCTGGAGCTGTGGCAAAGTGAAGATTGCATAGCAGGAGATTTTTCCTCTGGTGGGAAAGGGTTTACTGACTCGAGTGGGGAGATTAAAGTTCTGCATGTCTCTTTAATGGTTGGAAAGTGGATGGGAGAGTTCAGAATGAGGGCAATGATTTGCCTAACACCACATAGCTAGTAAATGTCAGACTTGGAGGTTGTCTGAATTTGAGTTCACTTCCCTTTCTACTACACTCCTCTGAGGGGGTTGAGAGGGGCCTGAATATGGGGAAGAAAGGTGGCTGAGGAAGGACAGAGAAGCAGGCAGTTGGAGGGTTTGCTAGAAACTCCAGAGGAGTTTTTCTGCATCTCATAGCAGAAGCAACTCTTGAGCAGGCTTCCCAGGATATGCCCTACAAGACGACAAGCCTCACAGGGAAGTCCAGCCTCATCACGGCCCCTGGCAGTGGGTGGGAAACAGCTGAGGGAGGGGTCTCAATAGATGAGCGGAGGCAGCATTCATGGTTCTCCGTGGCCTGTGAGTGGGGGTCAGGGGAGAAAGAGAGTCACAAGTTTGTAGGCAGTCCTTGGAAAGTATAATGGGTTGAATTGTGGCCCCAAAAAGATATGTCCAAGTCCTAGCCCCCTGTACCTGTGAATAGGACCTTATTTGGAAATGGGGTCTTTGCAGATATAATCAAGTTAAGGATCTAGAGATTAGATTGTACTGGATTTAGGGTGGGCCCTATATCCAATGATTGGTATCCTTACAAGAGAAAGGAAGAGGGAGATTTGAGACACAGAGACAGAGAGAAGAAGGCCGTGTGAAGATGGACGCAGAGATTGGTGAGATGCTGTTACAGGCCCAGGAAGGCCAGAGCTATTTGAAGCTGGAAGAGGCGAGGAAGGACTCTTCTCTCTAGGCCTAGAGCTTTGTGGGGAGTGTGGTCCTGCCGACACCTTGATTTGAGACTTCTGGCATCCAGAACTGTGAGAGAACAATTTTCTCTTGTTTTAAGCCACCCAATTTGTGGTAATTTGCTAAGGCAGCCCTAGGAAACTAATACAGTGGGAGAGATGTGGAATCTGAAACAACCACTGGGCCAGCAGAGTCTGGAGACTTCTCAACTGGAGGCAAAGGACCAGGACCACAGACTTCAGGAGGTGGTGGCGGCTTAATGCCCCAAAGGTTGGGAAGGGCCTCACTATATCTGAGAGGACATCCATGCTGGCCTCCCGGGATCCAGACCAGCCCAGCTGCCTCCCAGGGAAGACTGGTCATGCCCCTCCCCAGTCACCATGAGTGAAAGCTGTCCTCTGTACCCCGGCAGGGAAGAAAGACTGAGCATTTACCACCCAGCGACTCAGCTTGAAAGATGTTGTTTTAAACTGGAAGAGACAGAGAAGCCTTCAGTTGGTGAGTGCCTACTCCCCTGTGGAATGGGGCTCATGAAGAAGTTTAGATCAGATATATATTAAAAAAAAAAGGATGACCATTTTGGGGCATATATATATCTGTATCTCACAATCTCAAACCCCTTAATTTGATAATGAGAAGCAAAAGGAATTTTGTTTCAGGGCCATGTTGCAGTCTCCCGGTGTGTGAAGAAAGTACCCTCAGTTGCCGAAAGGTTACGTGTGGGCTTAGTTGCTAGGCTGTGGGATTACTTTCCTGGGCTTCCTAGGGAAAAGGGCGAGAGGGAAGAAGTGAACGGCCAGTCATGTGGCATTTCTGTGCTGGACTTAGGCAAATTATGTAATTGTCCTTTGCATTCAAATCTTCTCCACATCCACCTGATATTTTTGCTGAGGGGACAAGTGAGATTCCAAAGCTCGGTTTGCTGGAGTGTGCAAAATGCTAATTAGCTTCTCAGCCAGCAAAGTGGCCGAGGGGGCGTGCCTCTCTGGAGGAGAGGAGTGCGAGGCGCCTGGACTGGGAGCCGGGAGGAGCCCGCTGACTCAGCAGGCTGTCAAAGGCGCTTCCCTCCTCCCTCATTTCCCCCATGACCTCTTCTCAGTGGGCAAGGGGAGGACTCCCAACAACTGTGTTCTTTTTTACCAAGAAAGATTATGTGCAAGAGGGCCATTCACAGTGGGACTGAGGTTTGTCTATGATGGAAGATGCTAATTTTGAGAAATGTTCTGTATATGCACAGATGTGCCATTCCGAGTCCCCGTTAGATCTGAAAAACACCTCAGAAATCTTCTTGTCCCCTCCCCCTCCCCTGCACAGTGGCTCTGTACCTGGAACTAGCAGCTGCTCAGCAAATATTTGTTAAATGAATGAACGAATAAATATAGTCCAGACTCCTTGGTTTATAGGTTTATAGTGAGGGAATCACGGCTCAGAGAAATCAACAGATTGGTCAAGGTCATGCATCAAGTGTGTGGGAGATTCGGGTCTCTGAGATCCAGGACTCCAGTCACTCAGCGGGGAGTCCTTTCTGTTCTCTCTTGCTGCTAGGACAACGGTAGCCACCATAGGATGCTTCAGTACTCTTGAAAGTTCTGGGCTGAATGTTGCTATGATACAGTCTTGAAGAGCTGATTGCTCAGTCGCAAGGGCAAGTGCTATTTCTGTTGGGGAAGTTAGAAGGAACGCTGCCTTGCCGATACTATTTGTTAACTGCCTCTTTTATATTTGTGACGAGGCTACATTTTGTGTGTGTGTATACACTGGTAAATTTTACCTTTTAGGGGCTATTTGATTTAAAAATCCTTTCCTTCCTTCATATCTACTTACATAAAGAAAACAAGTCAGCAGAAGGGAATCCTTCATATCTACTTACATAAAGAAAACAAGTCAGCAGAAGGGAATATATATATATTTTGAGGTAGGAGATGACCATTTGTTGAATCTCTACTCTCCTCCAGACTTTGTGCTAAGAACTTTGATGTATAAGATCTTAATTAATCCTTATAATAATCCTGAGATGTGTATTATCACTACCTGTCAGCAGAGAGGTTTAGCAGATGATGTCTCTGCCCCACCCATAAGGTGTCACCCACCCAGGAGGCTACCTGAAGCTTTGGTGGACAGGTTCCATCCATGGCGAGGCAGTCTTCACTCCGGCATCTTTGTCTCTCTGACCCAGGGTGTTCTCTGGCCAAGGGAGCATGCTCGGCCCATTTGTGGAGGGTGGGGAGGCAGGTCAGAAGTGCCAGGGAATTAATTCCCAGGAGCAACCTTCGAACAAAGAGAGAAGGGGGTTGGTGGATAAGCACCCTGGTTTTTTTTTTTTTTTTTTTATCCCTGATTGGGGCTCTTCTGAGCTGTCGTCTCTGGTGGCTCTCAGAGGGTACCCAGGAGGATCAGGCCCAGTTGCCCACAGCTGTAACCCTCTCGTTAATGCACTCTTTATTGGTGTTCTTCCCTTTCCTGTCTCTCTTTCCCACTTCTTCACCACGTGTCTTAGGTTGAGTTCCCTGGAACCAGACTTTGCAGTGGCAATTTGTGTGTTGGAGGTTTATAGAATACATGTTGGAACAACACTTGTAAGGAAATGATCAAAGTCGGGCTGGGCAGAGGGAAAAGTTCAACTGGAATAGAGTTCTTAAAGAGCCCTCAGACAGTCCGTAGGGAGCTCTGGAGCTGCACAGCTTTTTCAGAGGCAAGGGGGCCAGGCTTTCGGACCCAGGCACTAACGGTCTTTGAATGTGGGCTGCCCCTTTGTAGAAGGTATAACCTTGGACTAGGCAACTCCATTAGGCTGCAGGTAAGTGCCAGAGAGGGATGTAGCTAGGAGCCATCAGCAGCCAACTCTCTGGACGCTAGGGAGTGAGTACCTCTGGGGTACTTCAGGGGTTTCTGGACACTGCGCCACAGCATCTACTGACGTCAACCTCTTGCTCCGCCAAGACCCACTTGCTTCTTCTAAGTTCACAGCAACTGAGTCACTGGGAGTGATTGTAAATGGGGCCACTCCCACTTCCACCACTTGGTTCCTGGGCCCCTATATTCAATTCATTGGCTATAGAGCACCACAAAGTGGTCATTGATTTAGGGATATACCATGTCTTGAAGGACGGCATTCCATCATCGCAGGATATCATCTCTAAACTGCACCATCCTATTGCTCTATGAGGCTGGCTATTTCTGGGTTGTGTGGTATGATTAGAACTAGAGCATCCAATAGTTGTCTGCCCGTTGCTGCATCTGCATTGCTGTAAAGTGGAGTCCCTGGGACTGAAGTGACATACTGTGGGATCCACTTTGGTGGATCTAACACTCTGAAAGCCCTTGGGTGGTGGTGCTGGCCACAGCTTTCATAGCTGAGATTGCCAACCTGCACCTGGAATGTGTGTTGATTTCATTCAGTGTGAATCCCTGCCTCTTCTGTGGTGGAAGGGGTCCAGTGTAATCTACTTGCCAAGTGGCTGGTTGAGCATCAAAGGATGGTGCCATACAAGGAGCTCAGCGTATGTCTCTGCTGCTGGCAGGTTGGCTATTTGGCAGTGGCTATAGCTAGATCAGCCTCGGTGAATGGGAGCCCATACTGCCGAGTCCATGCACGTTCTCCATCCCTGCCACCGTGCCATGTCATTCTGTCTACTTCGTTCTTTCATGCCTCTTCCATGGTGGATGCTCTCTGGTGGCCACTGACATGTGATACAAAGATATTTACACTCCATGCCATTCCCACAGGTCCATTATGTGCCTCATCCCCAACCTCCTTTTCCCCAATCTTCCAATCTTTTTCTTCCGAGATCCTCGGTCAGTCAGGCAAGTCTTTTGCCACTGCCCCTATTCTTGCTTTGGGCTCTTTCTCTACCCACAAAAGTGGACGACCGGTGTACCACCTGAAGCTCTGACCACCAGGAGGACTTCCCTTTATCACTGTCTTTCAGGGCCACATCTCAGTGGGACTGTAATTTAGCCCTTTTTGGCTTGAATGCACATGCTGAGCCAACCCAGATGAGACCAGCCTGGTCTTTTTTCTATTCCGTCACTGATCGTAAGGTAACCTCCCTCCCCTGTGGCCATAGGTTTGAGTTGAGGGAGAGGTATCAGTGCAACAATGGTGGATGATAGGGGTCTGGGCTCTTGCAGTTTATTTGTGTCCTCTGACCCTGTTAGTACCCAATTATGGATGTACCTCCTCCATCTTGCAATGGGCTGCTGCTGGGTTGTCTTACCTTATGACTTGGTGGGTGTGATAGAACCCAGCTCATGGTAGGACTTTCTGGCTGCACCATCATCTGATGTCCATGGTTATGTGCTTCACCTCTACTAGCATGCAAGGAATTATTTTTTGAATGGTGTGTAGTTTTCTGCTATAAATAGCATGAAATTGCTGCAGAACTCCAGAGAGTTCATATTGTAATTCTTTTATTTGAGCTTGTCATAAACCCCCACATAGCATCTTTTCCCACTGTAGGTGCCTCTAGAACCATAGAGTTTGCTCTATGATAGGGTTCCCGTGGCAGGGCTGTCTGCCTCACAGCTTGGACCTGCTGCTCCAGGTCTCACTCAAAACTGGCAGCCTTCTTTGTCACCAGGCAATGGATCAGAGAGATATTCTGAATTGTGGGAATAGACTGCTCCCAGATCCTGAAGAGGTCAACCAAGGGTTGCTTTTCTTTTGTAGTGGGAGCATTTGCGGGATGCAATAATTTGTCCTTTACTTTTGGAGAGGCTGTACCAGCCTGCCACTGTACCCATAAAAACATTACCAATGTGGTACCTTCCTGAATCTTTTGATATTTCTTTCCCACCTTCAGGATTGCGTATTTTACCAAGGCCTTCAATGTAATTGCCACTTCTTGCTCATTCAGTTTAATTAATTGGATGACATTGATATATTGGTCTAATGTGATATTCTGAGGAATGTTCAGAAGGTCCAGATCCCTTTGTACTATATTAATTCAAAGAGTGGAAGAATTAATTTAGACATATGATAAGACCGTAAGTGTATACCCTTATCCATCTTGTATAAATGTTTTTGATATGTCTTCTTGATAGGGAGAGAAAAGTACCCATTTGCTAGATCAATGGCCGCATACTATGTGCCTGAGGCTATGCTCTGGCAAAGACGCCACATCCAGAATAGTAGTTACAATTGGGGTTACTGCTTGCTCAGGTTTGAGGCAATCCACTGTCATCTTGTAAAATTGGTATGATTTTTGTAGGGGCCAGATGGATGAATTCAGTGGGAATATGATGGGGAATAGTATCTCTGTGTTTTTTGGCTACTGAGAGTGGCCCTAATGTCTGCCATTCAATATCAGGAGGTGATATTGTTTTTTATTACTATCTTGGCTGGCAGAGGAGAGTCAGGGGGCAAGAGGCTTCCCCTTGACCTTCCCCACTCAATAGCTCTTACCCCACAAGCCAAGGAACTAAAGTGAAAATTATGCCAGCTTTGTATTTGGAGACCAGGTAAATGACCACTGAGTAGGCCTGTGGATCTCCTATCTACTGTGACTGGGCCTGGGACAGGACTCCATTTATTATCTGGTCCCTGTACCTCCCCATTCTAGCATATAGGCCATAATGGCATTTCAGATCCCTGAGTATCAATATCAACCTGGACTCTGTTTCTATCAGAGCTCAAAATTTCTAAGTATTCCTCTTACCCTAGTGTTTGGTTGCCCAAGTAAATGGCCATAGGTCCCTTTGGGGCTAGGACGGAGGTAGTCACCGCTGAATACACCAGCTGTGATATGGCAGGGTCCTTCCTCATGGAGAATTGACCTCTCATTCAGTCATTGTGTTCTGAGTCTAAGGACTGCTTCTGGTCTGGAAACTGGGTAAACACTTGTGGTTCTTTACTGGAGCTTATGCCCTCAGCCTCCTGATCATCCATCCTTGATTCCTTTTGATTGTATAGATTAAGCAATGCTCTTGTTGGATGCCCATCTGACCTACTCCTAGGAACATCATGAACTATTAATAAAGTCCATAGTACTCTGTGGGTCAGATCCCCGTGGCTGACATTTCAACCTTGTCACTCATTGTGATAATTGTGACCACTTTGCTTTTGATGCTTCAGCATTGCCACATGGCTTCTGTTTTTTCAAGACCCAGTCATCCCTTTTGCTATCAGGGGGTCTTTCCCAGCATTGGTTGTGATGCATAGAGGACAACCACTACTGAGCTTCCCAGCAGTGCTGGTGCCCTGCCCCACGGACACACTTCTTATTGCTTTGGTAAATGAGCTGTCCTCTGGGTCCTCCTATGGGACATCATTGGCTGATGGGTTTTCCAGCCTTAAGTAGTGTATACAATACCACAGATTGAGAAGCTTAAAACAAGCTATATTTATTATCTTCCAGTTTCTGTGGGTCAGGAGTCTGGATGTGGCTTAACTGGGTCCTTGTTCAGGATCTCACAAGGCTGCAGTCAAGCTGTTGGTCAGGCTGCCTTCCTATCCGCGGCCTCTTCTAAGCTCACATAGTAGTTGGCAGACTTCAATCTTTGCAGAGTAGGTCTGAGGTGCTTATTTTCTTGCTGGCAGTTAGCTGGGGGCTGCTCTCAGTTCCTGGAAGTGGCCTGTAGTTCCTTGCTGCTTGGGCATCTCACAGCATGGCAGCTCACTTCTTCAAGCCAGCAGGAGCGTCTCTCACTCTAAGATGCTAAGATAGAGTATTATATAATGTAACAGAATCACAGGAGCGACTATCCCATTGCCTTTGCCATACACTGTTGGCTAGAAGCCAGTCACGGGTTCTGCCTGCAGTCAGGGGAGGGAATTATACGAGGGTGTGACTCATTGGGGTCACCTTAGGGTATGCCCACCACAAGTGGTATAACCCCTCTAGCACACCTGCCTCTCTGAGCCTTTGGATCCCATCCTCCACTGTCTGCTGTGGCGGTTCTGGCATTTCCACCTCATTTAGTGTGAGCTATTACTTTCCCCAAGCTTTCGAGAGCCGTCCAGGATGCGTCTTTGCACTGTCTCCTACAGTTCTTGCCAGTGTTAAATCATTCTCCCATATCAATAGACTCTTCCTTATCCAACTTTATATTCTCTCGCCCTTGCACAGACTATCCAGTATTCCGGTGCTAAGCATTCCTTCCTGGCTCCTGTTGTGTTTTGACTTGGTCCTGCATCTTCTTTGGCATGCGGGCCTCTCTTAGCAGGCCCAGCGCTTCCCTGGGCTGATTATGTCCTGACTTTATGCGAGTTGTTGTTCTGGTGGCCAGGAGAGGAGGTAGGGTGAGATCCCCAGGAGGGCATGTGTTGTCTTGCAAGGCGAAGGCCTCTGCATTCAAGCTGTCTTCAGCAAGGGTTGGGCAGCACTGACCTGTAACAAGGAGGAATGGACTGCTTCTTCAGGCCCAGAGGGTTCAGGAGGTTTGATGGCTCAAGGTTTCTGAGTGCATTGACTCTGTGGTCCCAACTCAAGTATCAGGGTCCCATGTCTTTCCAATCAGAGCTCTAACCTAGACACAGCAGCCTTGCCGCAGTCAGGATTCCCACCTTCCCTGGGACTCTGCTACCTTATGATTAAGTCCTGGGCCTGATGCTCTGTTTTTTCTGTCCTGTGGCTGCAGGAGATGAGATTCTCTTCACTTGCTGCCAAGGAAGTCCTTTGACTCTCATTTTTTACCTTTTAATGATGATGAATCACTTCAGCCTCTCATTGTCATTCTCTAATGCGTTTATAGCACCCAGCAGCAGCCATCTGAGTCCGTTGTACTTGTAATTACTACTTCTCTTGCTCTGTGCCTCTCAAGTGCTTTATGTATTCACCAGCCAGTGCATTCCCTTCCAGAGCTATCCCATCTGGTTCAGAGCAGCTGACAGTTTTAGCAATTGCAATCCCAACATGCTGGGCTCTTATTACTCCATCCACCACTGGTGATAGGGGTACTTATTGCCAATTAGTGAGTGGGGAATCCAGCTCCCCAAATTCCATTTTGAATTGGCCTCCTAAGACACCTCCTGACACTAAGTCTTAGATCAAGTTCCCCAGAAACAGACTCTGAGATGGAGATTTGAATGCAGATGTTCTATTGGAGAATGCACTTGGGAACAGCCCTTGTAAAGAAGTGAGGGAAGCAGAAGTGGGCATAGGGAGAAGGTAAACTATGATGCAGTTGCAATAGCGGACTTGCTGATCCCACAGCAAGCTCTGGATCTGGGATGGCATTTTATGGTTGTCCTGCCTTAGAGAAAGGAAGCCAGGCCTTTGTGCCCCTGCATTGGCTAGCCACTGGATGTGGGCTGCCCCTGGGAGGGGGCATAACATGGGGTGAGGCAGGTCTCTTCAACCAAGGGCAATTTCTAGAGAGGGGTGCCTCTGTGAGCAATCAGCATCCAACATTCCCAGCTGCTGGGGTAATGGGTCGTAAAGGGCGTATCTGGGCCATATGCTGAAGTAGCCACTATATTGGTGGTTCTCAACTAGGGGTGATTTTGTCTGCCAGGGGACATTTGGCAGTGTCTGGAGACATTTTTGGTTATCACAACTTGGGAGGGGGGCATGGGTTGCTTCTGGCCTCTAGTAGGTAGAAGCTAGGGATGCTGCTAAACGTTCTACAGTACTCAAGACTGTCTTCCACAGCAAAGAATGATCTGGCCCAAAGTGTCAATAGTGACAAAGTTGAGACACCCATGCTATGCCATGCTTCCTTGGATCAGCTGCCCCAAAAGTATTTGCACCAAAATCCCTGTCTTAAGGTCTCTAGAGGATCCCAAACTAAGACAATAGGGGATATCAAAGCTCCAAGAGACAAAATAATTTGCTTGGGGTTGCACTGCTTGTGGGTGGGTGAACAAAGATTGGAACCTTGGACTTTCTATGTCCTAAGCCCACATTCTTCTCTATGTACCATGCTGTGGGCTGGCGGGTGGACCAGTCTCCAGATCTCACAGCATGTGTAGGACTTGGTTATGGGCAATATTAGCGTGTTCCTGGGCATTTCAGCAAATTCTGGTTCCTTGACAAATTTGTTGGCTATTCAATCATACAGCCTTTCTCAACTAGACTATGGAACATAGACAATGATTTGAGTGACTATTTCTCAATTTTCCCAAAGTTGGTACATATCTAGTATCATTATAGATGAATAGAGAGAAGTTAATTCACTACATACAGTGGACATCTTAGAGTATTAAGCCTTAATTCTCTTGCAGAAACCTGATTGAGAATGGCTATATGGGCAGAGATATTCCTTTCAAATTACCAAGCTTCCATTTATTAATGTATTTGTTCATTTAGTCATTCTTTCTCTCATCTATTCATTATTTCATTTAACAAGTAGATATGCTCAGCAGTAGATACTCCCATATCATAGGCATAATATTTTAGAATAGAAAGAGACTTGAGCTATCTTTGTCAGATAATTCTACAAATGATGGAAATGAGAAACCCAGAGAGGCTGAGTACTTTGCTTAAAGGTCTTGGAGCTAATTCAAGACAGAGTTAGGGTTAGAACCAGGTTCTGGAGGGAGACAAGTGTGCTGAGGGAAGACAGCAGTACAGTCTTTTAGTGCAAGACAGAGAATATGTGACTCATCTTAATTTGCATTTTATTAATATGCATCTCATATTAATTCTCTCAGTCCACTGCCCAAAGGACAAGGGTGTAGCCTCTTCCTCTGTCTACAGTTCTTTGGAAAGCTCTGTGCCACTGGGAGCTTTCGAACTAGTAGGTCTCATAGTCCTGGCTTTGATTTAATTTGAGCCAAGGGAGCTGTTTAGATCCAAGAAGTTCCTCCTCCAGCTGTAATTCAAAGTATGGGAATGTGAATGCTCCCAAATTTCTGGGAAATGAAAACTCTAGCTTGCCATTTAAACAAATAATCTGTAAGACTACCTGCTTTCCACAAATATTAAATCAGGCCAACTTTAATTTTTGTCAACCTTAATTGTAAGCTGAGAAGCCATTGTCAAGAGTCCGTAAATTGGGATTCTCCTCAGGCTTGGAACCTTGCTTAGAAACCATATTGCTTTCCCACTCTGCCCCAGTCCCTGTGCAAACTTAGTTTTCTCATTCTTTTGGGACCGAGTTATGCACCTTTTGTCGCCAGTACAGTGCTGGGGAGAAATCTGATTTTGTTTTTCCTGACGCACAGATTGAATTCACTCTGCCTAATTCAGATTTGAGTGCTGCCAATTCCCAATCTTGTAATCCCATCAAGAGTATTATACTGTCATTACCACTAAGGTGGCTTTCCCTGGCATTTGGCTGATGGCCTCATGCCAGAGATTCACAGAGGTTGCAAGGAACAGTTCCCAGTACCTACTACAGGAAGTTAGAGGAGAGTTATTTCCATAGTAACCACACCTGCTGGGTTAATCATTGGCTCCAAATTTATTAGCAGTGGATTTAAGCCTAAACTACTTACACTGTGAATTTCTATTACTATATTTATTTTTTTTCTTAAATTCTTATCTTCGTATTAGATAAGAACTCAAGGTTGCATGTGAACCCTGCTAACACTTGCTTACCAGCAAGGGTGTTTATTGGCTCCGGCAAATGGGAGAACCACGGATGGAATTTGTTTTCATGATAACTAGAAACAGGGACTAGAAAGCTCTCAGTGTTTGGTCTGGTCAGTACATATTTATTAGGGGTAAAAGCTTTCCAAATCCTGGTGCATCCTTACCTACGGAGGTGGTGCCACTAGGCTAATGCTCTGGCCTTTCCCCATCCCTTCCCTTTGCGGAGGAAGGCGACTTATCTCTGATCAGAAATTGTGGGAGAGCAGACTGGGCAGTGTTCTCAGCTCAGCTTTTCTGCTTTTTGAACCTCACTGAAGATGGCTCTTCTCTGTCCCTCCCACGTGCTTGGGGCAGGCCTGTGGTTTTCTAATACTGCCCAGGACTGGGTGGAAAAGTCTGCCTAACTCTGGGATTTCCTATTGCTTATTTCTTATATGTTCCCACATCCTCCAGTGGTACCTGTTGTTAGTAATAAAGGTGATATTTTGGTCTCCTTAGGTCTGATCTTGTCTATCAAATGATTTTGAACCTGAGTGGGGGAAGAAGTGTTATGTATCGGGCCTTCTTCAATCTCATCGTTATTCACTCATTCAGCAATTGTTTATTGTGTGATTATTCTGTACCAGGCATAGACTGCATAGAGATTGAGAGAAAGAGATGGTTCCTCCCCTTGATGGGCTCACAGTCTAGTGAGAGCTGCCCACTGACGCATCTCCAGGGCCTTGCACACTTGATAAATATTTGTTGAGTGAAAGAAAGAATGAAGACACTGCATTATAATGTGGTAAGTGTGCAGTGGATGCAGTGACGTGTTATGCAGATCTCCCTCCAGGACCCAGGCACTCTCTCCTCCCTCCTGGGAGTGTTGGCTGCTAGTGGTTCTCAGCTGAGTCTCTCCAGGAATTGACTTTGGTGGAAGAAAGCAGCCTCACTCAAGATCACGTCCCCTCCCCAAGGGCAGCCTGTGACTAAGCAATGCTAGGTACAAAGTCCTGCCCCCATATTTCAGAGTGGGACAACTCTGACTGGCCAGCTCAGCTCCAGAGCCCCCATGGGGTAGGGCTGAAGCTTTTATGTGACTGGATCACAGTTCCGCTTCTCCCTCTGCCCAGTCCTGCTTCCTACACTCCTTCAGGTCTTGAACCTGAGAGCATCTCTCAATGAACTCCCTGTGTGTGAATTTCCATCTCAAAGTCTATTTCCAGGAACTTGATCAAAACGTAAGTGCAAACTATTGTGGGATTATCGGGGAGAGGTTATCTGGTCAACCCTGGGCATTTGGCGAATTAGAGATAGTATTGTATTAGATAGCATTGGGATTAGAGGAGAGGATGGGAAGTTTGGGCAAAGGATGGCAGGGAGCTTGCTAGAGAAAGGAGGGAAGGACAGGTGGCTGGAGCATGCGTGGGAGTGTGGAGCTCCTGAGACAGAGGGAGCTCATAGCCACTGCTGGGACGAGATGTTTTCCACTTGCTGTTGCTCTCAGTCTATACTGCCCTCCTCAAGGAAGCAGCCCAGCCAGAGAGGTGGGGGACAGAAGACTTGACCTTGAGTTGCAGTAGTGGTAGGGCTTACCCACAGTGATGAGGGAAGAGCATGTTGGAGTCAGGGATCTGAGGGCATGGGGGCAGGTGAGGTGGGTTCCTGGGTGGAGAAGACTAGAAGGAGCCAGAACGTCGTGACTGACTCTTTGGAGGGCTGGCTGTGCCTGACTGACTTGGGAAGGGTTTGCGTCAGCTCCTGGGGTTCCCTGATGTAATGCCTGGGCGTGCACAGGCTGCAGGGAGTGGAGAGAGGACCAGGATGCCGGCTGTGTCCAAGCAGCGTTAGCCAAGATGAGCATCTGCTCCTTCTCCAGCAGGTGCCAGGGCAGAAGGACAAAACCAGTAAGGAGTAAGCTGCCCAGAGGGCGAGGAAGATGGAGAAGAGCAGGAGCTAAAGAAGTGGCCCGAGGAGAGCACCAGGCAGATGCAAAAGCGTCTGACTTTTTTCTCTTGGTTATTGATATAAAACATCAGTTTTTTTCCCCTGGAGCTGCAGAAAAAGAAAAGCAAGCAGCTTTAGCTTTCTGGATGGCTAAAGCTTTTGATCATGCTCATTGCTTCTACCTAAAATAAGATTTGTGAAATTAGAATCCAATCCAAATAACACTGCATGTCTAATATATGCCAGGAGCTGTGCTAAGCAGCCTGGCTTCATTTGCTAGTGATTATAATCAAAGAAGCGGTGCCTAAAATAATTATCTTTAATGAGAGATGGATAAACAGAAATACCATTCGGCTGATTGTTCTTACCTTGCTGTGGTTGGTTCTTTAGCAGTGAATACTTATTCATTTCATAAATTTATGAAACAAAATGTTATTGACTGTCTTCATGGTGACAGACACCGTGTCAGGGGCTACAAATGTATGTGCTCTGTATCATGGAAAGCAAGGAAATGGGGCTTTTAACACCCGAGGACAAAATAATTTGATTTTGGATATTAATTCCTTTAGATGTGAATATGTTTAGATTTTAACTTTCAGGAGGATTAAATTTTTGAATGTCTATTTTATTCTAAGAATTTGATAATGGACGTCTCTAGGTTGTAATCATTCTATTATGTGAGTGTCTTCATGCGATTCATTATTGGAGCATGATGATGCTGTCATTTAATCTCATGGTTGAATCTTGGATATGCTGTGTTGGATGGTGTGACTGCACATATTGGGATTTGGGAAATGGGATTTGGGGTAGGGAATTTTTAGCCTTGAGTCTGGAGTCATCCCGGTGTTGACTGAAGTTTGGTTCTGTTCTGATATATTTCAGAGCCTCCTGGAAGCAATGTCTAAGCCACCCGTCAGTGGTCCCATGAGTGGCATTTGTACTGGAGCAGCCAGTATATTCTGGAGCAGCCTCATGTTCTGGTGATCTCCTCTGAGGACCACGGCCGTACTGTGGTTGACCATCGACTTAACAATGAAGCTGATTGAGTTGAGAGCAAAAAGCTAAGGAATGATAGAGAAGAACATTTCTTCCCCACTTCTGTTGTTTCCTTCTGTCTTAAAGAAACTCAGTTTGATTTCTGGTCTCTCTCTGCTCCAGGAGAGGTAGAGTGACTTCTCTGATCTGGAGCTGTGGGAGGAACACACTGGGCATGTCTGGATCATATTCACCCTTTGTCCTCTTGGGAATGAGCTGCCCTCAGGTAGCAAGTGCTCCTTTTGGTTCTTCTAGGGGAAAGTTTGCCCCATCCAGTCCTGCTACCTGCATCAGGATGGGTAAGTCCACCTAGCTCACTTAGTCCGGCTATGTTTTGTTCTCACCATTTCAGAGACTTCTGGAAGCAAAATCTAAACTCTCCACCAGTGGTCTCAGGAGATCCCAAAGGAGCAGAGTCCAGCCAGCAAGTCCATTTGGCTCTCACAGGAAGCCTCATCCTCCTTCCTTTTTAGTAACAGAGGGAGTATTTTGAACTCCCACCTAGAACTCCTATTTTCCAATTTGGAATTCAAATGTGGAAAAATGGAGCTATTTATTGCTCTGTTAAGATCCCAACAATGGTAGAGGAAATCTGTGGATGTATGGAGCAAACATTCAGGCTCTAATATATATGCTAATTTTGAGTGTAGAGTACTATCAGGACAGTGGAGGCAAATGAATTAACTTTACACCCTTCACGGCTCAGCCTAGTCTCATGTGTCCCCTGAAACTCCCCTTTCCTGGATTCAGTGTGAGGTTCTCCTTCTCTGTACTCCCATATCACTCTGTGCCTGCCTGTCTCACACAGTCCCCACCACTGCAAACTGAAATTCTACGTGTATGTAATTGCCTGCGTACCAGTTTGGGTCCTACAAGAAGCAGACACCAAGAAGGAATTAGATGTGTAAGAGATTTGTTGGAGGAATGCATGTGAAGGAGAAGGAGAAGGGAGCAGAAGCAGCCGAGTAGAACCTTCAGCTCTCAATGCTGGTCTAACACCTGTGAAAGGACAGAGGGAGGGAAGCATTGGGTAGAAAAAGCCAAAGGCCACAGTGCGGTTCTGAGAGAATTTTGGCCAGGCCAATGAAGAGTTTCTGAGCCAAAGTTGCCCATTAAAAGAATCCCACATTGGGTAGGAATGGGCTG
Source organism: Ceratotherium simum simum (assembly GCF_057802395.1). Taxonomy (NCBI): domain Eukaryota; kingdom Metazoa; phylum Chordata; class Mammalia; order Perissodactyla; family Rhinocerotidae; genus Ceratotherium; species Ceratotherium simum. Next base: position 18,979,774 of record NC_141922.1, read on the forward strand.
GCTCTAGTACCCTGACCATGCTTGATTATTGGCTGGGAGCACCTCCATGGTGCTCATGGAGGCGGCAGCTGGGGGCTGTCAACTATGCTCCCTGCAGTAGGTACTCTCAAAGGGGATCTGAGATATGTGTTTCCATGGACACTACAGGCTCTTTAAGGGTAGGGACTGGTCTTACTCTGTATCCTTGGGGCTTGGACAGTGGGTGGGTCTGGCACACAGGGCGTTTGATAACTATTTGTTGAAACATTGACAGGGACATGTTGTGGAGTGATCTGAAATTGGATGAGTGGTTTGAATTAATTTGGTAGGAAATTGAAAGTTGTTAAAGGTGTTAGAACAGAAGATCAGAGCCGCACTTAGATAAGAATGTAGAGTGGATTAAAGTGGGATGTTTTCACTTTTGCAATAGGATAGGAATGTGACTGGAGGTAGGCGCAGAAAAGCAGACACTGACAGCCAAAGGTGACGTTTTTAGGACTTGGAAAGTTATTTGAACTTGAGGTGGGGAAAGTGAGAAATTAAAGATGACAATGAGGTTTCTAACCTCAAACTGGAGGCATGGAAACGGAGGAGTAAGGGGAGCTAGCATTTCAGGGGAATGTGCTGAGCTTGGTGTGAGATTAGCTGAGCTGGAGGTGCTCTTAAAACATCCAGGTAGAAGTTGTCAAGCTGGCAGTTAGAATTGCCTGCCAGAAGCTTGCCAGAGAGGTCCAGGTTAGAGATACATGTTGAGAAAAAGAGGCAATGAAATCTAGGTGAAAATAGAGACTAGAGTTCAAGGATTATTTGAAATGGACCTGCTGCATATTTTGTAGACAGCTGCTAGGCCATTTGTGCATTCTTTTGTAGGTTTGAATAAAACACACAGGATGATACCATTCACTTCTATTCCTTTGATTCTCTGGTAAGAGAGAGGGATTCCTCCTGTCTGTTTTTACTCTGAAACTGTGAGCTTCCCAAGACTGTATGTTTTTATCTTTGATACTCAGAGGAAAAGCACAGGGATTTACACAAAGACTGTGAACTCCTGTAGGTAGAGACCTCACTTATTTATCTCTGTTTGTCTAAAGTGGTGCCTGGACAACAGGAAGTGCTCAGTTAATATTCATCGAATTGAATTATTTACCTTGTAAAATGCTTTATAGTTTAGCACATCCTGGAAGATACATTTAACACCTAATCCACATCAGGATGCTGACCCTGTTATTGCCCCCATTTACAAATGAGGAAAGTGAGCTTTAGAGAAGTTAGGTAAGTTACTTGACAGCATACAGTTAGTAAGAGGGTGTATCAGTCAGGATAGGTTAGGTTGTGCTTAGTAACAAACAACCCTAAAAGTCTCAGGGGCTTAACAACATAAAAATTTATTTCTCACTTATGTAAAGACCACAGTGGGTCTGGAAAACTTGTTGGAGAGGCTGTCCTGCATGTAATGGCTCAGAATTCCAGGCTTTTTCAAACATATTGACATGTGCTTCCACAGCTGTTGTAGAAGAGAAAAGAGAACATAGAAAATCACCCCTTGTTCTTAAATGCTTCTGCCAGGTAGTGAATCACGTCTCTTCCACTCACATTCCATTGGCCAAAGAAGTCACATGGCCTCACCTAACTTCAAGGGAGGGGGGAAGGGCAATCTCCCCAGGTGCCTGGAAGGAGAACTGGAAACATTGGTGGGTAGCTCTTTTGTCTATCACAAGAGTAGAATTAGGTCTTGAGTTTAGATTTCTGATTTCAACTGCAGGTCACATTTTACTCTTTGACTCACATTTTTACTTTTATTCAAAAAACTTTCCACGTTTATGCTAGTTTCCAATGTTTCATTAATATCCTGGAAAACAATCGTGCTTTCCACACTTTTCTTCTGCTTTCTCTTGCCAGAGGCCCAACCTCTGTCTCTTAACACTGGGTCTTAGAGGATGAAGACTCAAAGGGACTCAAGATACCAGAGAGAGACCAATCCTTGTGTTAAGATTAGAGATGAGATTTAAACACATATAGTGATATTTGGGCAAAGGACCCAGAGACGCTGGATCTTGCCCTGCCACTTCAACTACTCCTTTTCCCTGTGAGGTTCCAAAGGCGAGAAATACCCAAATGGTTTGACCTTATTATTAGCTGGGACAGTGCCTCCAATTTTCCAGTAGTCCTTTCCAACCAAGCTCTGTTAGAGCTCAGAGATTAGGCTTCAGACCTCGTGGGATCTCCCATCTCTGAACGAGTCCAGATCCATACATTGGGATCGTACTCCATTATGTCCATGGTCATGGGGGCAGAAACTATGATGGGCATTGCTTGTGTGATGAAAGGAACAACATGACCAGGACTCATAAGCAGTACAGACAGAGGGGACTTTGGGATTAAGTAAGCTGGACAGACAGTCAGACAGAAAGACATTTGCATGATCTATTTACACACAGATAACTCCTCAACCACTAAACATGGCCCGGTAGAAGTCTGAGAACTTGATCCATCAGATCAGCACTCCTGGAGATGAACAGTTACTCAGAGAGCTGAAAGTAACTCCTCTGACCACCCATATTTTACATCCAAGGAAATGGAAGCCCCTAGACATTTGGGGCTCTTGGCTACTTAGAGGTTGAGCTGCTCTGACTACAGCCCAGGATGGCTCCTGCTTTGACTTACAACCTTGGAAAGATCACGAAACAAGATACAGACTCCAGGGTCTATCATTAGAATAATAACAAAGCTAGCATTACTGAGCTCTTATTACATGCCAGGCCTAAGTGCTAAGGTTATTTTATTTAACCTCACAATATTGTGGGATAGGTGATTTCAACATCCTTTTTTCATAGATGAAGAATGTAAGGTCCCCAGGGCAGGGGTTTTTTTTGATTTAAAATTTTTTTGTCTATTTTGCTGTATCTCTAGGGTCTAGATCAGTGCTTAGTATACATTCTAAGGTCCTCAGCATGTATTTGTTGGATGAAGAAGTCCCAGGTCATTGAGCTAGTGAGCAGAGGAGCCAGCTTAGGAACCTAGGCAGTCTGATTTCAAGGCTCTCCCTCTGACTTATGTTATAACGTGACCCCCTGTACATCTGACACTTGTTAGCTATGGCGTACAGTGTTTGCTAATCATTGCATGTTTATTAGCCATGTTGCCCCCTCCCCCCACTATGAACACCTTGAGAGAAAGAGGTGATGCCTGATTCCTCCTACACTTCCTCACCCTCCCTTGCTGATGAACAGTAGGAGCCAGTTACATGTGGATTTGTTGCTTGGCTGCAGCGAGAGCCTCATATCCCAGACTGGTGCTGGGAAAGGCAGCCACAAGTGTTTGGCAGCTGGTTTTAACTTGCCAGGGCAGTTCCATCTCTCCACACGCCTCCTTCAGGAGACTGAGCCAGTGCACTTTCGCTGCTCCGCTAGGGGGACCCAAATGCAAAGGAAAAATCGCTCCTGCCCACGGAAGGTAGTGGGATCCTTTCCACAGCCCTCAGGAGGGGTGGGCACTGGATCGGACAGCCGCAGAGTGCGCACGTGCTCCTGCACAGCTCTGGTTCTGCTTTCTCCTTGTCTGATGGCAGCTTTTACAATCAGGGCTTTTGGAGCGAATTCCACCCTTGGGGGGCCAGGACTGCTCAGTTCCTGGGACCCCTGCCACTTCTGCCAGTACTGGCATATGGATGTCTTAGGGGCAGAGAAGATGGATTTTGAAGGGCTACCAGCCTGGTGACAAAGCTGCTCTGGTTTCACATGGGAAGTCCTGAAATCTGGATCTAGTAAATAATAATACTTCACCTTCTCCAGCTCCCTTCTCTTCCTCTCCAAAACCAGGGAGCCTCAACAACTTTGGTATTTCAGTGTGAGGCCGTTCAAGTTTAGCGCTTCCCTTTCTACGGCAACATGAACTGGACACGTGGTTCTCACTGGGCGACCTGACGTGTTGAGACAGATAGAACGATCTATTTTTGACAACTAATCTTACAGGAATGGAAGTATTTGTGAAACGTTGGGCAGTTTTATTTTATTATTATTTTTTAAACACTGTGCTGTGGAACATTTTTCCTGTTTTTGAACAGCTTGCAAGCATGCTGCAAACATTTGGGAAAATTCTGTAATAAAATCTGGTACAAAGTTATTTCTTTTCTATGATCTCTAATTCAATTGTTTGATTTAGTTTTTGTTGTAGAGGTTTTGTTTTTTTAAGATCTGATCTTTTTCTTTTTTCTTTTTTAAAGTTTGTTTTTCTGCTGAATTTGAGATCTTTTTTAAAAAATTATTTCATCAGGGTCACATTGGTTTATAACATTGTGTAAATTTCAGGTACACATCATTATATTTCAGCTTCTGTATAGACTATGTCATATTCACCACCAAAAGTCTAGTTTGCGTCCGTCACTGTACATACTTACCCCTTTACCTCTTTCGCACCCCCATCTTTTTCCCCTCTGGTATTTCACCAGTCTATTCTCCTTACTTATTTATGTGTTTGTTTGTTTGTTTATTTTCCACATATGAGTGAAATCATACGGTATTTGTCATTGTCTGACTTATTTCGCTTAGCATAACGCCTTCAAGGTCCATCCATGTTGTTGCTTGGCACAATTTCGCCTTTTTTCAACGGCTGAGTAGTATTCCATTGTATGTACATATACACCACATCTTCTTTTTCCATTCATCAGTTGATGGACTCTTGGACGCTTCCAAATCTTAGCTATTGATCTTTTTCTTGAAGAATGATATAGATGTTCTCAATGAAACATATTTAGTATTCTGGGATTTAAAGAAGTTTTAGAAGTAGTGGCATAGATCCAAAATGGCACGGGCAGAGAAGGAGTTCATGGTCTCTTTGCATTAAAGATGGGGCACACAAGACTAGTGGGCATTAAAGCCAGGTGGGGCCAAATCATTTCAGAGACTTTCAGCTCTAGAGGAATCCATAGAGATTTTCTCATTTAAAACCCGCATTTGACAGACGAGAAAACCGAGGTCCCGAGGGGCAAATGACTTGCCTTGTCACACAGCTGGTTAGTAGCAAAGCCCTGTAGGCATCTGGTCATTATTTTTTTCATTATCCCACAATTTTTTTGGTGTGAACTGTGGGTGAAAGTATTTTTTTCCCCATGGCTTTTTATTTTACGTTAGTCTGCCAAGGAAACGTTTGGAATAAAGGAAATAAAGTGGAGAAAGAAAAGACAGGGCTTTGACTATTGTGTGATAAAGATGTTCTGTGACTCAGTGCCCTGTGACCTGCCGATGACGTGAAGGGGAAACAGGAGAACACAAAAGGCCAAAGGAACCTCTGGGAGATTTGTCCAAGAACAGAAGGCACACTCAGCAATCTTGGTTCAACAATCATTTAAGGAGACCATTAAGTAGTAGATGCTGTGGAATGTTCTAGAAAATACCACTTGGCATTTTATAGGTCCTTTACGTTCTCTAAGCACTTTTCCACACTTCCTCTCCTCATCTGGTGCTTCCCGTGTCAGCTAGGGTTCCTGGTGAGTCTGGCTCACCTAAGCCTCGAGAGGACTTTTTTGGAAAGATGCAGGTGGGTTACACAAGGACAGGACCCGGAGCTGCTCTGAGGACGAGGGAGCAGGAGCGAAAAGGCAGACTCTGCAACGCTCTGCCTGGTCTCTGAGGGTTTTCAGTTTGTGTGTTACTCTGCTCAGGATCCCCATTCCAAGGTGAGGTTCTGATTGGCCCAGCCTGGAGCACATATGCACGCCTTGACCAGTGGAATATTGAGGCATCTTGATGTGCAGGTCCTTTGGAGACTGTATCCCAAGCAGAATCTGAATGCTCTTGACAGAAGAAAGGGGAATAACCAACAAATGTCCCCTATAAATCCTGTGAGGTGGGATGCTACGATTACCTCTCTGGTATAAATGAGAAAGCTGAGGCTCAGAGAGGTGAAGGGACTTGCCCAAGGTCACACAGCTACATATAGCAGAGCAAGTTATATCTCCAGATCTTGTTCTTTCTACCAAAAGGAGTAGATTAGGTTTGTAGTTAATGCAATCCCTTCTCCTTTCTTACTGCTTGCATTACTCTGCTTCCTACCCCTCCTCCACAGGAGCCCCCTCACCCCCTCATCTGCCATCTCTGGATGATGAGGGTTATGCTTTTACTCTGCTCCACTCCTGGATCCCCAAATTTCCTGGTACCAATGTACAAAACTGAGGAATATTTCACACAGTGTGCTAATGGAAAGAATCACTCCCAGACTGGTCTTGCGGACACTGTGAGAGTCCCCTTTCACTTCTCATTCCACCCGTTAGCTTATTGTTGGGGATATAGACCGTGGAGGAGGGAAGATCAGGGAACCTAGGAAGTCATCTACGCCGGTTTCTTTGAGATGAGGTCTGCCTACAAGTGGCGCCTGGCCATGGATTCATGGCTCCATCTCAACACCATTGTTTAGAAGTGAATGAACCTTTAGGGCCAATGGTTCAAAGATATATGGTTCTCCGTTGTCTATAGAAAAAAGCCCATATTCCCTTGCTTGACTCTATGATGTACCCTTTCTGATACCTGGTTAGGGAAGAATTCTGAGTCTCAGGGAGCAGTGGGAATGAATTAGATGTTCTACTAGTGATGTCTGTTGGGGGCGTAGAATGGAGAGGGGTTGGCGTGTGTGCTGTGGGTCTGATGTTCAGACTGAAGCTCTCCATGCTCTTCTCCCAACCGACCATTCTTGCTGGATCTCCCCTTCCTCCTCTGCACTTTCTTTACCCTTTGGTGCTGTGGTTTGAAAAATTGATATTAACTCAACTGTTTCTTCAAATGAAATTGCATGTAGAAGCCCAATATATAAAATAAATAAAAAACTAAGATGAAGTAGGAGGGGGATTCAGAGTCTACTGTGGCCCCAAGGGTCTGCCTTGGAATCCCCTGGAACACTCCTCTAGCCACAATCTCCTTTCTGTTCTTCCTTGGACGTATTCCACCTTTTCTCTCCTCTTTGATTTTCCTCTCCCTGTTCCCTTAATCTGGAATGATGTCCTGCCAGTCCTTCAAGATCTGAGGTCACCTCTTCCCTAAACCCTCCTTCATACACTCCAGCAGGACACATTCTCTCTGAAACCATAGAATTCTTCTTCTTCTTCTTTTTTTTTTGTGAGGAAGATTAGCCCTGAGCTAACATTCGTTGCCAATCCTCCTCTTTTTGCTGAGGAAGACCAGCCCTGGGCTAACATCTATTGTCAATCCTCCTCTACTTTATATGGGACGCCGCCACAGCATGGCTTGACAAGCGGTGCGTGGGTCTGCACCTGGGATCTGAACCTGCGAACCCCGGGCTGCCGAAGTGGAGCGCGTGAACTTAACTGCTACACCACCGGGCCGGCCCCCACAACGTTCTTCTTGAACTTCTTTCGTGGCTTTTATAGTTGCTCATTAGAGTCAGTTTGCCCTGATGTGGTACAGATTCCTCTGGGTAGGTCCTTGTGTGATGAGTAATCTGAGGTCTATGCAATCAATTCTGGGAGAAATGCTAATATTTTTATGTGTGGATATTGTTTATTTTGTTTTAAAGCTTTTGCATCCTCTTTTTAGTTTTCTGCCTCCTCCAGCCACCTACACTTAACCTTTCTGGACATCTTTTTGTTTTTGTAAAATCGGGGTAGTAGTATTATTGGCTCTACAAGAGTTTCTGAGATGAGTTAATTTAATTTATGCCAAGTGCTTCTAACAGCACCTGGCACAGAGTATGTGCTCAGTAAATGCTACTTGTTACTATTATTGTGATTATTATTACCTCGACACCATTAGGATAACAACACTTCTCCACCTTGATTTCATGCCCAGGCTTCTTTTCGAGGGGAGGCCTGTGTTTGCTTTTCACTGGGATGCAGGAAGAAGTGAACCTTTTGACTCTTGGCCTGGATTCTGGGTGTACGAAGTGAGAATTAGTCATGGCCTCATTCACAATCTGAGAACATTCACACTTGTTGCACCTGCTTGGAGAAGCTTGGATTCAACCAGCGAATTTCACATTTCCCACCCGCAGCCTGTGCTATGGGGAAGAGCTGGACTTTAAAAGTCTTGCAAAGGCCTCTTCACAATGGCTCAGTGACTTCCTTCAGGAACAGGCCTGCTGGGGAGCCAGTGGGAGAAGCTCTGCAGAAAGGCAGGGAAAGCCGTGTCAGCTGCAGCCGTGTTTTCTCAGGCAGGGTTCTCCCAGAGCGCCCATCCTGGCCTGCTCCCAGCGTGTGCCTTTAAATCCAAGCAGTAAGAGTGTCCTTTTGCTAAAGAGACCACGAACCTTTCTGCTCCTGAGAGGGGACGTGTTGGGATGCCAGGTCTTTGGCTGGAGTCATTAAGTGAATTTACAGCCTGATCTGCTGCCAAGGAAGCGTCCATCCTGATAGGAAGGGCTTTGGTTGGGTCTTGGATGCACATTTGCGGGGATGTTTTGTTCCTCCTTTGTCCTACCTGTTGGCCTTCACAATTGCTGGACAACTCGCATTTACCATGTTCTTTCTCACCTCTGGGCCTCCACCCAGAAAAATCGCCCCCTCTCTGTCTCCCATCAACCTTTAGGCTTCAGGTAACACATTCTTGCCTCCAGAAGTCTCTCTTGGGCCCAAAGACTTTTGGATACTCTTTGCCTTCAGCACTGTGTACTTACCTCCCCCATGATGCTCCAAACGCTGGGAATCAAAGCCTGTTTCTTTGTCTCTCTCTCTCCCTCTGGAAAGTGACCTGCATGCCCCTAGGGACTGTGTTGTTCATTCATGGTTGTAACTCTGTGGCCTGACCGGGGACCTGGTGCAAAAAAAAAAAAAAAAAAAGACACAAATGAATAAATGAAAAAAATGAACGAATGAATGAAGAAAAGAATCAAGAATAAGTGGTTATTTCTGTTTATCTCATTTCCGATGATCTGACCCAAGCGTGAGAAAGTGAAGACTGACACAGAAGAACAGATTTTCAAATATTGTTCCAAAGTAGCATCTTTTCAGTGATGAACTTGTGTGCAGCATCTCCATTTCTGGAACAGATAAAAGCAGGACTTTTCTGGTTACAGAAGGAGTGAAGCCCTATTGGTCTCACTTTCTTCTTCTTCCTTTGGGGGTATCCAGGCTCCTTGGGCAGAGTTTGAAAGCCATTCCCTAAAAGGATAGGGCTGTTTTGAAAAGAATTGAGCAGAGGGACCACGATCCAGGTGGGGTCCCTATCTCCTTATTAGTTGTAGCTAATAGCACATATTATGCATGTAGGCTGGGCCAGTTACTCTGCTAAGTGCTTTGTTTATATCAATTTTTCATCCTCACAATAATCTTATGTGGTCTTTACTATGCTTATTTCTATTTCAGAGAGGAGAAAACTGAAGCGGAGAGCAGTTAAGTAACATGCTTGTGGTCCTGTGACCACTGAGTGGCTGAGTCTGGAGTCAGCCCCTGGATTATCTGCCTCTAGAGGCTCAGCCCTGAGCACGTGGCCACCTGAAGCAAAGCAGAAGTGTGCAGAAGAACATCTCCCCTCCGCTGAGCGCGGTTGTGGCCAGGCGCTGTGCTAAGCCCTTCATAAACATTAGCTCATTCAACCCTCACTTCACCCCTGTGAGGCAGAGACTTTATTGCCGTGTTATCACTTTGGCACCAGAATCAGCTATATCTACCCTTCTCAGAGGTTTATCAAAGCCACCCACTGCTAATAAGGGGACCAAGTGAAAAACAATTAGCCCAATATTTGCATACCTTTTGTAACAAGCCCACTTTTTTCTTTTTCTTTTTAAAGAGAAGCACAGATTATTTGACACCGACGACGCTAATTAGACTTGGCTGCCTCAGCAGGATAAAATAAACCAACCAATCTACTTTTTGGAAGCAGAAGGTTGGAAAGAGGCTAATTCTGAGCTGACCGTGCACCCGGAGACAGATGCTTGTTTCGTATAACTTGTCTGTAAAAATTCCTCTAGACGAATGCAGGAGGGAAATCTGGTGCAAGTCCTAGAGCAAGATAAAGATGTTTGAAAATCCTTTCAGAAATTAACTTAGATTAAGTAACTTAGAAGCCTCTCCCGTCTGCCCCATTTCCGCCAAAAAATATGACCCTCTGTCTCATAGGATTCTCAGTGCACTGGAAGACTCCAGAATGATATGCAGAGTAGGAAGTATTGCTGCTTCTCACAGTGGACAATTCAAAACCTCACGGACCCTTTTCTGATTAGACTTCCAGGGTTTGAGAGTCCCGTGGTAAGAAGTCTAATGAGTTGTGTTTATATTAGTGGCTGCCGTTGCCCAGTCTTCCTTCAAGGGAATCTCTGTGCTCTATGAAAGCAGACAGCTTCATACAGCAGAGTCAGGAAGGAAATGTCCAAGAGAATGAAATTATTTTTAAAAATCAAGAGGATGAGATTATGAGGCTGTGATATTCATTAAGGCTGTTCATAGATATTTTGTTCCGTTCTGGGTCATGGGAGGATTGCACTTCCCCGATCCCATTAAGAGTAGATGTAACCATGAGACTAGTTACGGGCAAGAAAATGTGAGTGAAAGTGATATATGTCAGTTCTGGGGGAAAATGTAAAGAGCCAGTGTGATTCGTCATGTTCCCTTTCTCTCTGCCACAATGACAGGCAACGTTTGAGATGGTGACTGGTTCGTTAGCGTGGCAGTGATGGTTAATTTTATGTGTCAACTTGGTGAGGCTATGAGCCCAGTTGTGTGATCAAACATCCTAGATGTTGTTGTGAAGGTATTTTTAAGATGTGATTAACATTTAAATCAGTAGACTTTGAGTAAAGCAGATTACCCTCCATAATGGGGGTGGGCCTCATTCAATCAGTTGAAGTCCTTAAGAGCAGACTTAGGTTTCCCAAAGAGGAAGGAATTCTCCAGACTGCAACTCAGACCCTGCCTGAGTTTCCAGTCTTCTGCCTGTGGAATTCAGAGTTAAGACTGCAACACCAGCCATTATCTGAATAGCCTGCTGGCCTGCCCTACAGATTTTAGACTTGCCAGCCCCACCATCATGTGAGCCAATTCCTTGAAATAAATCTTTCTTTCTCTATGTATATATCCTGTTGGTTCTGCTTCTTTGTTCTTCTCTGGCTGATACACTGGGTGAGAAAGGACTGGAGGAGACACCACCCCAACTTGTAATGGAAATGTTGGGTGAGCAAGAAATAAACCTCTGTTGTTAAAAGCCACTGAGATTTTGGGGTTGTTTGTTCTGCAACATAACCTAGATGATCCTTACTGGTAGGGAACTTACACATAAGCTGTTCCACTCACTTATTTTTTTCTTATACTTTTTTAGGAGCACAACTGAATCTCAGTTGGACCTCATGATTCAGCTTGGATTAAACAAACTTAAACATCATTCTAATGATATCCTTTTCTAAATATTGATGTGAAATATCAAAATCAAATCTACAGAATATTAGCTGAGAGGAAGAAAGGTTGGAAGGAAATTAACATTAGCTGATGGCTTCCTTCTGAACCAGGTATGGAGCCAGGTACTTAGTATATATTATTTCATTTATTTCTGCAACTAGTTTACAAGGTATACATTATGTTATTTTTATAGGTGAGAAAACTAAGGTCAAAGACACAGAGTTAGTGACTGCCAGATGTGGAATTTAGAGTCAGAGTTATGTGTTCTAAAGCTTATGGTAAGTCTATCAATTAGGATTTTTAGCAGCAGAAAAGGAATTTATTGCAATGGCATCAGGTAGCACACAGAATTGCTGGGAAGGACTGGAGAACAGGTTCGTAAAAGGACAGGTATGATGAGTGCGCCAGGGGTCTAGGAAACAGGAATGTTTCAACAGTCTCACTGAGAGATGCTGCTGGAATGAATGGGCTCTTGCTAGTGTTTTATGTTTTTGTGCCATTTCTGGTCAAGTTCAAAGTCCTGAGTTCAGCTAGCCTAGCTTGGATCATGGGCTGACACCCTGGCACTTGCATTGACAGTCCCAGTAAGGCTACCTACACTGGGGATAGGTGATTCCTTAGAAGGACATCAGGGGCTTTTGTCACAAAAAACTCTGAGTGTGTGTGTGTGTGTGTGTGTATGTATGTGTAGGGGGTGAAAGGGGGTGAATGCCAGGCACCAAAGAGGAAGAACAACTATATGACTTGGTTTGGCTGGAAAAGTCCCAGTTTTCTGTCTGTTGTCCTGTTGTAATATTATTAGAGTCCACTTCCATTCTTAAAAATGTCCTAGTTTGGAGGATAAATTATGGGCTCACGAAATAGCACTCCATACACACAACACTATTACTTACCTGAAGCCTTGAGTAGCTGAAGTGGGGCATTTTGTTAGGCACGGAGGGCCATATCGGAGTTGTTTTCCTCTGGATTTGTTTTGCTTCGGCTCAGTGTATATCTAAACCCCTGAATCATTTTTATCTGTTGGGTTATTATCTAGTTCTACCTGCTAGAAGTTATATGTTCCCTTTGCTGATGAAAAATTATGCAGTTTCTAGGTGACACTTTGTCTTCTTTCTGATGAGAAGGACCAATGGTGCTGGGTGCTGGAATAATTTCCAAGCTTTGTGCTGGGTTTTGAATGTTCTAGAGGCTGTACCGAGAGCATGTGTCAAGTTGGATACACCTATGAGCGGGTCCTATAGATCCCACTTCCTAAATATCTTTTGCGTCCATCCATTCTACCTTCATTGCTAAAACCTTGGCTCAAGCTGCCACTATCTGTCACCGGGATTACCACCTCCTTATTGGCACCTGGCCTTCAGTGTTGCCTCTGGTCAATCCATTCACCACACGGCAGTCGGAGTGATCTTTCTAAGGTGACAGCCTGATTATGTCAGCTCCCTTGCTCTGATGGCTCCCTATGGCTCTTAGTTAAAGTTCAAATACCTTCACCTGGCCTGCAGGGCCTGCCTGGGCTGACCCCATCACCTCCTCAGCCTCCTGTCTCAGCACTGGGTGCCCTTTCCTTCTGGTGCTCTGGGACTCAGGCCTTTTGAAGATGTGATTCCTTCTGTCTGGACATCTCCCTGTTTCCCCTTTCTCCACCAACTCCTACTTATCCTTAACTCGTAGCTTAGCACTAGTAATAGTCATCTTATTATTATTATTATTTTTTTTTGTGAGGAAGATTGGCCCTGAGCTAACATCTGCCAATCCTCCTCTTTTTTTGCTGAGGAAGACTGGCCCTGGGCTAACATCCATGCCCATCTTCGTCTACTTTATATGGGATGCTGCCACAGCATAGCTTGCCAAGCGGTGCATTGGTGCACGCCCGGGATCCAAACCGGTGAACCCCAGGCCACCGCAGCGGAGCGCACGCACTTAACCGCTTGCGCCACCGGGTTGGCCCCTAGTCATCTTATTAATAGCTCATCCATACAGAGCACTTATTTATATGCCAGATGCCACGTAAGTGCTTCATGGGGAGTATCTCATTTGATCCTTTCAGCAATCCTGGCAAGTAGGTGTTACTATTATCATCAGCATCCCTATTTTACAGATCAGGGAGTTGGGGTTCAGAGAAGATACATGCCTTGCCAGGATACACAGCTGGTGAGAGGTGGAGCCAGGGTCTCAACCTGGGAAAGCAGACACAGAGCCTGCACCCTTAACCCTGTGCTACATGGCTTTTTTAGCATTTCCTCCAGGTGACCTTTGCCTTCCCTGACTTTCTAAGTCTGCGTTAGGTACCTCTTCTCCGTTCTTCCATTGCACAGAACTTTCTCTAGCATAGTCCTCATCACCGTGTACTGTAATGGTCTGTTTACTTGTTTTTCTTTTCTTCTGGAGTCTAAGACTCATGAGTCTAGTGTCTATTCTTTCTTACTCGAGTAGGCATAGTTCTTGTCACACAGTAGGTGCTCAATAAATGTTAGTTGAATGGATGATTAAAAATAAGATGTTGGGGCTGGCCCCGTGGCTTAGTGGTTAAGTGAGCGCGCTCCACTGCTGGCGACCCGGGTTCGGATCCCGGGCTCGCACCGACGCACTGCTTCTCTGGCCATGCTGAGGCCGCGTCCCACATACAGCAACTAGAAGGATGGGCAGCTATGACACACAACTGTCTACTGGGGCTTTGGGGGGAAAAAAATAAATAAATAAATAAAATCTTTAAAAAAAAAAAATAAGATGTTGGTATTTAGGTCTTGATAAGTTATCAAATAGCTCTCCCACCCTACTTCCCTACCTCATTCCTCAGATGATTCTCCATTACTGTTGGTCCAAGAACTGTTTCACCTGCTGCACTGGCTTCTAATATTTCCTCCTCCAGGCCTTTGCCTGTGACATTTCTTCCATGAAAAACTCTGTTCTTTCTCCTCTCTGCTAATTCATATTCTTTTTCCTTTAGATGCCATTGGGGCATGGGTCTACTTTGATTTACTCATCTGGTTTCTCTTACCTATTTCCCTTTATTTGGGGACTTACTAGATGACTGGTTCTGGGTATGACATATACCTGTGCTGTCCCCCTATATCTGTCTTCCCTTCGTCGTTAGGGAGATGGCCTCTTGCCAATTATTAAATGTCTGCCTTCCCCAGTCTCCCTTGTAACTGAGAGGGAGACTTTTGATTGACTTAAAATTTGGCCAATGATACAAGTTTTGTGAGTGAATTCAGGAGGTGTCCTTACAGGGAAGAAACAGATCTTTTTTTTTTACTTTTCCTCCACCCTTTTGTCGAAGGTGTAAGCTGGAGCTCTAGCAAGCACCTTGGACATGAGGACAAGAGCTGCATCCCAGAGATGGTGGCGTGGTGAGCTGGTAGGAGCCTGAGTCCCAGACAACTTTGCATGGCTTCCATACCATCCCTAGACTGTCTACTCGTGACTTCTTTTACATCACTGAGCAAAATGCACTCTTACTTTTAGCTTCTCTGTTGTATGAAGCCAAACCCAATCCTGTCTGATATACTGGTCTCTGGGAGTCTCCGCGTGCTGAGCAGTCATGAGAAGCTGGGTGGTGGCTCTAGGTGGCAACTGTCAGGGGGAAAGAGGTGAGTCTCTTACAGGTATTTAAAAGACAGGATTCTATACATGTACCTTGAGCTCTGGCTGTGGCTCTACCATGAATTGTCCATATACCCTTGGACAAGCCATGTCATCTTTTTGGACCTCATTTTCCCACTGGGCGTGGCTGCTTGGAGGATGAAGTTGGCCTATGAACTTTAAAATGTCTCTAGTGCCGAAGGCCATGTCCCCAAGATAAGAACTGCTAAAGGCAGAGAACTGGACCAATAAAAACTGATCTTGGCAGGAAAACTTCTCCTCACATTTTTTCTGAGACCTCCCATGCCTCATCCTTTGCTTTTGCCCAGATATCTCTCCGGGTCCCGGCTTTAGCCTGGAATGCGGGATTTTTGGCTGGAGCAAATATTAGTGCTGTTTGTAAGTCATGGCTCTGACCCTGCTGTGCAATCTTTAGGTGCCTCTTAGATCTCAGAGTCTGATCTTGCTCTCCTGGCCTATCTGGGAGCCCATCTCTGTCAAGCCCAATAAAAATGTTTCCTTTCTGAAATTCTCTTCCTCTAATAAGCTCTTAACAAAGGCAAAGCTGGTAGGGCTACACTAATGCCATGTTCACACGTGCCTCCTCCCACACAAAACCATTTGTATAAGTTGTTTACCCTTTAAGGTTTTCGTGACCTTTGTTTTGCTCATTTAGACCTGACTTCATAGGAGTAGAGTGTGTGTGTGTGCGCGCGCGCACACGTGCATGAGCAGGTTCGTGAGCGTTTGGAGGGTGTAGGGAGAAGGAAGAGGAGAGAGGGCAGGGAGTGAGTATTCTGAGGTTAAAATCTACTTGGCCCTGGCCCGGAACCTCCCTGGAGACCGTCTTGAGTCTTGCAGTCTACTTCAGATGTCTCTGCGTTAGAAGCCGTTCCATCCTTATGTACTTGGGTCATCAAGCCTGCATGGTAGCAATACTCCCTCCTCCCCATTCTCAATTATCCATGTCCCCATGGCAGACACTGATGATCCATCTCTGCCCTCTTCTCCTCTGAACTGGACAGTGTCTCACAAGTTGGTTTCAACAAGGTCCTCCCTTCAACCTTTACTGGTGAATTGAAGTTGTCCTCAATCTGCACTGATTGGCTCTGGTCGTCCGTGGTAGAGTGTGTCCCCATCAGGGCAGGGACCTGTGCCTGGTGTTGTGTTGAGCAGCCAGTGCACACCCGGGAAATATGGCCGGCGACTGAAAATGCAAGGTGAGCTGGAGGACTCTGCAGATGTGCTTAAGTGACACTCCTCATCTGTACCCGCTGTGTTCTTTAGAGCTCAACTCCTTTGGGGATGCTCTTTCCAGAGTCAAACAAAAGAAGCCATAAAATTGGGGTTGGATGAATTAGTTTGAAAGTCATGTGACCAAGAGTGGTTTGAAAAATGTAACATGCTGGTGATGGAAGGAACTCAGGATCCAGAGATAATTTGGGTCCAAAGTCCAGATTCTGCCATTTTCCTTGGGCAAATGCATGGAGCTATCTATTTTTCTAATGTTCTTTAATAATAAAATGGGGATGAGAATAATGATTAGCTCCCAAACCCTTAATGGGTGAGCACATGGTGAAGGAACATGACTTTGTAACTGGAGACCTTGGGTTTAAGCACTGTGCTTCCTCCTCTAGAAGAACAAATCTTAGGAAAATCATCTCTCTCTCTCTGAATCTCCCTTTTCCTATCTACTAAATTGTACTAATAATAACTTGTGCTTTAGAGCAGATTGTGAGTATTAAATGAGAAAACACAGATGAATGTGCTATGATAATAATGCATTTATTCTTATCACTAAGAATGGCAATAAGACTTTATTCAAAGTCTCACCTTGGATCTGTTCATAACTGACTCTTTCTAGTTTGGGGGGCCATGACAGAAGTCAGCTTTCCTGATATATAGCAGCACAGGTTAATGGAAAACTGTAACATTTGTGGTAGTCTCCTGGGTCTTTTGGATGTGGCATTATTAGCGGTAAGGGAATCACTGCAGCAGGGAGTTGACACCTTGCCTGATGGGCCAATGGACCCAACAACATTGCTAGCTCCACTCTGACTTGTGCTTGCTAAGCAGTGAGTATAGGGCTACTTATACAACATAGATCATGCATAGACACAAGATAGAATGTTATGTGAATGGCGCCCCCTAGAATGGTGCAGTGCACAACTTGTACAACTGTGTGTGGTGGCTCTGGCATCTACCTGTCCATCCATAGACTTCTAGATTTTCTCCTTCTGGAGTGGTATCTAGGCAAAAGACCCAGCTTTTCTATTGGGGTTTTTGTAGTACTAGAGGATATATTGGAGACCTTTCCTCATCTGAGACGTGAGGGGACCCCAAAACCAAGGCAGTATGCAGAGAAAAGAACCAGGAAGAAGGCTAAAATCTAGGAGGCAGCAGGTGAACCCAAGTGTTTGCCCAAATGAAGGGGTTAAAGCAACTATCAAAGTTGAGAGGGGAAACAAGCAATCCCAGAACAAGGGAAAAGAACAAGTTCAGGTAAACAGAGTGCATAAGGAGGATTGTGTCAACTCCCAGAGCAGGCGATGTTGGTCTGAGATTTGCTTTAATGTACAGGCTAACGTGTAACGGACCATGGACCCACCAAGTTCAAGGGCCAAGACTTTGGTTTGGCTCTTTATAATAGAAGCCATCAAGCAATAGTTTATTTTAAGGGTTTTGTCTTTTCCTGTAAGAGAAGACCAGACCAGGCGTGATGGGGCTGATATAGTGGCTTTATATAATCATCCAGGAGCCGGCCTCCTTCTATCTTTCTGCTCCAAGGTTTTCATCTCTAGGTCACCTCATGGCCCAAGATGGCTGTTGGAACACCACCTGTTACAGCAGCATCTCAGATATCAGGACAGAGGATGGGAGGAAGGGCAAAAGGGACTAGCTTCCTGGCTGAGTCAGTTCCTTTTAAGCAATCCTCTTGGAAGTCCCCTGCCCTACTTCTGTTAACCATTTTTGGCCAAAATTAGTCTCATGGCCACATCTAACTGAAAGGGAGGTCAGGAAATTTGGAATTTTAGCTGGGTGCATTTCTGCCCCCAATAATATTGGGGTGTTATTTCTAATGAGGAAGGGGAAAATGGTTTATAGACAAGTGGCACCCTCTGCCACAGGGGCCTTTTGCATATCTCTTTATATGACTTTTTTTGTTGAAATTACGCTTCTTAAAAAAAGCAACCAAAAGGCACAGGCGATTGTGCTGGGCATACAGTTGCTGCTCAGTAAATGCCAACTGGGTTATTGAATTAGAACATTCGTTAAACCGTTACACGGATAGAAGGGCAAGGGGAAATGTGAGCTCCTTTTTTTGAAAACTTGATCATGGCCAGAACAAACATTCCCCTTAATGTCGACCTGGCTTGCAGAACCCCCAACTGTGCCAAAAACTCAGCATGGGTCAGAACTTGATCTTTCCTTTGTTGCTGTTTCAAATGACAGTTCTTCATTAGTACGTTGTGTAAGGTGGCTACTGGTGCCATAAGAAAAAGGTTGGTGACTCATGAAATGACTTCGCAGCCAGAAATGTATTAAGCTGGAGTAATGAGGCAATGACATTTTTTTCCACCTATATTCCAAGGCGTTATGGCCAGTGATTGCTCAAGAAAACTTGGCCTTGACATGGCCTATCAGCATATATTGAATATTACACACTTTTTAGGGTCACTCAATAAATAGAAAAGCCAGACCATATGTGTGAGTCAGATCATTAGAAGTTCAGCTTTGTTGATTTAAGCTTTGAAGTGTCAATCATTACAGTAAAAATTTATTGAGCATATACTGTGTTATAACTTTTGGGAGGGGCAGCTACAAAGATAAACGAGACTTGGTTTTTGCTTCCAGAGACCTTACCATTTAGCATAGGAGGTGAGATGTGGGCGGCGGAATTAAACAAGGTAGAATGTGAGGAGGACTGTAGTAGAGAAGGGGTGGGAGCAGAGCAGAGGGGCTCAGATTGGGACTGGGAGGGGACTCCAGGGAAAGCTGCAGGAAAGGGGCGAGAGCTGCACCCTGGAGGGTGGGGAAGTTTTGGGTAACGGGGACAGGGGTTGAGAGAATGGAGGAGCATTCACTACCAAGGGAGCAGCATGAGGAAAAGCCTGGAGAGAAGACAGCCTGGGGCATTTTCCAAGGCTGCTGAGAAATCAAGCTGGGCTCTGCAGATATATATATATACACGGGGAAAAAGGGCCACATACAGACGTAAGTTTGGGAAAATGCTAGAGATTTTAATTAAATACTAGCATATCGAAGGCTCTGAGAAGGCCCTTGCTTTAAAGGCAAATTTACATCTATTTAACTTCATTAAACAAGTAAACAAATTTATATGAGCAGAAAAGACCTTTATTTACCTAGATGCAGAGTGCTGGAAATGTGGTTTAGTAGTGTTTCCAAGAAGAAATGAGTTTGCTGAGCATCTAGCCAGTCTGCTCACAAATATGCTACTCAGACTGACATATTGGCCCAACAGCAGGGTGGAGTTCCAAGGCAACCTCTTCCACTGCTCATCCAAAAAGAAACTAAAAAGCAACAGTCTTTGAAGTTTTTGCTCCTTTATGCCCTAAAAGTATTCTGAAAAATTGTATATCCTCTTACATATTTCTTAAGTTAACTTATAAGTTTTTTCTTCATAAATTTAAATAATTGCAAAGGATGAAATTTCTAGTATATTATAAATATTGAAAATTTTAATATAAAATAATACATTACTCTTTTAAATTAATCCAGTGGCGTATAGATACCACAGTCATTTGACATCAACTATCACCTAATTAAAAGAAAACAACACACGAACAGACTTTTAATTAATAGCAGGAAATTCTATCACATTTTTTCACTTTAAAAATCACATTTCCGGGGCCAGCCCAGTGATGGAGCGGTTAAGTGTGCTCGCTCTGCTGTGGCGGCCTGGGGTTCGGATCCCGGCGCGCACCAGGCACTGCTTGTCAAGCCATCCTGTGGCGGTGTCCCACATAAAGTAGAGGAAGATGGGCACGGATGTTAGCCCAGGGCCAGTCTTCCTCAGCAAAAAGAGGAGGATTGGCGACAGATGTTAGCTCAGGGCTAATCTTCCTCACCCAAAAAACAAAACAAAAAAGTCACATTTCCATTCTTCCTCCAGTACGGAATTTTCTCTTATTATAACATATTTTCATATTTAGAGGTCTTTTAGTGATGGATCTATAAACTTTTCTGCAACAAAAATATGTTTTAACATCGAAACAAAAGTTATTTCCTGTGACTCCAAGTTTCAAAGCAAATTTCTTTTGGATTGAATTTTCATTATAGTTATTATTAGTTCACAATTGATCAAAATAACATATGTGTATCTACTGTAAATTTTAATAAATATTAGTCATAAGAGTAACATATTATTGGAAATGCTTCTCTTAATCATAAATATGGGATGCGGGTTATATTTTCCTATTAATGGAAGCTCTGCAGATAATAAAATTTTTAATTGTCTCTTTGTTTGGCACCTTGGGTTTGTTGCATTGTTTGTATGGCTGAAAAGTGTGTCTTGTTTTTGCAGAATGGGTGAAGAATGGGGAAGGAGGCAGGGAAAGGAGAACTGGCTTGCTGCTTCAAGATGCTTTCTCACACAGGTCAATGTTTTAAAGATTTTATTTATTCATTTTTTTCCCCCCAAAGCCCCAGTAGATAGTTGCATGTCATAGGTTCACATCCTTCTAGTTGCTGTACGTGGGACTCGGCCTCGCGTTGGACGGAGAAGTGGTGCCTCGGGGCGCGCCCGGGATCCGAACCCGGGCCGCCAGCATCAGAGCGCGCGCACTTAACCGCTAAGCCACGGAGCCGGCCCCAGGTCAATGTTTTAAAAGAATGCACATTTGAAAGTTGTAGATCTGGAACTTATTTCCTCTAAAACTATTTTATTTGTGCCCATGTGTGCCTTGGGAGGTCTTCATGCGAATATAGCCCAGTTTGAAGACCACTGGTGTATGGGAAAGAAAAATTACCCTGATATCAGGATACCTCAATTTTGCTCATAACTGGCCACATTCCCCTAAATAAGTTATTTAACTTCTAGGGACTCAGTCTCCTCCTGTCTCCAAGAACTGTGAGGCCCTTCCAGCACCCATAGTCTGATTGCTGGGCATCCTTCTGGGGGCGAAGCGATTGTATAACTGAGGCTGCATTTGTTACTGAATACGTCCATCAGATCATCTTTTCCAAGCAATAGACTCTGCAGCAGTCTCATCTCAACATATCAGATTTATGAAATTAATCTTTGATCTTTGAAACAACTAGAAAGGAACATAGATGAAGGGAACAGAGCTTTTGGGCATTTCTTTTCTTTTCTTTTTTTGGCTTGATTACATATTGGTTTCCACAGCTTGCATGACGAATTCTCTGCTTCAATGACTCTCTTATAACCTTAGCGTGTAAAGGTGGAAAAATCCCCCTGACATTTTCAGGAAACATTTATTACAGACTATTTTCTATGTCTGGTCAGATGGGCTAACTGGTTTTTCACAAGAACAGAATCTGGCAGAAAGCCTGGCCCGCTTTAATCCCCCTTTTGCCAAAAATCGCTCTGGCGCCAACCTGTAG
Organism: Ceratotherium simum simum; assembly: GCF_057802395.1. Lineage (NCBI taxonomy): Eukaryota > Metazoa > Chordata > Mammalia > Perissodactyla > Rhinocerotidae > Ceratotherium > Ceratotherium simum. The sequence goes on from NC_141922.1 coordinate 19,001,252, forward strand.
GCCTTGTAACATCCCATACGAGGCCAGATTGAGAAATGGCTTGAGTGGGAGTAACTTTTCCACCTACAATGAGAAACAAGATCCATGAAGAGATAGAGGACCTCTTCCCACTGGTGTTTCTGGGAAATGTGGGGTGAAACTCAGCGGCTGTATCTTCCTGGAAAGGGGATGATGACACATTACGTGTGGAAGACTGGGAAAGGCACGGAGAAGCCAGGCCACGGTCCATCCTCTTAACTAGCAAGAAGGATAGCGTAGGAAGATGGTCACCCATTCTTCTCTTTCAAAGCTCCCCAGGTTCATACTGGCCCAGCCAGATACCCAGCCTCTGCATCTCCTCCTTCCGCCTCTGGTATGGCCACTTGATCTCCGTCTGAAGATTCAGCCCCATTCTGGCTCCCAGGGCAAATACTGATGAGAGGCAGAAGGTTCTTAAGCCACAGGAAGGGTTTAAACAGGATGTGTCTGGATCAGATTTCACTGTTAGATTTACTGCTCTGGCTGCAGCTGTGTGGAGGATGTTCAGGGTATGCTGTGGTGATAAAGTTGTCATTCCACTGGAGAAACCCAATGAATTTTCCATGTGTGTTGCCTGTGTTGTGCAGTGAACACTGACAGTACCTCTGGTTTGCTGCAGAAGGCTGTTATCATCTTTATCGGAGATGAGCAAACCAGGCTAGGTTTCTGAATATGGATATTTTTAAGAGAATCTCCACTAAGCTGACGTGATAGGCCTTCAGCTGTGGACTCAGTCCAGGATCTGATTGCCCGCACCTCTGCTTACTGTGTGACCTTGGGCAAGTTACTGAACTTCTCTTAGCTTGTACCTTGCTTGCAGACTGGGGAGGATAATTGTGTCTACTATACAGGATTATCATGGTGATTATTTTTCTGGCCCGTATAAATATTATGCTGTTTTCTTTCCTGAACCAGTGCTGAGGAGAAAGGGAGGGAGAACTGTGGTTAGAAGGAGAGAATGGGAAGGGTGGGTATGCAGGAGGTGTGGGGACAGGAGGTTAGGATGTCTCTGAGTTGGATGGGCAGAGATGCTGCAATTTCGCCTAAGAATAGCGCTGGTTCTATCTCAATTCTGGCTCAGACATCCTAACTGATGGCTCATAGGCTGATAGTCATCTAAACACATTTTTGTTTGGTCCCCAGGATGAGCTGGATCTGAGTAATGGCTGGTCCCTTGAGGTGGGAGTATTAGTCAGCATTCTCCAGAGAAACAGAACCAACAATATGTATGTGTGTGTGTGTGTGTGTGTGTGTATTTTTTCAAAGGAATTGGCTTATGCAATTGTGGTAGCTTGCCAAGTCTAAAGTCTGTAGGGTAGGCTGGCAGGATGGAGACCCAGGGAAGAGTTGGTGTCTGAGTCCAAAGGCAGTCTGCTGGCAGAGTCCCTTCCTACCAGGGGAGGTCAGTCTTTTTTCAACTGACTGGATGAGGTCCACCCACATTATGGAGGGCAACCTGCTTTACTCCAAGTCCACCAAATAAATGTAAATCTCATCCCACAAACACCTTTACGAAAACATCTAGAATAATGCTTAACCAAATATTTGGGCACCGTAGCCCAGCCAAGTTGACACAATAAGTCAACCCTCCCAGTGGGCATGCACGACCGGCTTGTGGTGGCCTGGATCGTCTTATACCTGACCCACGCCATTCATTCACTTACCCCCCGACTCTGGGAGGTGTTTGAGTGTGTGATCCTTCCTCTAGCATCCCTCTTCATGATCATTTATCAGATTTCATCATTGGATACTACATAATAATTTGGTTTGCTGGACTCAACTTTTTGGGCACAAATGCCCACTCTTCCCTTACTCATCTCCAGTCTCCCCTCTATTACCATGAGCTGGCTGGAGGACAATCGTAAGGCACTTTGGGGTCTTTGACTTGGATGGATGTGCTGTAACTCATGTGAGCTCAGGTGGGAGGCTTGTTGGGATTGTAACAGCGTGGCCCTGCATGGAGAGAAAGCCTGATGTAGCAGGTGGGTGCTGGGAAAACCAACTGGCAGGAGAAACTGCCCCAGGGGGCAGGCTGTGGCCCAACCCACGGTGTCCAATGGATGCAGAAAGTTCTCGTGTGTTTGTGTGTGTGTGTGTGTGTTTGGACAGGGAGGTCCAATCTGAAAGCGAGGTCCCCCTCTCGTTCCAGGAGGTTGGCAATACTCCAGGGCTCTGGGCAGCAGGGCCTGAACGGGCTGGAGAGCAGCACGAGCGACACTGGGTATCGGCTTTTGTTCAGAAAGCTCAGGGAATGGTCAAATGGAGACGGGGACCCAGGCCTAGGCAATGGCCAGAGCATACTATAGGGCCTGGAGAAAAGGCTTCTGTGGTTTAGAGGCCACATGCCGAGCCCAGATTCAACTCGGCAGCAAGATTCTTCTCAGCCCTTGTCTGCCGCTGCTGCTGCTGAGGCTGCTGCCCTGAACTAGACTGCCAAGAGAGCGGGGGGTTGAAGCTGATGTGACAGATGTGGACGTCATTGTTAACAGTGATGCACAGGCAATAGGGCCAACGTGTGTGTGTGTGTGTGTGAGAAAGTGTGTCGATGCTGGTGATGTCCCTGCTCCCCCAGTGTTGCCCTCTCCTGTCCTTGGATGAGGCTAGAGAATGGAAGGGCGTACACTGATGAGGCGGTGGTTGGTTTCTCCATGAGAGGGCGCTCGTAGCTCGGCTTTGCGTGTGCCTGTTTTTTTTTTGCTTTGCTAAAAATACTCATCCTGTAAATTATACTCTGTTTTAGAATTCATAGAAATGTGACTTGTCTTTCCTAATCTAAAAAGCAGATTCACGTACTTTCACAACTCCTTTGCTGTTAGTGCCGTCAAGTTGATTCTGACTCCTATGACCCCGTGTACAGCAGAGCAGGTCCCCACCTGGTCTTTTTGTGCCATCCTCTCACCTTCCGGCACTATATTAAACCATGCTCCACCGATAGTCATAGGATTTTTATGGTCAATTTTTTCGGAAGTGGGTGGCCAGGTCCTTCTTCCTAGTCTGCCTAGTCTGGAAGCTCCACTGAAACCTGTCCACCTGCTGGTATTTGAAATACTGGTGGCATAGCTTTCAGCGTCACTGCAACATGCAGCCACCACAGTGTGATGACCAACAGACAGGTGGTATGGTTCCCTGACCAGGAAATGGACCCGAGCCACGGGGTGAGAGCACAGAATCTTAACCACTAGACCACCTTCATGATTCCTAGACGATTGTATTTCTGAGAGTTGACTCCTTTTTCTTCGGGGATGTAGTGACAGAGGGAGGTGGGGAAAATGTCATAATCTCCCTACCCCAACACTCGGGATCCCACCCCTTCCTCCAGGAGCACACAGTCTAGCTAGAATTGAAGATCCATCTACCCCTCTGACTCAAGGTAGAGTTTGAGATGTGCTATGTTAGAGATAAAAACAAGACAGTATCAGGGCCGGCCCAGTGGCATAGTGGTTAGGTTTGCGTGCTCTGCTTTGGCGGCTTGGGGTTCATAGGTTTGGATCCTGGGCGTGGACCCAGGTACCACTTATCAAGCCATGCTGTGGCAGGCATCCCACATATAAAGTAGAAGAAGATGCGGATGGATATTAGCCAAGGGCCAATCTTCTTCAGCAAAAAGAGGAGGATTGGCAACAAATGTTAGCTCAGGGCTGATCTTCCTTACCAAAACAAACAAACAAACAAACAAATCCTGAAAACCAAGATAGTATCACTGAGTGAGGGAAGAAGAGGTTAATTCTGTCTGGAAGCTTCTGGAGGGAAGGTTGGAACATCCATGAAACTTGAAGGAAGGATAATGTTTATGGTGGAAAATACTTTTTCTGAGGACTGTTAAGTAGGAACCTGACAAACAACTCAGGTCTCCCGTGACAACGTTGCCCAGGGCAGACCTTTTCCTAAGAGCTGTTTGAGACAGAGACCTCATTTATGAGTCTGAACTTACATGGAAGAAGGTGAGAGGGAGGCACAGACCTTTACAAAACCCAGGAAGTGCCCGCAACTTCTGGAGAGAGGAGGGATCAGGTAAACACTAAAGCAGGGCTTTGGCAATTAGGAGGAAATGCTTTCTTTTGAAGTCATTTCAGGGAGGAGTTAGCAAGAGGTGGAGTAAAAATGCACAGCTCGGGAATCAATAAATAATTAACAGCACGTTTATATAGTACTTTATGGTTTAGAAAGCAGGGGGACAACGCAGGAATTTTCGATATTTCTGTTTAACAGATGAGAAAGCAGAAGCTTGGCAAAGTTAAGTGAATCACTTAATATCACATCAATAGTACGTGGCCAAGTCCTATTGAGAGAATGGGTTCTGGAATAGTTTTTGATCTATTTTTGGCAACTTATGAAGCTCTAATCTTTCTTCCTTCAGTAGACATTTATTGGGCATCTACTACGTGCAGATACTAGGTACCCGGTTTCTGATACAGTTCCTACCATCTGGGAGCTCACAGCCTAGTGAATGGTTCTTAACTGGGGTGATTTTGCCCCCCTAGGTAACATATGGCAATGTCTGCTATCATTTTAGTTGTCATGACAGGGGTAGCAGGGAACCACTGGCATCTAGTGGGTCAGGGCCAGGGATGCTGCTACACATCCTACAATGCACGAGACAGCCCCCACAACAAAAAGCTATCTGGCCTAAACCATCAATAGTGTTGAGGTTGAGAAACCCTGATCCAGTGCATCATTCATTCATTCATTTTGTCACTTATTCTATTAACTTTTTGAGTACCTACAATGGACCAGGCACTGTTCTAAACAGAGGATGTGATGGGGAACAAGACAGAAAAAAGCCCCTGTTCTCAAGTCACTTATATTCTGGGTGTGGAGTAGAGGGCAGAGGGGAGGGAGAGTCAGACATTAACAATTAAATGAATTAGTAACAAGGAAAATATCAGGTGGTGATGAGTATTGTGCAGAAAGTTCAGATGTGTCGGTACAACTGTGTGTACCTTGGGGGTTGCTTTAGAAGGACTGGTCACAGAAAGCCTTCTAAAGAGGATGTAGTAATGACTGCATTTGAATGGCAAGAAGCCATCTGAGGAAAGGGCATGTCTGGCCAAGGGAATAGCAAGTGCAAAGGCCCTGAGATAGGAATGAAGTTGGAATGTTCTTTCAAGGAACAGAAGGAAGGCCAGGCCTTCCTTTGGGTGTAGAGGGAGAGGGAGAGTGATGGAGATGGCACCGGAGAGGGTGGCAGGTGCTACATCTTGTTAGGGCTTTGTTAGCCAAGATCAGGAATCTGGATTTTCTTCTGCAGCCTTCCCTGTGGCTGTTCTGATGGTGAAAAATGCTAAGGGTTATGAAGAAAAGGAAATAGAGTCTTGGGAACAAAGTGACTGAGGAGTATGAATTGAATTTGATGGCCAGAGAAGGCCTCTCTGGGACCTGGATATTGAGAGGAAGCCAATTGTGGGAAGGCCTGGGGAATTTGCAAGATCCCTGGGATTATGGGCTACATTGTGTCCCCCCAAATCCATATGTTTATGTCCTAACACCTGGTGCCTCAGAATGTGACTGTATTCGGAGATAGGATCTTTAAAGAGGTAATTACTTTAAAATGAGTTCTTTGGGATGGACCCTAATCCAATCTGACTGGTGTCCATATGAGAAGAGGACATTTAGACACAGAGAGACACCAGGGATGAGTACACACAGAGAAAAGGCCATGTGTAAGCCAAGAGGAGAGGCCTCAGAAGAAACCAAATCTACCGACACCTTGATCTTGGACATCCAATCTCCAGAACTGTGAGAAAATGAATTTCTATTGTGTAAGCCGCCCAGTCTGTGGTATTTGGTTATGACAGCCCAAGCAGACTAACTTACCTGGGGTTTGGTTTTCTCATCTGTTGAATAAAGGGCTATTGTGGATCTTTAAGTTAAGATTCTTTCCAGTTCTAAGAGCCTTTAACTCTAAGAAATATACGAGCTCCTCCCCGGGGCTGCCTGCGCTCCGTCAGCCTTAACTACGTGTCCCTTAATCAGAGAATGACGGAACAGTCCTGGGGGGACAGAGGAGCCCTAGGGAGGAATTTGGAATTAGATATGGATTTCCCATCAATTTCAAAGAGCGCCTGGTCTGGGAGAATTGCCCAGTCACTTTTTTCCCACATAAAGTGGATTTGAATCCGCAGATGGGGATCCACAGATTACAATGGCGTGTATGTCTCCACTGGGGACAGGCAGACTTCTGTGTCAGAGTTTCCAGAGGGGAGATGGAACTTCAGGAATTTTCCCTTTGGACAAAGTTTACTAGAGACTAGGGGCCCCATGGGGACTTCAGCTCCCTCCGTGCTTGTCCCGCGCACCAATTCCAGGCATCGCAGGACGCCTGCCTTCTGTGCGAAGGAGCCTCTTTGGTTCATTTTTTCCTTTTTGGTTCTTATCCTGTCTCTGAGGGGTAAGGTTGGAGGATATGACTGGATTCAGACTCAGGAATAGTTGGTCAAAGCTTCTGCAAAATTCATGGTGCCCTGCAGAAGAAAGTCTGACCCAGCAAGCAGCTCCATTGTGCTCTAAACAAGAGACCTTGAAGAATGGTGGTTACTGTTTGAGCAATTACTTCTGTTTCTAACTTTTTCCTTACAAATTGAGATACATCAGAACATATTGAAGGGGCAGACTGTGCCTTGCTGCCCAGCCTTTCATAGTTAACCATCTGTCCAAATATCATGAATTCAACAAATATTTACTAAGCAATTCACATTGCTTACAATTTTGGGGGGAGGTGGAGATGGGGAGGAGACACAGACACTAAACCAGTATTTCACTGGTGTGTATATATGCATGTATATGCGTGAAGGGTTTGAATAAAGTGGCTGGTAGGGAGTAGTTGCTTATTAAATTGGGTGCTAACTGAATGAATGAATGAGGGAAGAAATGAATGGATTGGGCATTTTACACTTTAGGTTCCATTTCCTCTACGTATTAGCATAAAATCCTACTAGAATGTAACTCCCTCTGCCCCCAGATTGTAAGCTTTGTGATAGGAGGAGTTTTGTTTGTATTCATCAATGGCGCATCCCCAACATGCAGAATAATACCTAGCATGTAGTAGGCACTCAGATAATATTTATTGAATGAACAAATGAGCAACCTTAAGAGAATGAATAGATCTCTCTGGGTCTCATGCATCTATTTGGCATGCGTATACTAGGTCTATGTTGGGTTCTGAGGATGCAGAGATGATCAAGCTAAAACTGCTGCCCTCCAGGAGCAGTTAACTGAGGGAAACACAAGTGAGCATACAATTCAATACATGTTGATGACTTCTGTGGTGGAGGAGAGCAAAGGGGGCGCTGAAAGCACAGAGGAGCCAGGGCTGTAGCTTAGGTCGAAGTGAACCAGGTAGGGAAGGGGTGAGGAGACAGCATGAGCGAAGGCTCAGAGCACGGAGGTGCAAGAAGCCTGAGCTGCAGGGTGTCCAGCATGGCTGGATTATGGGCACTTTGGTGGGGGAAATGACAGGACATGGGGTTAAAGAGCTAAGCAGGAGCAAGATCATGGAGGGCGCTCAACGCCACGCTCAGGGGTGTGGATTGTAACTTGAACCTAGTGGGAGCCATTTAGGTGGGGAAGTGTCAAGGCAAGATATTTCAGAAAGATTCCTCTGTTTGCAGGGTGGAGAATGGCTTGAAGTGGATTGAAACATGAAGCAAGAAGACCACTGAGAATGTTATTCCAGTAATCCAGGTAAGAGATGATCATCCGAAGCAAGCAGAGGTCACAGAGAGATATTTGAGAGGCAGAAAAGACAGCACATGGTAACTGATGGATTGTGCGGGCCAAGAGAAGAAAGTTTACGGAGGGAATCTCTAAGGATTCTGCATCCGAGTGAATAGTGTGCCAGTAACAGACAGGCAGGAGGTGGGGAAGACCACCGGCCAGTTACAAATGGACATCTGGAGCAGAAGAGGAAATCGGTGTCGCTGATGTTGACTTGGAATTGTTAGCTTAGGTGCTCGTTGAAGCCTGAGAAAGACGAGCAAAAGCCTCAAGATAGAACCTTGGGGAAATAGCAACCTCTGAATGGGGAGGAACATCGGACATTGAGAGTGATCAGAAAGGTGGGAGGAAAACAAGGAGAAAGTGATACCTCCTAAAATCAGGTCGTGTCACGTCGCTACTTGTAGGCTTCTTGGGTCCTACGGAATAAAACCTCATCAGTAACATGCAGATCTGGGGCACGCTGGAAGCTGCTAGTCCAGAATTTGTCCCTTTGTGCTTCTTCCTTCCTACCTGAATCCAGATTTGCTCAGCTATCTACCCCCTTCTCATAGACCCCTGGGAGGCTGGCCTCATCTCTAGGTCCAGGGATAGAGCCTAACTGGTCTTGCCCAATTAGCATATGACAGTCTCTTGTTACTGTCACTGATTCAGGGACCTATCATGACCTAAAATGGCCCTGTCAGGCCGAAAGCAAAAAATTTCATTCTACGTTGGAGGGGGACAAGGAAGACTGTAGCCCCATTTTCTATTGGCAGCCTCAGGATAAAGCTGATACTGTGGATGGCTGAGCAGGGAGGCAGAGGGAATCTAGGCTTTTGATGATGGTGATTGTGTTATTATTATTATTTTTATTATTTAATAGTTCTTTGTGGCCACCCTACCCTTGCCATACCGACTGGCACTACTGACTTTGGCATTGTCCTGGTGAGATGCTTTCACCAGTGGCTGCGAATAGTTCAGCCACTTGCCCTTTAAGTATGATTGTGTGGGGTGGCTGGAGCTCTCTGGCTCCTGCTCTCCACCTTGAGAGCAGTGTGGCCCAGAGAGTGGCTGCTCCTGCAGCCTGGGCTCCAGAATCAGACACGAATGCTGAACTGAGCTGAGTCCAGCAGAGCCCAGTCAAACCCAATTGACAATATTGTGAGCAAGAAATAAGTATGTGCTATTTACAGTAAGCCACTGAAATTTTAAAGCTGTTTTATTATGCAGCATAACCTAGTGAGAGCTGACGAAAACAAGAGACTGCTGAGCAGCTGAATGCATCAACCCAGGGTGTATGTATTTTGAGATAATCTAGTAATATTTCCTTATCATTTAAACCACTGTGAGTTAGAATTTTTCTGTTACTTGCAGCCAAAACCATCTGCCCCACATATCGAGCTATTCGTGGCTAACTTTTTCCAGCCTTATTTCCCTGAGCATTTTGAGCCTTTGTTAGCGTGGTTGCCTCTTCCTGGAGACCCTCTGCTTCACCTGGAAAACTTCTATGCATCCTTTACAATCCAGATCAATGCTATCTTCTATGCGAAGTCTTCTTTGACTTTCTGGGAAGAGTTAGCTATTCCCATAGCACTTCAGTCTTTCTCTTATTATGACCTTTGTCACACAGCATTGTATCTGTTTACAAATCCTTCTAGCTCCCTAGACCAAGAGCGTGGTCTGTGTCTTATGCATTTTTGTATCTGTTGTGTCTAACACATACCTGGTATGCAGTAGGCACTCAGGAATATTTCTCTGAATAGGTGAGTAATATTTTGAATGCATGATGTTCTTATAAGGCATTACTGGGAGAAAATCAAGCATTTGTTTTATGTATTTCCTCTGAACTGCAAGTCACTGATAGAGTTAGACCAGACTGGGCAGGGTGACAGAGAAGCATCAGTCCTTCAGATATGAGTGGAAAAAGGAGGAATATTGAGAATCCAAGACTGTTGATTAATCTGACCAAGGCATTCCAACAGGTCAGCAGGCTCTGGGATTTGGCAGCAGTTTTGTGCGTTCAGAGACTCAAAGAATTTACCAACCCCCTGAGAACCATTTTTGCAAAGACTATGAGACTTTTAGGTCATCTTATCTGATTCATTTGGTCGCAAATGGCCTAAAGAAGCTTACGTCCATGCACACCCTTTAATTCTGATTTTTGTCATCTTGCCATACAGTTTAAATGAATATTTACTGGCTTCTACAGATGGCACATGGTACCATGTACATGGTACAGATGCTGTGCCAGGCATTTAGAATAAAAATCTCTTGTAATACCAGATACCCATTTTACAGGTAAGAAAACTTAGGCTAAGAGAGTTCAAATGACAAACTCAAGATCACACAACTCATATAGCACATTTGGGATTTGGCCTCAGATTCTCTGACTCCAAGTCCAATTTTTTGTTGTTTTTCTGGCCTACAACATAGAGCTAGCATCTGCTTTGGTCACCTTCCAGGGTTGGAGTAAGGATTACATGAGATTGTGTAAATAAAAGTTCTTATTTAGATAGCATTAACATCAGTGATACTTAGCTGGAGTTTGTTTTTAATGCCTTCACCTGAAGCGTTGAGAAACATGGAGCTTTCTGGCATCCTAGGATGCTGGTGGGGAAATATATTTGGTGGGGAATATGGAGCTGCCCAACTCCCTCTCACATTCCGTCATGGAGGAAGATGTCTAACCTACCAAGGTGCAGGACATACGTCCTCACTGCTAAAAATTGAATGGAGATAATGGCTACCATTGGTAAATACCCACCAGTCTCCTGCTTTTCACGTATTATTTTTGATCCTTCAGTAAAATTGGTTTCATTATTTTGTTTTCACCAGATGAGACAGTGAAGTTCAGAGAGATTAAGTAGCTTGCCCACAGGTGATGAGGGATGGAGTCAACTCTTGAGCCCAAGTATGTCTGATTCTCAAGAGCAAGATCACCCTACCTGGTCCTTATTCCTTTTTCTAATAGTTTATGGACGTGGTTCTGGGTAATTCCTTTCACCTCATGTATTATCATGACTTAGGATCTTTCAAGGAATCAATGTCCTTCCTGAGGTGAAAACTCTGTGGTTTGCCAGTAATTTTATATACATTTTAAAACACAGTTTCAGCTGGTGTGGATCAGAAGCTGAACTTAATTCTGTATATGTTGGCTGTTTGCACTTACAATTTGAACATGGGTTGAACAAAAGCTTTTAATGATTCAGAAATTCAATTGATGACAAGTGTTTGCTTCTCGTCCTCCTCTGCCTTGACCAAACAAAGCTTGGTAAGGTAGACATTTAAACATGAAAAAGGCAGATGGACATTGGGTGGAGTAGCTGAGTATATAGGCCAGGGGTTGGCAAACTATGGCCCGCAGGCCACATACAGCCTGCTGCCTGTTCTTGGATGGCCCTCAAGAGCTAAAATGGTTGGAAAAAATTAGGGAAATTTGTTTTCTTTTTGTTATGCACATATTCCCATAATATTTTGATTTTGCTTGTGGGCCCATAAAACCTGAAATACTCACTGTCTGTCCTCTTACAGCAGAAGTTTGCTGACTCCTGACATAGGCCTTCACCTCTCTGAGGTGAAGAGGGGAAGGCGCAGCATCTCCTTTATTTCTGGAGCATTTTCTAGTCTTTTTCTTTCTCGATGTAACTGACGTTCCTGAGTGGGGCTTTGTGCGGACACTGTGGGGAAAGGGAAGTGCATCAGACCAGTTTCTCGCTGGGCCTTTGGACTCTGTGGTATTGCCTGTTTCAGGGGAAGAGTGTTTTGTTCTGGAAGGAAAAGAGGATATTTCAGGTAAAGCCTTCTGCAGTGAGCAGAGCGGACTCATCTGTGAGTACCTGCCTTCTAATCACAGGCCCTCCATGAGCCTGCCTGAGTGGCCTCCATTATTGCACACAAGCCTGAAGAAAGTTTCATTTTTGTTGGGAAAAGAAAGACTTCCTCTTTTCTACAGGGCAGAGAAATTAATGGGGAAAAGTCTGAGAGAAGCTCTTTTTTCTACATCAAGAAATGAAAGGGCGTCTGTTGTTTGAACAGGCTTCAGGCAAGAGTCGGCGCTAAGTCAGCACTTGGCTCCACAGCTGGGCTTTGTGGCTTCCCGTGCTGTTAAAGTGCCCCAGCTAAGTCCTCCTGGCAGCCTGTCTTCTTCTGAAGGCCCAGATGTTTGACGCTGGACAGTGGGATGAGAGCTCAGAGAGAATATGTCCAGAGGAAACGGCCTCCAGCTGGAGTCAGCTGGTGGGAGCCTCATCATGAGGCCACAGAGCAGTGCCCGGCTTCCTCTAGCAGGCGGGCGGGCAGAGACCCCTGTGCTTTGTGTTAGTATCCATGAACCCCACAGGCTGTCTGCTCCCTTGTCGTTATTAGAGATGTAAAGTTGAATTTCTTCAGAGCAGTTTTGGAAAAACGAGTGCATCCAGGCCCTTGCCTTTCACTTCTTTGCTGGTGAAAAGATTCCACGTCCTCTTCCTATGGGACCCCACTCCTGTCTCGGGGCTTCCCCTCTTGAAGATACCTTCCTGGTCTTGCCATGTCTTTCCTGCCCCAGTGCCCCTCTGTGTCCCTGCTCTGCCACTGCAATGGACTCCTGGCATTTAGCCTTACCCACTAAACATTCCAGGCAACACATTCTTTTACTTCTCCTTTACTTCCCAGGTATAGAATTTATATGACAGTCAACTTGCTCCCAGGAATGCACTTTCAACACACCTAAGAGTAGCTGCAATTTGAGTGTCTTAGTTTTCTCTAACCTGAGGGTACAAAAACCCAGTCACAGTAGCAGCAGGGACAGGACTTGTTTCTGGCTCTGATTCTCTTGGCCAAGCAGAGCCTCCAGCCCCCTTAGAATTGCCTCCAGTCTCTGGGAAGCACTGGCGGTGGCTCCTGTGTGGTTAGGAGTTCAGTTCTGTTGCCACACTCGCTGGGCCACCTGTCCTTTTCCTGGTCTCCTGTTCTGGGTCAGGCTCTGGATTCCTGAGATGATGTCCCTAGCCTGGGCTTCACCACCAAGGCCACTGCTGGGCCAGCCCAAAGCCGCTTAAGCCTGCTGCACCCCCAGGGCCACAGCTGAGGTGCAAAGCCTTGCCAGGTCCCCAGTGGGGTGGGGAGACTTCCTCTTCTCCACCCTTGGATCCCTCGCCATCACTTCTGTCCCAGTGTAGGGCAGCTTTATGTTTGACTCAAGTTGTATGCCTGGCTCTCTTGCTGTACGTGGTGATTCCCTTTCCAAGGGGTTTCTCTGTCCCTCATAAAATAGACTTATGGCTGCCACGCCCCCCCCATCCCCCGTCCTCCAGGTATATCCAGATTTATGAGAAGAGAACAGCTTAGGCTCAACCGAGGACCCCTGCTATACACACAGCTCCGTCTTTTGCTTGCTTTGTGAAATGGACTACCAGACCTTCCTCTGCAGGTTCCTGGTATGATGGTCCATAATCAGCAAGCTCAATTCATTTTCCTGATGTGACGGCACACAGTGCACATTTCAGTGGTAACCACTGCGTCACCAAGACCAGTTATTAGTCAGGGTTCTCCAGAGAAACAGAACCAATAGATATATGAAAGATATTTATCATATGGAATTGGCTCATGTGATTATGGAGGCTGGTGAGTCCAAAGTCTGCATTATAGGCTGGAAGACCGGAGACCCGGGAGAGCTGATGGCACAGTTCCAGTCTGAAGGCCAACAGGCTGGAGAATTCCCTCTTGCTCCAAGGGGCCAGTCTTTTTGTTCTATTCTTTCAGCTGATTAGATGAGACCCACCCACATTATGGAGGACAATCTGCTTTCTCAAAGTTCAGGGATTTAAATGTTAATCTCACCCACAAACATCCTCCATTGTTGATACACAAAATCAACCATAACAACCAGTAAAGCACGTGTTTTCAGAATGGTCCTAGTGAAGTGGTCAATTGCCCTGGGGATTAGCCTAAGGAGGAGAAGAATCAAAATATCAGAATTAGAAGGAACCAGGAAAGTCTTCTAGTTTTGGCTCCTGATAGTGTGATGAGGCCCAGAAAGGTTAAGTAAACATAAATGATTGATTCATTGACCTATTCATTTATTCAGCAAACATTTATTCAATGCTTGCTATGTGCCAGGCCCCGTGTTGTGTTGGGCATTGGGGTTGCAGTGGTGAATGAGGCTTTATTCCTTGACTTTGAAGAGCTTCCAGTCTGGTGTACACAATTCCATCGTGCTTTAGGATTTACAAAGGTCACTCACAAATATTACCTCATTTAAGTTTTACACAAATTCTCCTAACTTAGTATCATTTTGATGTTCATTTTAGAGACGAGGAACTGGAGGCCTAGAGAAATTAAGTAATTTCCCTTATATTATATAATGAATACATAGCAGAGCAGGAATTTGAATGCTTCATTTTTAAATTTAAAAGCCCAAGCCCTTGGGTCACACATACAGTTAATGAGTGGGGAAAAGCAAATACAATTTAGGATTTGATATATCTGTTATTAAGTTGCTCTGTAACTTATACAAAATGGTAATTTTTTGTGTGTCTGTCTTTTACTCTGCAGACTATAAGCAGGGACTGGGTCTCACTAATTTTTAAATCCTCAGAGATAAGAGGAATGCCTAGTACATAGTAGGTGGTCAGTAAAACAGCGACGAATGTGTTACTAGGGGTCCTTTGTGAGCCAGATGCATTCTGACTTTAATTATGAGCTGGAAACCAGTCGGGGAGGGAGGTTTGGGGATCCAGGTGGAAGCTGTCAGACGAAAGGCAGCGCGGGGGAGGAGGCGAGGAGCAGGCTGGAGGGCTGGGGGTGCCCCACGGTGAGCTTTGATATTCAATAATTCAGGCTTTGATTTCTGTGCCTGAGGTTCAATTGCTGCCTTTGTGTACAGATTCATCAGAAGGAGGGGAGGCTTTTCCAAGTGAGTTTTCTAATGAAATCTGTATGATGGGGACAGAAGTTAAGTCTACAGTTTCGGCTCCCTTTCCTGGACAAATTTCGGAGGAGATTCATGCAGAAGTCAGGGGTCACCAAAGCAGAAACAAGCCTGTGATTACTAGCGCTAGCCTGGAAGCTGGAAGGATACGTGCTGGCAAGCACTGGGGGCCAGGGGCAGTGAAAGGGGGAGGGTTGTTTCCTTTGATTTCCTTCCAGATCTTGTCAAGGTAGTAGCCTAGTGACAGCAGGACTGTGGGGGTCGGGTAGGGAGGAAAATATACTCACTTTCCTGCTAGAAAAGCATTTGTGACTCTTGGAAACGCAGCAGAACTGTCAAAAGAACATGACAAAACTAGCTACATAAATTGGGAAAATTAACCCATTGCTTCTACTGTTCTGTGACAACACGAACTTGTAAATTGTCTTCAATGTAGAAAATGAAAAGAAAGAAAAATTATGAGCACCATGTTATGGAGACAGCTGCCACATATTCAAGAATCCTGGGTGGCCTGTTTCGTACCCCTCCCTTCTATGCCCACCCTCATCAAACTAGACATGCTATGCCAATAACTGCAAAGATTTAAAGAGAGAGGTTGTTGCCTTATTACTGTTGAACAATAGTTTCTCTTCTGCACATTTATGACTGCTCAAGTACATTATGTGGATCCATAAAATTGAGGCTGATCAGAGCGTTAGCCCTTCATATTTGGCCACTATGGGGTTAATTTGTCATTGTACATAATCAAGGCAAATCTCATCAGGGAGCTTAATTTATTCAGTATTGCTTACCACACTGATCAACTACAGAGGATAATGGCAGGAACACTTGAAGGAGATTCAAGTCAGACATGTTATTAATTAGCCATGTGCCTTTGAACAATAAATATATCACGCTGGACATTTATTTCTCCATATTGAAAATGAGAGTGTTGGGGAAGCACATAGAGAGGAGAGGTTGATGAATATCTGGTTTTTTTCTAAGTTATGCTCATCTCTTGAAACTCAGTGACATCCAGAAACTGAGATTATGAGCCTACTCAAGAATTTGCTTTAGTAAAAATAATAACGATCCAAAGAGGTATTTGTTGTCTTAGAAAACGAACATGACAGAAGTCAGTCCTGAAAATTTTAAGCTGTGGGCATATCATTTCACAAAACAAGTGTCTGAGGGATGTGTCTGCCTGGCAGATTGGATTATGGTGAAATGCATGGTTCTACATGAGGCCATGCCCAAGCACATTCCAAGGTTGGGGGATGATGTCATGAGGAGAGGGTATGGAAATTGGCATCATCATATACCCCTGGGGCCAGTGCAGGTTGGTACAATCCTTGTGGAAAGCAATTTGGCATCACATTAGGAAGCCCTCAAAGGGCTCATTCCCCCTGGCTCACTCTCACTTCTGGGAGTTTATCCCAAGATAATAATCAAAAAGAAGGAAAAAGTTACTCATGAAGGTCTCATAGGAGTATTGTTTTCTAATAGTGAAAAATTAGAACTGTATAAACCAGAGGTTGGTAAACTTTTTTGTAAAGGACTGGATGGTAAATATTTTAGGTTTTGTGAGCCATGTGGTACCTATGTCTAATACTGAACTTTGCCATTGTAGTGTACAAGAAGCCACAGACAAAATGGAAATAAATGGGTGCAGCTGGGTCCCAATAAAACTTTATTTATGGAAACTTGAATTCGAATTTCATATAATTTTTATGGCATGAAATATTATTCCTTTGATTTCCTTTTCAATCATTTAAAAATGTAAAAAACATTTTTAGCTTGTGGGCTTCAGGAAAACAGAGATGGGTGAGATTTAACTCATGGGCTGTAATTTGCTGACCCTTGGTCTAAACAATAGGAGAATAGTGTATTAAATTATTATATAACCGTGTAGTAGAATGTCATATAGCCAGTAAAGCGATAATTGAGGGAACCATGTAATAGCATGAATTATGCTTATGATAGGTAGAAAATGCAGGGCATGAAATGGTAAATACACCCCAGAATGTAAGAAATGAAAGCAGGTGTGGTTAGGACAAAATGAATATAAATACGTTTTTCTCTTTATCAAATTTTCTTTAATATTTTTCTGTCATCTTTCTTGTCTCCTTCTGGAACTCTGATTAGATATTTGTTGGATATTCTCATCTATTTGCCATGTTTCTTAGCCCCTAGATCATCTTTCCCAATTCTGTTTCTTCCTGTTCTGCATTCTAAATAATTTTCTTATGTATGTATTTTCAGTTTACTAATCTGTCCATTGCATTTTTTTATTGAGGTGAAATTCACATAACATAAATTTAACCATTTTAAGATGAACAATTCAGTAGTATTTAGTACATTCTTAATGTACAGTGACCACCTCTATCTAGTTCTAAAATATTTTCGTCACCCAAAAGAAAACCTTGCACCCATTAAGTAGTTGATCCCCATTTCCTCCCTCCCCTGGCCCCTTGCAACCACCAATCTGTGTTGTCTGTATGGATTTTTCCATTCTGAATATTTCATATAAATGGAATAATGCAATATGTCACCTTTCATGTATGACTTCTTTCATTTAGCATAATGTTTTTGAGATTCATCCATGTTGTAGCATGTATCAGTACTCCACTCCTTTTTTATGGCTGAATAATATTCCAGCATATGTATCTACACTGCATTTTGTTTATGTATTCATTGGTTGATGGCCTATCCATTGAATTTTAACTTCAATTATTTTAATTTCTTGAAATTTTATTCTTAGCTTAAATCTGCCTGTCACTTTTGATATTTCCTTTTTTCTTTACCATTCATGTATTCAATATATAAGTATTGAGAGCCTTTTAGGGGCAGGTAATCTTCCAGTCACTGAAAGATTACAACAATATACAAAGTATGTACAACAATATACAAAAACACACAAATTTTCTTGACCTCAATTTCATAAAAAATTGAGACATATTTATTTTACATCTTGTAAATAGTAATTCCATTATCTGGAGCCTTTGAGGGTAGGTGGGTCTAGTTCTACAGGCTGTTAATATTGTTGATTCTGTCTCATGTGACTTTTTCTCTCATGTTTTTATTTTTGCCTTTTTAGTGTAAGCTCATGCATCTTGGGACTTGTTCTATGGGAATTCTCTGAGGCCTGTGCTTACGGTGAATTTATCCAGGGAGAATTTGCTCTTGCAGTGTTTCAGCAACCAGGGATTGGCAGTTGCCCTCAGAGCAAATCCCAACTTCAGTGCTTGTTTATTTCTTGTAATTGTGTTTTTTTGCTGTTTTTGACTTCTGATTAAATCCTTGATATTACCACCTATAAAACCATACCTTTAAAAAACGATGCTTTCTAATATTTTTCTAGAATTTTAAGGTATTCTGTTTTGGGAAGAACATTTCTGTATGTCTACAATATCTCTGGAAAACAAAAGTGCCCGCTGTCTTTATATTTTAGAATACACTTCAGGGGACATATTCTTTAACCTCGAGCATAGGTGCAGAGGTACTTTGGATTAGTGGCTGGAGGGCTGCCTTTCCACATTGGACTCAGGCCGTGGAGCTCTTGGGAGGCCAGGATAAGTCTCTGGGGTCGCAGACTCTCCCGGCTCCATCCATAGACTGAGTGGCTGCTCAGTCTTCCCATTCCTTCCCAGATGGGAAGGAATAGACATTCTCAGGCAAATAGAGAACTTAGTGAACACTGAAGAAGAAGAAAATTGAGTTTTGGTTTTCATTCTTTGACTTTTCCAAATCCAGGGCTTTTCATAGAATAGTTTTATTCTGAAAATGGTGGCTTGATGTAATAATAAAAACATCAGCATCAACACTTAATACGATTGAAAGCCTTACTCTGTGAAAAGGGATGTATATTCATTATCTCACTTAATTTTTACAGCAATCCAATAAATAAACTAAGGCATAGAGAGATTAAAAATTTGCCCAATATGCATAACTTGTAAGTGGTAGATCATGGACTCACCGCTCAGGGATCCAAGCTACTGTACCGATCATCCCTCTTGATTGGCTGAAGTCATTGACAGAAGAAGAAGGTTCTGAGTTAATGCCTCTCTGACTTCAGCCCATAGGCTAATAATAGTTCTTGGTGGCCCTTTCCAGCTCTCTCCTAATTTTATGCATCTTACGCATTTAACCATTCACTGAATGATCATTTATTGAGTACCAGTGACACAACAATGAATGACCATTTATTGAGTACCAGTGACACAACAATGTATATGACCTAGTTCTTGTCTTATACGTAAAACTATGTAAAAATATTTATTTATGTAAATAAATACCACACTAAGAGTTAAACTTAATAATAGAGTTATGTATCAGCCATTGGGGTGGCACAAGTTAAGTGTTCAAGGAAAATCTGTGAAAGAAGAAGAGACCCACGAGCTGGAAGGGCATTTTAAGCAGAGCGGACAGCATGTGCAAAGGCATGGAAATGTGAAACAGCCCTGTTCATTTGGTGAACTGCAAGTATTTTGGCACAGCTGGAGCACAGGTGCATGTAAACAGTACTGGGCAAAGTGGGTGGAGAGATGTGTAGGGTTAGAACATGAAGATCTTGCATGCTCTGCTGAGGAGGCTGGACGTGATGCTGTCAGATCAGTTACTGTTGCCACAAATATGCTGCATTACAACCACCACACAACCTCAGCAACATACGAGATTTACAGCTCACATGTTTGGGGTTGTTGGGTAGATGGTTCCTGGTGACAGTGATCCGGCTCATTCTCATGTCTGAGGGTGGGCTGGATGTCAGCTAATCTAGGATGGCCTCAGCTGGGATGACTGGAGCAACTCAGCTCTGCTCTGAGTCTTTCATCCTCCGGCAGGCGAGCACGCTCTCCTGGGGATGCCAGAGCACAGGAGGGAGAAAGCCCAATCACTCAAGTGCTTTTTCAGCCTCTGCTTGTGCCACGTTTGTTAATACACTATTGGCCAAAGCTAGTTACAAGGCTCATCGAGATTCAAGCAGTGGGAGAATAAACTGGACCCCTTTAGTGGGAGGAATGGCAAAGTGATACGGCAAAGGTTGTGGCTCTAGGGAGTGGCAAAGAATTGGGGCCTTTGATGTAATCAGTTTACTGCAGACCACCTGCCTTAGAACTATCAGGGGTGACTGTCAATTACAGAGCCTGAGCCCAATATTGTTTGGCCCAAGTGAAAAATGCAGATGCTGAATCAGAATAGGAAGAGGCTGCTGGACCCCTGCATTTTTTCACAAGCTTGCCGATTGATTCTTCTATTTAGAAAGTCAGAGAACTGCTGCTGTAGGCTTTTACACATAGGAGAGAGGTGATTAGATTTGCTTTTAGAAAAGTCTCTCTAGCTCCAGTGTGAATAATACATTGGGTGGAGTTGGAGCAAGACTGAAGGCAAGAAGGCCAGTTAGGAGGCCGTTACCATGGTTCAGGCAGTTCTGGGCCCTGGCTGGTGGTAAGGCAGGCCTGGGTTTGGATAACTGCTTTGGCTATTTGCAAGCTCTGCGGCCTTGGTAAGCTATGATGGTATGCAGTGACGGTATGATGGGATGGTAATCTCTCTGAGGCTCAGGTTCTTCATCTCTGCAATGGGAATAATAATCATCATCCTACTCCACCTGGCACACAGGGCTTCCATCAACAAGAGAGAAGATGAGAGTGCAGGGTGTCAGGGCCATAAACATAAATGGCAACCCCTGCCTGTCAAGCAGCCCCCAGGCTCTCAAAGTGCCCATTGAACATTATGTGCAAGAGGTGCCAGCACAGGCCGTTTCACAATAGCTTACACTTCAAAATGTATCTTAGATTTGCCTTTAAAAAAACAAAAGAGAAGAGAATGGGAGGCAGCTCCTTTTAGGGGAGTCTTTGAATCCCCAGCAAAAAATGCATCAAACCCAGGTCTTCTACCTAAGTGTTCTCTCTGCTTCCTGGACCACTGATTTCCTGGTTACAGCCTTCTCTTGGAGGCTCTAGGTGGGGTCTAGGTGAGGTCTAGGTGGGAGATGGGAGGGGTCTAGACGGGAGAAGTATGTGACCCAGGCCTTGCAGTTAAGTGACAAAGGGCCTCAGTTTAGACTTCTGATGTCCTTCCCCGTGAGCTTAGGCAGGCAGTTACCCTGACAGGAATGAAAGAAGAGGGCATCCTCAGGTAACTTTAAATACGCCACCTCACTCGGGCAATTCTTCTTTCTTTAATATCCTAGGATCTTAAAAATCTGACCCTTTCTGGGGCCTCTTCTGATTTCCAACAGGGCTGGGTTTGGATGTGCAGGCCTTGGGAGCTTCTAGCCGCCCTTCATCTAGCTCAAACCTAGGCGGCTAATGGGGCCTGGCCACTTGGGAGGGAAATCTGTGCCTAATCCCAGGCTACGGATGTTTAAATGAAATTGCCCATCATTCTTGCTTGGCTAGGCCTTGAACTAAAACATTAATTACCCAGAAAGACCAGAGAGAAGCCCTGAGGATATATGGTGGGGGTTCCTCCTTAGAGCCACAGAGCTGTGTTGGGAGGAGGCTGGTGGAGGTAAGCAGCCGGGAACTGCTGACAACAGAGGTGGTGGCATCTGGAGGAGGGAGAAGATCTCCAGATTGTTGCTGTGCCATCTGTTGGGAACAGTGCACTTCTTATGACCCAAGTCCTGGAAGTGTTGCAAGCAGGCAGGCTGATTAATTATTTCCCTGGGGTCTCCCTAACAGGGGATAGAAACTGACGCTTGGTGGGCGTGAGAGAGAGGCCAAACCTTTCAACTAGTAGGGAATTTGTTTCCTGGCCTAACTGCAGCCACATGTGAAGGTATAGAAAACATATGTGCCTCTGATAAAAGATCACACTTAAAGGAAAGACTAGAAAGAAACCAGCACAACAGCGTCCTGTTTCTCATCAAACACCAAGCTCCACATTTTCAAACGCTCTGTGTTACTAGAGGATGTTTAGCAGCATTCCAGCGGGGCTGGGCTCCGTTTCCATTAGCACTTTGATGTGTTTCTATTACCTACTGTCACTGTTAAGCAAAATCAGTCGTTTATCATGGTTCCCAAGCTTGATAGCCTCTCCAATCCACTGAACCCATGGGAGTAGCTACCAGAAACTGGACTTTTATTTATTTTATTTTATTATTATTTTTTTAAACATTTTATTTATTTATCTATTTTATGTTTTTTTTTGTGAGGAAGATCGGCCCTGAGCTAACATCCATGCTAATCCTCCTCTTTTTGCTGAGGAAGACCGGCTCTGAGCTAACATCTATTGCCAATCCTCCTCCTTTTTTCCCCCCCAAAGCTCCAGTAGATAGTTGTATGTCATAGTTGCACATCCTTCTAGTTGCTGTATGTGGGACGCGGCCTCAACGTGGCCAGAGAAGCGGTGTGTCAGTGTGCGCCCGGGATCCGAACCCAGGCCACCAGTAGCGGAGTGCGTGCACTTAACTGCTAAGCCACGGGGCCGGCCCCTGGACTTTTCAATAATCTCCTCTGGCTGATTCCTATGCACCAGGCAGACCTTGAATCTCTCTGTGAACTGAGAGATGGACAGCTACAGGTTTAGAGGGAATATGCAGAGTAAGGGACTATGGTGAGTTGCTGGTAACAGAGAAAATTTCACATGAATTATATATATCTGAATTTTTCCTTACATGCAAGTAAGGAAAGGGATGGAGAAGTGAACAGATGATAGCAGAAAGGAATAAGAGATAAGAGCTGAGGGTCATTATAAGAGGAATAAACACGCCAGGAGCAGAGAGTCTTTGAAATAATAAACTACCAGTAGCTGCCCGTCTCTGTTAATGGAATTGTCATCCATTTAGTCTCCCAAGCCAGAAACCTCAGAGAAATCTGCAGGTCCTCCTTTGCTCCTCTTTTCTCCTTCCATTCCAATTCATCACCAAATCTTGTTCATGGACTACATCAGTCACGGCTGGTTGCTGAGTTCACAGCCAGGCCTTCCTCCTTCCTTGTTAACAGACCCCAGAGTTTGCTTGGGTATTAGGAAGCAACATACTCAGCTGGACTATTGCAGTAGCTTCTTCAGTGGTCTTTTGGTCAACAGACTCTCTCTCCTTTTATATACCATGACTTGGGAGCGACTGTCCTTAAAAAAATTCTAATGAACTTACTTTTCTCCCTAGAAAAAATCTCTTTTGTTTTTTATTGCAAACAGGATAAAATAAAAACTCCTTAGTATGGTTCTCAATTTGGTCCTGAAGTTCTTCTCCAAAATCATCTCTGTAGTGAATTAAAGATGGCGGCACATTCTTTGCCACTCCTCCCATAGAGAGGTGGGTTCTGTGTGCCTTCCTCTTGTTTCTAGGTGGGCTTTGTGACTACTTTTACCAATATAATATGGTGGAGGTGACACTTTGCCTGTTTCTGGCCCAGGCTTTACAAAACTGTCAGCTTCCATTTCCTGTTTCTTAGAATCATTTTTGCCCCCACGGAGCTCTGAGACACTATGTAAAGAGTCCAACTACCCTGACTGGCTAAGTGTAAGGGCTCTGTTGATGGTCTCACCTGTGTCCAGTTTTTTTTATAATCCACCTTTGCCAAAATGCCAGACATGTGAGTGAACCCATTTGGACTCTACAGACTAGACCATCTACCAACTGAATATCAATGAGTGACCTCAATTGATAGATACCATTTGGATCATAAGAATCACTTGGCCAGCTGAACACTGGCCAAACTCCTGAACCACATATTTGTCGGATATAGTAAAATGATTGTTGTTTTAAGCCTCTAAGTTTTGAGGGTAATTTGTTATGCAGCAATAGATAATTGGAACAATCTCCCCTCAGTCATCCCAAGCAATCCACACCCCAGTTATATGGAGCTATCATCAGTTTCCTAAACACATTAAGTTCTCATTCTCTCTCTGCCAGGAATGCCCTTTTTCGCCTTCCTTACTTGGCAAACTCTTGCTCATTCTTCAGATACAGCTTAGATATTAGCTCCCTTATGAGGTCGTTGTTGAACAAATGAATGAAAAAAATCCTTTCTGCTCCATCCTATGTTGCCATGAGTTCTTGGCAAGTACCACTTTTAAAGCAACATGGCATAGTGATTATTTAAGTATTTATCTTCTTTAATAGTCTGGTAATTCTTGGAGGGTAGGAATTGTGTCTTGTTCATCTTGGCATATCCTTGAGCATAGTGTCTGGTACATAGTGGGTACATGATAAATGTTTGTTGAATGAAGGGAGGACTCAATAAATGAATAAAAACATGAAAAGCATTTTGGTCTTTACATTTTCTGAAGGTTCAGTCACGCCTTATTGGCTTCTTTCAGTTAGAGTCATACAGGAAATAGAACAACAAATTCTTAGCTATTTTTGTCTTTTGTGAAACCCTGAGTCTTTGACAGCCTGGAGAGCTAGATTGGCTTGTCAATATGTTAGAAAATAATAGCCCAACTACCTACAAGAGGGAGGTACTCCTGGTATATAAGTCTGGTGGATTGAAAGTGGTGTATTGACATTTTCTGAGGTCATAATAAATAGATACATTAAAAAGAGCTTTGGCTTGGGAGGAAGGATTGTTGCTGGGTGTGGCCTCAGTTCTGTCACTGAAGGATTTGGCCAAATTGCTTTATCTCTTTGGGCCTCAATTTCCTCTCATGAAAATGGGCAGATGATATGTCAGTTATCTCCCAGCTCTGACATTCTGTAAACCTGGCACTAACCTGGACCATTTCACTTATATTATCTAGATGGGATAGCTGAATCCCAAATCTCTACCTCCTCATCCCTTTGCTGACTCCAGATCCCTTTGTGTCTTGGTGGCAGCCATGGGGGAATTCCTTGCTTTAGAGGATCTTCCTAGGCTAGAAGTTCTGTGTGGTGGTAGATCAGCTCTGTAGACCTTAACTGCCCTTATTCACAGACCGATTTCCCTACGAGTTGACTTGAGGTGTTCAATAAAGATCTTCCTTTGATTCCCTCATCCGCTCCCCAGAAGTACCTCTCACACAGGCTTGCCAAGGGTCTGAAATGCTAGTTTGAGTTTTTCCCTTAAGGCATTGAAGGCCCTCAGTTCAAATGCAAACATACATCATTAGCAGCCATTAAAATCTTGTTTGAATGAGTTTATCACATTTCACTCACTCTGATTTCTCTAGAGCTTTTAAATCTATTATTCCCATCTAAATCTGCACAATAATTCATTTTACAGATATGGAAATTGAGTGTCCAGCAGGAGAAAAATCCAGATATCTTGTCCGGTTTTCTGACTCCTAATTGTACTATATGCTTTCCAAAATATCACACTGCTTTTTCTAGCAGGATCCTAAGGAAATGACAGTAAGGACAGGTAAGTTTTGGTGGAAGGAAGAAAAGACATAGGGAGACCCCCCTCCCCCACCAAACCCAAACCCTCCAGAGCTTGGGGAATTGCTTAGAATATCAGCAAGTAGGACCAGCATGAAGGTGCTATCTGCCTACAAGGGGGTCAAAAAGGGACCGTAAGAGAGATTAATGGAGGCATCTAGAAGGCCCACTTTACCAATAATGCTAATAATAATATTAGCATTATTGCATCATGGGTAAAATTCCTGGTAGATAATAACTGCTAGGCTGACCCACAATCAATACGATGGTTTATTTCCTAAAGGCAAGTAGACAGGATGCTTAATTTGTAGGATCACTTAATTTGTAGGGATGTATTATTTCACTTGGATATGGGTCTCATCCTTGCAGTGGTACATTCTTGGTACCCAGTAATGTCTTCTACTTTATTTCATAGTGTATTGATAATAAGGGCTGTTATTTATTGAAGGTTCACGTATTAACAAAGCTGCCAACAGTAAGCTGGGAAATGCACGTGTCTCATTTCTCCAGGGAGAAATTCAGACTGAAGGTTTATCTGGCCTGTGTCAATACCTCCGTTGCACCACTCTTGATCTCTTTCCTCTCCGTCTTTCAACTTGCTTTTCCCTCTGCCTGGAACACTCCTTTCTTCCCCCTCTCTGCTTTGTTGGGCTATCTGTGCTCATCCTTTCAGTCTCAGTATAAATGCCACTTCTTCTGGGACACCGTCCCCAATGACCTGGATTGAGGTAGGACTCCTTCAACTCTTCCCATGAACTTCTCTCATCATGACGTTCATCACACCTCCTGCTAATTCCCCTTTCTGTCTGTTTTCCCCATGAGATTTCCCCATCAGATCTTTGAGGGCAAACGCCACATCTCCCTTGTTCATTAGCTATATTCCTCGCACTTAGTTTAAGGCCCGGCAAATATTTGTTAAATGAGTGAAGGTGTAGACTTGTTCCAACAAAAATTAGGGTCAATTTATAAAAAATGTAATAGAGTGAAAGAGAAGAATGCACATTCAAATGCAACAAAGTGTAGGAAAACAAATGTTTAGGACTGGGATTGGGAAGACAGGATTAGGGAGAAGGTTAACGAGCAGATGTCTTGAGGCAGGAATGAGCTTGGAATTTCTGAGGAACTGGAAGACTGGCCTTGTAGCTGGGTGGTAGTGGGCAAGGGAGTGAGTAGTGGGAACTGAGGCCAGCGAGGAAGGCAGGGGTTAGATGAAGTAGGGCCTTGTAAGCAAGAAAAAATAGCTCAGATTCTAAGTCTGGTTAGAAGCCATTGGGGTGTGGAGGGGTTGGGGGGAGAAGGAAGGAACTGGGTGACTTATTAGTGAAAGAGAAATAAATTCTCGTTTTCAACAATACAAAGAAAATGGATAATGTCTAAAGAGGATAATTCCAGAAGTAGCAGAGTAAGCATATTATTTTGAAGCCTGGATATACATGCCAGAAGAAGTAACTATAAAAATTGAAAGTGGGGGTCTATGAATAGCGGGAATTGGAGTGGGTTAAGTGGAGGACAGATCATGCTATTTTTGTAATAAACATTACTACTATTTGACTTGTAAACTTTATGTGCGTGTTTTACTTTCTTAAAAATTAAACATTTATTGAAAAAAAGAAAAAAGAAAAGAAGAGGTGAGTTGCAACATGCTCCTGTTCTCTATCCAGAACAGGGGTGGGTTTACAGTGAAGCCAATGAAGCTAAAGTTTCTAGACTCTCACTAGCCAAAACCGAGAGGTGCCCTAGCAATGTTCACATGGTCATTTGTTTTTATAAAATTTGCAAAATTAAGGTATTTGAACCCAGGTAGATTAAGACCACTGTCTTTTTCTGCTCTGATCCCCTCTCTGTCACATTTTCCCCCTGGAGAACATTGCTTGAGGGGACTTAGCCATTCTTGGGCTCTAGCTAAGGGGATATTGAGTTGGAGTTACATCTGGCCTGTGCTTAGTGGGATGTATTTATGTAGCTTGCAGCTCTTCTGTGCATGGTGTTGTTTTTATTGGCTGTCCCATGGTTGAGACGGCTTCCAGGAATACTCGTATCCACTGAGCTGACTCACCAGGTGTCCTGACACAAAATTCAGGGACAGAGGTAGTCTCACAATTGAACTCGTCCCAGGGTCCTGGCACAGGAAGTGTGCGAGAGTATTTAAGTTTAGTCACTACACAAGAAAATTTAAAAGTTTGAAATGTTACAACTCATATATGAAATAAACTTAGTAGAGGTGTCCTCAAATCTTATCACAATCCTAAAATTTACATAACATGACCAATATCAAGTTGTGAAGAAAGGAACTTTTCTAAACTATCAATAAAAATACAATTTTCAATCAGCATGCTAGAGGAAGACTGAATTATCTTTTTATTCCCTGTATAGATAATATTATAAAATAGAGGTGATCAAAGGTAGGTAGCTAAGAAACCTAGAAAAAAACTAGTACCGATGTATGCCAGGCAATTAATTAATGAAAGACAGCATGCTTTTTTTCAGTGGATTTTGTGAAGTTTGTAGTATTCGCTTTTTGGAATTTGTACTTTATTGTCATTTCTTTTCTTTTCTTTTTTTTTTGAGGGGGGAAGATTAGCCCTGAGGTAACATCTGTTGCCAATCCTCCTCTTTTTCCCGAGGAAGATTGGCCCTGGGCTAGCATCTGTGCCCATTTCCTTTACTTTACATGTGGGGCGCCTGCCACAGCATGGCTTGATGAGCCATGTGCAGGTCTGCACCTGGGATCTGAACCTGCAAACCCTGGGCTGCCAAAGCAGAGCGAGCGAACTTAACCATTACGCCACCAGGCCAGCCTGTGTCATTTCTTTTCTTACACTAATTAAATATTTAATTTTGTACCTGATTTTGTATAATAATTTTGCATTGTTTCTTTTAAATGGGGTCCCCAATTTCTATAAGCTTCAGATCCACAGAACCTGACCTGTCCCTGATGGAGATCTCTTTATTTTTCCTGTGTAAAATATTGTAGGGATTAGGAAGATACGCAGCTGCTGTGCAGGAGCTGGTTGGTGAATGATGACAAAGAAGGTTGGGTGGACCAGGGACACCTTAGAGTAGGTCTTAAAAACACAGGCTGAAGACTCATTTTCTAATTGAGGTGAAATTCACATAACAGAAAATTAATCATTTTAAAGTGTACAATTTAGTGGTATTTAGTACATTTGCAATGTTGTGCAACCACTACCTCTATCTAGTTCTAAAACATTTTCATCACCCCAAAGGAGATCCGTATCCATTAAGAGGCACTCCCCATTCCGATGCACCCCCCTCAGTCCCTGGCAACCACCAATCTGCATTCGGTCTCTGTGGATTTACATATTCTGGATGTTTCATTTAAGTGGAATCATACCACTTGCGACCCTATGTATTTGGCTTCTTTCACTTAGCATAATGTTTTCAAGCTTCATCCATATTGTAGCAATATCAGTACTTCATTACTTTTAAATGATATACTGGAGCACGTGCATGTGTGAGACCCTGTGTGTGTGCACGCATGCATGTGTGTCTTTCATTAGAGCTCATTTGGAAACCATTTTCCAGTTCAGCTTAGTTGAAAAAATATTTATTCATTTATCTATTGCCTATCATGTGCCAGGTACCAACTAGGCATTGTTCTATTTTCTTTATAACTATAGCTTTTGGATGAGAAGGAATGAACCCGAGGGCTCTCGCTTACGTCCAGGAGCCTGTGCCAAACCTCATGAACCCCAATACCATGAGCTCAGCCTCACAACCCACTCTAGTGAGTTTGTGATTTTTCCCTAGGAACTTTTGTCATCTTTTTACCAATATTTGGGGGTGAGGGTGGGGAGAGGTGGTGGTCAGAGAGGTTGTAAAGTTTACATCAGGATAACTACCCAGGGTTGGATTGACATAGGAAAAAAGGCAATAAAATATGAATTTCCTCATAGAATTTGGAATTGCCCCTGACTCACCGCTAGGATACCTCCTGCTGGAGGGATGGAGAAGGGGCTCAGGAGGGCAGTCACAGAGCAGGGCCTATGCTATCGTCCTTTCCTTGCGTTAACCTTTATCACCTTTGCAAGTGAGCTTGGGATTTGTTAAGGCAGTGAATGAATGCATTAATATACGGTGTTATGGACAGAATGTTTGTGTCCCCCCCAATTTCATATGTTGAAGCCCTAAGCCCCAATGTGATGGTATTAGGAGGCGGGGCCTTCGGGAGGTAAGCAGTTAGGTTTAGATGAAGTCACGTAGGTGGAGCCCCCATGACGGGACCAGAGCTTCCTCTCTCTGCCGTGTGAAGATACAGGAAGGAGGCAGCCATCTGCAACCCTGGAGGAGGGTCTTCACCAAGAAGCAAATGTGCTGGTGCCGTGATCTTGAACTTCCCAGCCTCCAGAGCTGTGAGTAATAAATGGCTGTTGTTTAAGTCACCCAGTCTATGGTATTTTGTTGTAGCAGCCCAAGCTAAGACATACGGTAAGCGATGAGTAGTGTCTGTTGATTGATATCATTCTCATCTGCTCTTGGACTTTCCTTCCATTTGTCTTTTTTTTGAGCACCACCAGGGATTCACCTCTGAATGCTCGTGGACCAACGAGAATCAGAACCCAATGAGAACTATGACCTTTCAGGTTCTTCTCGTGTCTGCCTTTGTCAATTGGTTTTCCCATGGCAGAGAAATCACCAATCAACTGAACAGCCAACACCTGTGTGTTAAGCGCTCTCAGCGAGCTGAGTCCTGCGCTCGGCAAAGCTCTGCATTGTTTATTTAAGCCTCACAAGTGCTCCAAGAGGAAGAATTATCATATCCATTAAAGACAAGGAAATCAAGACTCAGGAAAGTGAATGAGTTCCTAAGAGTACGCAATTAGTAAGCCACAGAGCTGGAATTCCAACCCAAGGCAGCCTTCCTGAAGTGTGGCGTTCCTGATTTACATCCTAGCTTGGGACTACAGCCTGCCCTGGAACTGCCAGAGGTTAAAAGAAAATATTCTTTTGATTTTTGGAACTTCTCAGACCCAGTTATTACTGTATTCCTTATGCAAGGGAGTTTTTATTTTTTTCTTTTAAATTTGAGAGTCATTTCCCATACAAGAAACAATAAAGTTTGGATTTAAATGTCAATTAATGCACTGAGACAAGAAACCCCGATGTACAGCTGGAAAGTGGGAAAGCTTGCCAGGTGAGGCATTCTTCCTGGAAGTAATTGCATATTTTATTTGGCTTTGGCTTTCTGGAATGAGATCTTTGCAAAAGGGCTTTTTAATTTTACATCACTTTCGATCCGGTGCTGTGGACCTAGGTCTTTGCATGAGCCGTGGTGGGGACATTTATCTCAATAGAGAATGGAGAGATGATGAGCCATAAATTCTCCCACTCAGCACCCTCTATTGGGTTTTCCTTTCTTGCAGCTCAGATGGGAGCTTCCTCGCCTTGACCAGTCACCCAGACAGGCTGCAGCCAGCAGGGGCCTGGAGAGGCTCAGGAAGACCACGAGCCCAGCTGGCCCGGGAGGCAGCACTAGCTGTTCATGCTGGGAAAATGGTATGTACTTCCTGCTCTCTCAGATACTGCCCTTCTGTCCTGCAGTGGGCAAGTTATGCGAAGGGAACACTTACTGGCTCCCCCGCTTTGCTGGGGCAAGATCACACGGCAGATCCATGACGCCATGAGGGGCATTCTGGCTCCTCTTAAATTGTGCACACATTCTGGACCCCATGTCTTCCCCAAAAACTTTGGGACTAGCTCTATATAAACTGGTATGGTCATCAAAACTGGCTCCCAGGAGCTCTTTCTTGGTGTTTTCATCTTCTTTCCTGGAATAGTCCCTCCGTGCCTTCAGGTGTCTGGCATCCTTCTGCTTGCTCTCCTAACTGCTCTTATGTTAGGCTTATACTTGCTCTCCCCTTACCAAAATATACTCAGAAAATTCTTCATTCAAGTTGAAATAGATTAAGTTCAAATCAAGTTTGTCAAACAAATTCTGTAATCTGGGCCCTGCTTAACCCTTTGGCTTTGGCCTTGTTATAACACCCATGTCATACTCTGGACGGCTTGAAATGAACACCAAGTGAGTCATTTTCTTGACCCTCTCACCTCAGGGCCTTTGCACATGTTGTTCTCTCTGCCTAAAAGGATTTTTACAGCCCTTCTTCACTTTTGCCTGGCTGCCAATACTTAGCCTTCAGTGTCAGCATGGATGTCCCTTCCTCAGGGAAAACTTGTTCTGACCACCCAAGACTAGGTTGGGTGCTCATTGCACTCTGCTCCTCCCATTCCACATTTCCTGTTTTCTTGTAAGTCTCCCTCACTAAACTGAGCTCCTCAGGAGGAGGGATTCCACTCCTTGACCTAACAGTCATTGAATAAATGAATAATGAATGATGTGCAAGTGACTACTATCTTTTTTTTTTCCCCACAAATCTGCACTTCAACAGACAACTCTAAGGTGACTTTGAGATCAGTCAAGAAAATCCAATTTTCTCTAGTTTGCATTCAACTTTTCTCTATGTGTCTCACTTATTTGGAGAAGTGGTGGCTTCAGATGTGAGGTCCCAGCAAAGGAGCACTCCAGGACCTATAGGCACCAGAATGCATTTTGCCTCAAAAAAGTAAGTTTGATATGATTGACCCAGCCAAGAAAATTAATGCAAAACTTTGTGGTGGAGATTGGTGGACAGTAAAGAAGTTTCAAAGGGTGTGCAGAATATAAATAGAACTCTGCTGCATTTGCTACCATGCAGCTGGGCGCTGACACCAGGACCCCTACAGCAGTGGCCATAGGAAAACCAAATATCTCCAGTATCGTGTGTTTCAGAGAAGCTGTGTGACTCTGCTTCTTGATGGCCTTTTCTGCCCATCATGTCTCATAATGTGTGTTTGCTTGGGTCACACAGGATGTCCTAATTGCAAGGGGATTTGGGAAATGAAGCATTTAGCTTTCTAGCTGAGTGCATGGGAAGGTGTCCTACATGGGGGTTGGAGGACTGAGTGATCCAATTTGTAACATCTGTCCTAAAATGAGTTGAAAAGTCCAACTGGAGAAGAGAAATTTGGCATAATTTACCTCTAAGCTAGCCCTAACTTTATATTTTCAAAACAGTAGTTATTATTCAATGTGATCCCATTTTAATTAGAAAGAAAACAAAAGACTACACTTGTGCATATCTGTTTGCATAAACATCAGTGAAAGTGTAGACGTGTAAGCATCAGAGGCTCGATCATGCAGGCTGGCCTGGGTTTGAGTATTGACAAAGGCAATGACCAGACTTGGCTGGGCTCCTTTTACTTCATTCTACTGCCAGGACAGCAGGCAAGTGGTCCAAAGGATGTCGTTGAGATCCAGGACACATGACAGTGTAATAGGATATGGCTTCTAGGGACCTCCTTAATTCCTGAAGCAGAGCAGG
This sequence comes from Ceratotherium simum simum, assembly GCF_057802395.1. Classification (NCBI taxonomy): domain Eukaryota; kingdom Metazoa; phylum Chordata; class Mammalia; order Perissodactyla; family Rhinocerotidae; genus Ceratotherium; species Ceratotherium simum. The sequence continues at coordinate 19,033,542 of NC_141922.1, forward strand.
GGACTTGGTCTGGTTAGAGGATCCCAGAACTGCTTCCCTGTCTGCATCCTTTAAAGACAGGGAGAAGATTGGAGACAAGCCAGCCCATGTTACCCAGACCTAGTGTTCCAAGTTCATAATTTCTTGCTAAATCACAGTTACGTAACTCAAAGGCTCCGCACTATATTTCTTGCCCTTGCTGTACTCTTGGGCCTCCTTGAGTTTTGAGTATAACAGGCCTGACCATGACTTTCGACTGCCAACAGTGACGTTCTCAGGTGGGTGTGATATGAAGTAAGGAGGAAGAGACCATTATTGTCCAGTTGGACATAACAGTGGTTTGATGAACTTATCAAACCACTTGGCATAATATTCATACAATGATAAATCCTCCATGTTTAGCTTTCCCATATGATATATTTTCAAATAGCCAGTGGTAGAAAATTTCAACAAAATAAAAACCAACTGCACCACTAGAAATGTTGTAGGGCAAATGAGTAAAGCTCAGATATCAGAATCACTAGGTTTGGTTGGGGTGTGTGGTAAAGGAGAAAATACGAGGTCATTGGGTATATGAAATGTTACATTCTCCACTCATTGAAATGATGAGTGACGAGAAGAGCTGGTCTGGGAAGTGAAGACTGTTCATGGGGCAGTTCCTTTTGACTACTACTCTTTTAAGGCCCCATGGTGTGGTGGCTGAGAGCACGGGTTCTGGAGCTGGGCTAGCAGGCTTTAACTCCGGGCTCCGTCACCCGTTAGCTTTAAGACCTTAGGAAATTGACTCGACCTCTCTGTGCCTCAGTTTCTTCATCTTTAGAGTAGGGTTATGAAAGAGTGTTTGCTTCCAAGGGTCATGATGAGAGGATTAGATGAGGTAATTTGTGTAAAATACTTAGCCCCACACCTGGTACAAAGTAAATATCCCATAAATGCTGGATGTAATTGTTATTGTATTAAGGCCCTTGGCATGAGAAGAACCTTTGTGGCCAAGGTCGGGGGCATGGTACCCATGTCTGATCCTTAGTACCAAGGCTCTTTAAAGAGATACATGAGATATAGAAAGGGAAACAACAGATACCTAAAACTTATAGGACCAAATTGAAGAAACATACCAAAAAATCCACAATTAATTGTGATGACTGAAGAAGATACTCCAAGGACTATGGTTTTTTGGAGAAACTTAATCATTTTGGAGGGACTCAGTCATCTGTTCTAAATGGATTTGAGGCATCTTAAAATAGAGGATGTTTGTACTATACATTTGATACAACCGAAATCTGACATTAGGACAAAGGAAAAGAAGGACGTAAGTTACAAACGGAAATAGCTGTGATTAAATATCAAGGTTATATCAGACAATGTTTAAAGACAGATGGAATGTCTTACTTATTTTCCATTGAGTTTTTATGGATTGAGGATAGTGGAGGAGGGGTGGAGAAGGTTGGTAGGACAGAAGACTGTTCTGTCTTGGCTAAAGGAAGCAGAAAAAGCTCGTAAGGCAGTGGGTAGTAGAGGAGGTACAGGCCATATTAGTAAATTGAGTGATGCTAGTGTGGAAGTGGTTTTATGTTTAATGATTTTAGCTAAATGTTTTGTAAGACTGTTTGACAACAGTGATGAAGGCTCCTCATCCTGTCCTGTTGCCCTAGTTGCTCCCACCCCACAAATGTCCATCTTCTCTATTGTGATCTCTTTCTCTCTATCTCTATCCATCTCTATCTCTATCCATCTTTATCCCTATCTCTGTTTATCTATCTATCTATCTATATCTATCTATCTATCTATCTATCTATCTATCTATCTATCTATCTATCTATCTATCTATCTATTATCTATCTATCTATCTACCTATCTATATCTGTCTTTCTATCTAGCATCTCTATTTTTTAGTTTCTTTGTAAAACACAGAATGCACAGAAGGATTAGACAGCATACATACTAAAACCAGCATGTGGTTCTTTGCTAGGCCATTGGGAGCCACCTCTTCTGAAGTCAGGAGATGAATTCTGCTTGGAATCTCTTGTTTACCACACAAATAAGCAACTCTTCTTGCTTTCAGCTCCTTCCTATAATAAGTGTGATTAAAGAAAGTTTGATGACTGGTGGAATACATACATTTGATTGAACAATGAACACTTACATGATTGATCCCCTTCCAAAGCCTTCCCTTCAGACTTTATACAATTGCCCCACCTTGGCACTGCTTGCTGAAGCACATCTGAAACTCATCCTTTGAAGTCACCTTCAAACAGTCTGTTGGTTGGATCTGATGGTTTCAGGGTGTCAGATGTCTTTCCTTTCATGGTCTGTTTCAATTTGAGGATCAGCCAGAAGTCAAGAGGTGACAATTTAGGTGAAGCTGAGAGTTGCACTATGACATGAACATTTTTACTTGCCAGAAATTGTAAGATGGTGCATGATATGCTCAAATTTTATGCTGTTCAAAATTGCTGCTAACACGAATAAAGCTATTGATGGATTGGAGTCAACAGTGAAATATTCCTGAGGGAATTTTCCTGGAATAAGCCCCATCCCCTGAGGTTCTCCCTTTACCCTGTGATCATTAATCACGGGCTCATTCACTGAACTTTTCAGTAGTGACAATTTAGGTCTACTGGACTGAGCCCTATTGTCATATTTCTTATTTCGTAAGCACAGACTGCTGTTTATGTACATGTTTCTAGAATTAACCTCGGTCCTTGACCTCTTTCCTCTTTCCTCTATGGGAACTCTGCCACATCAAGCTCAGATGTCATTTAGGACTATACTGCCCTTGCGAGTTAGTTGAAATTGACTCAAACCCTACTTGGATGGCTGGTGGCAGTGTGGAACTTTCACGTCTTTGTGATTCCTGGATCTTGCTTTCTCTTACTTCTCTTTGTCTTCAGTGTGTTCCTTTTGTCTGCGTGTTTTTTTCTTCTCTTGCTCTATATTTGGTGGAAAACTCTGCCTATCAACATTTTCCACAAGAAATACACTCACACCAAGCATTTTATGATTTTTTTGAGGGGGGATAGATTCTATCCTAAATATTTGGGTAAAGGTTGTGTGTGGACTGTGTGTTGTATCATGAGGAGAGGTTCACTGCCTGTAGTATAGCCCTTGACTGTGTGGATCACTCTGTCTCTCTCTCTCATCCTCCCCTTTCACATACTGCTGGTCCTTCATCCTTCACCCTTTCTTCTCCATACCCTTCTGGGGATGTTAGGGAAGATTAAACTAGCAGCAATAACCCCCCAGTTTATAATGGCTCAAACACGATAGAAGATGACTTTTTGCTGATTTAAAGTCCAAAATGGTGTTCCTGATAAAAGGATATCTTCTCCCCTGATTCAACTGCTGAATCAGTGTCTTATGCTTCTTTGATCTCCTGGCTCAGCTATTTTCAGCATATGGTTTCCAAGGTCACCATGTCTGTCTGCATCCTGCTGGTGGAAGGGGAAAGGACTCTGGAAATGGTGCATATCTTCTGTTCATGTTCTATTGGCTAGAAGTCAGTCAAATGGCCACCACTGGGGAACTGGGAAGTGTAGTATGGCTGGCTTCCCCAGAAATAGAGTGTAGTAGGCAGACTCTAAGAGGGCCCGCAATGATCCTTGCCTTTGAATCTTCATGCCCCTGTGTAATTTCCTCTCCTGGAACACCGGTGGACCTAGTGATTTACTTCTAATAAATAAAATACAGTTAAGGTGATGGGATGTTATTTCCATGGTTAGGTTAAAAAGACCGTGACTTCTGTTTTGCCAGCAGACTGCCTCTTGCTGGCTTTGATAAAGCAGGCTGCCATATTGGGGAGGTCCACATGACGAGAAACTGAGAGCTGCCTATGGTCAATAGCCATCAAGAAGCTAAGATGCTCAGTCCAACAGCCTTTGAGGAACTGAATCCTGCAACAATCACTGAATGAGCTTGGAAGCAGATCCTTCCCGGATGAACCTTGAGATGACAGTACCCAGCTGTCACATTCATTGAAGCTTTGAGAGAGACCCTGAAGCAGACGATCCAGCTAAGCTGTGCCTGGAGTCCTGACCCACAGAAACTATGATAATAAATGTGTATTGTTTTAAGTTGCTATGTTTTGCAGTAATTTGTTATATAGCAATAGATAACTAATACAGGGAGGAACCTAGATTATGAAGAGCTTGCCAGTCCCTGCTCCAAAGGCTTTTCTCGTGGGAACAGATGCTTCAGGCTGCCCTACTCCCTCTGGCACCCCTGGAATGCTGTGAATGCATACACAGTATGGCTTGGCCACCCAGCACATAGCTTTCACACACCGACTGTATTGGTTTCCTATTGCTGCTATAGCACATTACGACAAACTTAATGACTTAAAACAACAGAAATTTATTATCTTATAGTTCTAGAGGTCAGAAGTCAAAATAAGTCTTATGGGGCTAAAGTCAGGGTGTTGGCAAAGCTGTGTTCCTTCCAGAGGATCTGAGGCAGAATCCATTTTCTTGTCTTTTCCAACTTCTAGAGGCCACCTGTATTCCTTGGCTTGTGACCTCTTCCTCCATCTTCAAAGCCGGCCACAGTACATCTTCAAATCTTTCTCTGACTCTCCTGCCTCCTTCATTCACTAATAAAGGCCCTTGTGATTACATTGAGCCTACCTGGATAGTCCAGGGTAATCTCCCTCTCTCAGATCCTTAATCACATCTGCAAAGTCCCTTTTGCCATGTGAGGTCCTAGGGATTAGGATGTGGACATCTTTGAGAGGAGAAGGTGCATTATTCTGCCTACCACTCCAAACTAGGATTTTCTGTCCCTTCATGGTTTCCTATTACTTAATAAGGCGCAACAGTGATAACCTAAGAGCCATCAACTCCTGGAGGGATGGTGTAAAGTTGGGGAAATTTGTCTTTTGTGTCCTGGTCTATTAGGTCTATGCTCTTTGTTCTACCCTCAAATCTTTGATTTTTACCTATTTTTGGGTTAATCTTTGTCTCCTTTTGGGGAGCTCCATTTTTAAAGGTGTTAATAAGATGAACAAATTTTCCGGTACTGAAAGCAAGACAGAGGGTGGTGAGGATTTGACAGACGTGCAACTGAAGTTTCTAAAGATTGAACTACTTGTTCAGACTAGGGAGTGGTTGAGCTGAGCGTGAATCCTTCTCTTTGCCTCTAAAGCTCCTTCTTTTTTCCTTTTATTATCCTGGGAGTTCACTTTTAAGGAAGGAAATAAGAATTGATATTTAAGCCAAGACTTAAGGTCTAATCTAATACCAGACTATTAAAAAATGGTGAAAGCAGAAATAGGAAGACATTTAAACTGACTAGCTAATAACAGTAGAAGCTTTTGAACAATAATTTTCCACTTATAATCCAAACAGATTTAACCATGAAACTAAGAAGCAGGAAAGAAACTCATCAATATTAAATATCAAATAAGGTAATATTTCTCTCCTATACCAACGTCTTTCAAATTTCAGCTCCTCTTTTAATAAACATAAGCATGTTACACTCCACAACAACTCTGATGTATTCCTTCTGTTTGCTTGAGAATCATGGCTTCTTCTGTACATTGCCAACAATTGAAAGGATATTGTCACATTTTATATTCTGTACTTTGTATTATGGAAATATATCTTTTTTTTTCCCAAATGTAAAATGCCATAAAATTACTAGATATGTTTTTTTCAAACTATTCAGTAGAGAATCCCTGCCCTCCAAGGGCTGAGATGTGTGTTTCTGCACGATTCCATCACGGTACAGTGTGGAGGTTCTGTGCTTGGCTCACGTATAAATATTTTGAGGTTTGAAATCGTTTGCTCTCAGGAAAATATAATTTACCGCTTCTGGAGTAAAAACAAAATTAATAAATGACATAGCACACAAACCCATCTTGGCTTTGTACTGCTTAGCAGTGTTTTAGTGAGTTACATTTAAATGAATGAGAAACATATGGATGAAATGTCCCTTGTGGCTACTCCTGGGCTCAGAGATGGAAGGGGGATGTGCTTAACCAAATGCACCGTATTTTTCTGAGTGCCGTGTTTGAGAACATATTTGGACCTATTCTCCGGAGCCAGTGGGAGACTGGTCTTTCTCCTCTGTCCCTAAAAGTGCATACTGGCAAGGCTGGTGGAAGCTGTCCCATGTCTGAATCTTTGGCTAGGGGGTGGGGAGACTAGAATTGGACAGCTGTGGAAGTCTCAAGGCATGATAGTAGTGAATGTTGAGTTAGAATTGGGCTTTATTTTTTCCTTTGATATAGAATTGTACTCAAGTGACTGTTCTGGGAAAATAGATTTCCAATAAACCAGCAGGACTGAGGGACCTTCTCAGAATCAGGAGACAACAAGTAAGAATCTGTAAGCAAAGGTTCTCATCAGGTAGAATGGTTGACCAGTTGATTCTGCTGAAGATTGGGAACCTAGGTGCCAGGTCCTTGAAACCCAGTCTTATTGCTTTAGCAATAGAGGAAGGCCGCAAGATTCTCTTTTCTTCAACTGAGGTGGGTATAAAGGCTAGCTTTCATACAATTCTCTCTCCTTGACACCTCACAAGCTCAGGATCAGTGCTGTTACCTGACTCCAGTAGATAAAAACTTGCAGCTCAGAGGAGAAAAACGACCTACCCAGGGTTGCCTAGCTAGTCAGTTTCAAAGTTAGGTCCCTAGACTATTTCTTATGAGCCCCCTTCTCATGATCTTTGACCTACAGCAGGCAAACAGTCACAGGTGGCCCAGCTTAGCATCAAGATGCTAGGACTAAACCCACAAGAAGCATCCCTGTTTTCATCTCTGCTCTCCTGTGAGCTTGGAGAGTGGGGCTTTCTCGTCCTTAGACAGTCACACTGGTCTGTTTCTTCCTCTTCCTACCCTCCCTTTCCTGCGTGATGAGTCACCCAAGAATAACAGTCTCAGTGAATAGGTCAGTGTTTATAACCCGCTTTATTCCAGCAGGTCAGATTTCAAGGTGAAAAGTCCATGCAAGCAGGTGACCCATAGGTACCCAGCTTAGACCCAGATCCCTTTTGGAATGACAGTAGCATTTGTCTGATGTCACTGCTCAGTTCCTACCTGTTTTTGCTCCAGCTGGCCACGCTCGCCTTCACAGACCCCGAAAGGTCCTTTCTGTGGGGTGAGATTGTGACTCTCCATTTCTAGGTTAAAACAACCCCATGGAACCTCACAGCTGGTTACTTGCTTCTCTGACTGAGCTTCTGGCCAGAACCTGCAGGCTCCTGTCCCTGAATAATGCACCGTTGCGCCTGGGCCCCGTGGTCTCTGTGACGTCTCTTCTGCTCTCTTGTTTGCTTGCTGTGACTCTTGCTTTTGCTCTGGCTTCTCTAGGGCCTGTTAATGAACTTCTATCCTCTCTTTTCTCAGGTTGTATTATAGCCCTTGGCCTTCCCTTAGTTCTTGTCTCCTCTGCAATTAGGTAGGCTTGGGTCTCTCAGTTTCTTCTTCTGTAAATGGGCCTAGCCTATGTATTGTGAGAATAAAGTGAGCCAACATTTAAAGTATCTGTCACTTAGTAATCATTTGAATGATAAACAGATTTTTTTCCTCTTTTGCCACTAAAGAAACTTGGAGTTAAGAAGCTAAGTGGCACAGGATGTGATAGATCAGTAGTTCTTAACCAGGGGTGATTTTGCTGCCCAGGAGATATTTGGCAATGTCTGGAGACATTTTTGGTTGCCCCAACTGGAGGGAAGGTGCTACTGGCATCTAGTGGATAGAGCCCAGGGATGCTGCTAAATATCCTGCAATGCACAGGATGGCCCCTCACATCTAGAATCATCTAGCCCAAAATGTCCATAGAGCAGAGGTTGGGAATCCTTACCATAGATGCTAAACTGTATACTTTGGGCTCAAAGACATATATGAGTACTGCTTTGACCTTCATAATATTAATGTCAATAAAAAATCAATATCAATATTAATGTAATAACAAAAATTTTATTAAGCACTTGCTGTATGCCAGACAAGTATATTTAATCATCACAATAACTCTTTTAAGTAGTTACTTTTATCATCCTTGATGAAAACAAGGCTCAGAGAGGTTAAGTCCCAAGTCATGTTTACTAGACTATGTACCCCGACCTAAGTGAAGCCCTTAAATATTTTCTATTCCGCCTCTCATTCTACTATATCGTCTCTCAATTCTGGATGGGAGTAGGAAGAAGTTTGCCGCTGCATGCTTTGGAGAATCAGAGTAATCAAGTCGACCCTTACTCAGTGGTGAATTTGGGCCTCTTTTGCTGGATTTCCCCCTGCCCCGGGGCTGGTAGGGACTCTCCGGTGTGGGGAGTGAGTCAGAGATCCCCGGGTTGCTGGGTTCAGTTCAACAAGAGGGTGTTTCTACTGACGGCTTCGGTCAGGGTGCAGGAAAGGGTGGAGGAAGGGTAGAAACAATTGAGATAGAAAAAGCCTGTTATCAAAAGTGTCTCTCCTTTCTTTCTCTAGTGAGGGAGCTGGCTCTTCGAGCCTCCCCATAGTAGTGCACATGGTGGTGACAAGCACAGCGGACTGCAGGCATTTTGGCTCATTGATAAAAAAGAGATGTGGAGGGGGCGCACAGAGTTCCTGAGGTCTTTGAATGCTTTCTTCCTAGAAGTCATTGGCTTTCTAATGAGCCATTTACGAGAAGGAAAATCTGCCTGAATGTACTTTTGCATGGGAGGACTTCCTGTGGCAAAAGGGGTCACACATGTATCAGCAGCCTCTGTTCATTGTGCACAGGCCTCTGGCCATCTGGACCACCCAGGGGCCATGTTTTCCTAAAGAGGGCAGGATAAAGGAGAGGGGATTGACACCGCAGCCCCAAGGTAATTACCAGATGGCAAAATGCTTGTTTTCACTGATGATTCAGAACCACCGAGTCACCCCAGGAAAGCTAATCTGATTCGTCTTCAGCATGGAGCTTTCCCTTCCAGAATGCGCTCTTCTCTTTCCCTTGACAGGCTGCAGCGAAGGCTGCCTCTTAAGGGCTCAGAGACAATTGTCTGATCAAGAGGCGCTGACAGCGTGGGTCTGCACCCACCCCCTTCTCTGATGTGGCCGGGGCAGGCTGAGGTCGATGGGCCTCGTGCGAGGACTGGAGCCAGACAGGTCATGGAGGGAAACTCAGCTTTGCCACACACTAGCTGTGTGACTCTGGACAAGTCACCTAACTTTCCAGAACTTTAAGTGGGGATGATAATTCCTGTCTTATAGGGTTAAATAAAATATCATATATGAAGTGCCTGGCCCAGCATCCACTCTCAATATCGTTAACTCCTCTTCCACTCTGATGCTCTCCTGGGCTTGTTAACAGCCACCCGTGGGGCCAGCCGGTGGCGTAGCGGTTGAGTTCCTGCGTTCCCCTTTGGCAGCCCGGGGTTCCCTGGTTCAGATCCTGGGCGCGAACACACTCACAGTTCTTCAAGCCATGCTGACGTGGCGTCTCACATAGAAGAACTAGAAGGACCTACAACTAGGATTTACAACTATGTACTGGGGCTTTGGGGAGAAAAAAGAAGAGGAAGATTGGCAACAGATGTTAGCTCAGGGCCAATCTTCCTCAAAAAAAAAAAATCAACACTTCCCAGATGTGAAACTTCAAGCATAAAGGACATTAGAATGCAACTATTTCTAAAAATTAATGACTCCATTTATTAGCATATCAGAATAGGTGTGTGTGCATGCGTGTGTGTGCAATGACTGCCCACTCTTTCTGCACTCCAGTGACCTCCAGCTCCTTTTCTGCCTCGAAGTCCACTGCCTTTTGGCCCTGGCCACTGTCCTGCCAGCCCAAATGAGATTCAGTGAGAAAAATCGATATGACAATGCTCTGCACAGCACCTTGCTCATAGGAACGTCTGAATAAACAGGTTTTTATTTCATTTTTAATATTCTTCCCTTAAAGCTTTTGGTGCCTGCCCCTTGGCTTAGCGGTTAAGTGCGCGGGCTCCGCTACTGGTGGCCCAGGTTCGGATCCCGGGCGCGCACCGTCGCACCGCTTCTCCGGCCATGCTGAGGCCGCGTCCCACATACAGCAACTAGGATGTGCAACTATGACATACAACTATCTACTGGGGCTTTGGGGAGGAAAAAAAAAAAAAAAAGGAGGAGGATTGGCAATAGATATTAGCTCAGAGCCGGTCTTCCTCATCAAATAGAGGAAGACTAGCACGGATGTTAGCTCAGAGCTGATTTTCCTCATAAAAAAAAAAAGCTTTTGTTTTGCTCAGCCTTGGAATCCCTGCCGTTCCTGCTCCTTTGTGTAAAAAAATAAGAAAACAGGTCAAGGACCTAGGTGTTAAGGAGATTTTATTGCAAAGAGCAGATTGACGGTGGTTCACTCCCCCCGGCCCCCGTGCACACGCTCATTCTCAGCAGCTGAGTCCGTGACCAGCAGAGGGAGCCAAAGCACAAGGGACCGGGGTCTCTGGGACCCAGCGCTGTCGGAGTTAAGTTTTGTCCGTGGGATCCAGGTGGGCCCTGAAGCCAGCTGACTTGGGTCTAACCCTCTGCTGCAGCCACTGATTCCCTTCTTTCTGATATTTAACCTGATGGGTAAATCATTTAGGTGGCAGAGTGGCAGAAGGAACATCAGCTTTAGAGCAAGAGGGAGGTTTGAATCCTGATTGCCTCAGTTTCTTGATTTGTAAACAGGAGCTAACAATAGTAGCTATTGTTTGTGGAGTGCTTGTTAGATGCTCAACATTGTTTTAAGGTCTTCCTGGAGGAGGAGGTTATGCCTGAGCTGGGTCTCAAAGAATGAGTAGCAATGAACTGATTTCAGCCTGCTACTTTTGAAAATGGGTGGAGAACTAAGATTAGAGGTATTTCCTGGAGTCCATTGAATCCTTCACTTATATTTAAAAGGTATGACAACACTATTAAAGAGAGAAATTATGCTCCCATAATTCATCCTTCTGATTTAAACCTATATTATTATTATTAGTTGCGTACTATTATAGGTTATCATGTAACTTCATACAAACTTCTACATAATTGCAAGTAAAAGGCTTACTGCATTTTGCAGTTTTTCAATTTAATATAGAACAGTGACTCTATATTAGTTTTTCAATTTAGTAGAGCAGTGACTCTCAACTGGGGTGATTTTTCCTTCCAGGGGACATCTGGCAACGTCAAGAGACATTTTTTGTTGTCACAGCTAGGTGTGGGGAGTGGAGGAGATGCTCCAGACGTCTAATGGGTAGATGCCAAGGATGCTGCTAACTGTCCTGCAGTGCACAGGACTGTCTCCCAGCACAAAGAATCGCATGGCCCAAAATGTCGATCAATAGTGCCTGCCAAGGTTGAAAAACCCTGCTGTAGATTGTGAGAATAGCGTCTGGCACGTAGGAAGTGTTTACTGGATTTTAGTTGTTATTATTTCCTGAAACTTCCAAAGCCTGAATTTGACATTCAAGGATAAGTGTGATTATAGCCAACCTTTCTGCATTTCTCTCCCATTTCTCGCTTAAACTGCAGACTCTAGCCAGACCCTGTCCCCTCACTATGTTGTGCCCACCTTAAGGCTTGGTCTCAGTCCCTCCACCTGGATCTCCTCTCTCCTCAGCCATGGGAATTGCTATACCTCCTTCCAGATCTGTCTACTCTGAGAGTCCCAAGCGATTTCTTGTGCCTGTGAACCATATGGCCCTTTGTGCAAACCACTCCGATGCCAGTTACATACATTTCCTCCTGCATGCAGGTTGTGTTTCCCCCTGAAGTCCTGTGCCCTCCAGAAGGAGTTTACTCTGGGCCAGGAACCCTGAGTACACACCATTTAACAAGGTGCAGTCTTCTCTGCAAAGAGTGTACACTGTGGCTTCCTTGATCTGGTATACTGTAGGTGCTCATTGAGTGCCTGATGGAGGCTATGCGGTGTAATGGAATGAGTTTTGGAGTCTGGCCCGCTTGGGAGGGGTTACATCTAGACTCTGGTCTCATTAGCTATGTGACTCTGTTCAAATGACTGATCTTTAGATTCTCACCATTGTAATGGGTGTGATGAGAGGTATTTCGGGGTGGGGGGGGATGGGTTGAATACTTAGTCATGGCTTAAAAGTGTTAGTTCTCCTCCACCCTTGTTGGCTGGTTTGCTTTACAACAGCCCATTTATCTTCTTGTCCAAGGGCATTCCCTCCTACACACCCACCACCTCCGTGAGAGTCATCTCCAGGGCCAGCCTCATTCTAGTAAACATTCATCCTCTGACTCAGGCTGCTTGGTCCTTCTGTTTAGGTTGCACATCTGTGGTATTGAGCCAGTGCTATGGCTTTTAAGTAGAATTCCAGGAAAAGTGAAGCCCTCCATGGAGCTATATTTGGCTGAGTCTGTGTGTTCCCTACCCCTTCACTTCTCTGAATCCAAAGTACATTCTGCTTTGGAGGAGATTCCTTCTGGGTTGTTTCCACACAGTTGGGGGTAGAGAGAGCGTTCGCAATTGGGGAGATTCTTAATGTAGAGTACAGATGGCACATGTTTTGACTTACAGCATGTATCGGCTGCTTTGCTGAGTCAAAAAGATGCAAATGTTTTTCATTAAGCTGTTCATTAGGCTTTGCATTTGTAAGGCATAAAGCTCAGCGAGAGAGGACTAAAAGGCACCATGTGGTGACAAGCCAAAGGTGACAATGCTTTTATATCTGATTGTGGTGTGGCTGTTTATTGGGTGGCTCCAGGCAAGTTACTCACCGTCCTAGGCCTCTCAGAGGCAGTTTCGCATAGAAGTTGGAATTAGGTTGACCTGTATCTGCTATGTGACCCTGGGCAAGTTACTTAATCTCTCTGAGTTTCAGTTCCCTCCTTTGTAGAATGCAGATAGCAGCAACATGAACAACAACAGAATTGTTGTAGGGATTAACTGAGATAAAGCTCAGAGAACTCTTAGTATAGCACAGTAGACACTGTGGGGGTCCTATTCACTCCCCCATCCTACCCGAGAGGTTGCCTGAACACTGACAGCTTCCTGTGTATTACTTCCTAGGGTGGTCTCTGGTCTTGGGAGGGTGCTCAGTTCATATGTGTGGCAGGCCAGCAGGCTGGGAGTGCCAAGGATTAAATGCCCCAGGAGTGACCCCAACCAGTGTGGGGCAGGGGTTGGTGGATAAGTACCCCAGCCTCCTCACCCCTCAGTGGGACATCCTAAGATGCACTCCACACAGTCTCTCAGGGGTCCTCAGTGGGACTGGGCCTCAGTTGCCCACAGTGGTAACCTGATCATGAATGTGCTCTTCATTGGTTTGCCTCTATTTCTTGTCTCACTATCTTACTCTCACAATGTTCCCTGGGATCACATCCCAAACAAACTATGCATCCAAATCCTTGTCTCAGCCTCTGCTTTTGGGAGAACCATAGGCCAGGAATGCCTATGCCACATGCCTGCTGTTGGTGTTAAAATGTGAAAGCACTTTGAAAATAACATTCTCTCCACGTATAAGTATTAACTCCATTTCAATAGAGAGAATATGCTGCTGTTATCCTTCAGTCAATGACACTTACAGGGAAATTTCTATGTGACCTCCAACAGGCTGGTTAAGATAATTGTAGCATGGATCTCTTTGTGAGGCCTAAACTGGACAATCATGGGCATGGCAGGTGTGGATGTTATGGCTGAGCCCCAAAAGTGCTTGGGAGACATGATTATTTTGACTTTTTTGATAAAAAATTATCATATGATAGTACATACAAACTTAGTTTTGTTTTACGGAGGGCAAAATAGTCAGCAACTAGTTATTTTAAGAGTCTAGGAAAGATGAGGGCAGGAACAAGGGTTATTCATGTGGAATGTGGCTGATTAAAAATGGCCACAAATTCTTCTCCCATTGAAAGGTGGGGTCTATTCCCCTCCCCTTGGATTTAGCTGAGCTTTCTGACTTGTAACCAACAGAAGGAGCAGAAGTGGTGCTGTGGGATTTCAGAGGCTAGGTTAGAAGGAGGCATGCAGATTCTGAATGGGTCTGTTGGGACACTCGCTCTTGAATACTGCCTCTTGGGTCCCTCAGAACTCAGCCCATGCTAAGAAAACCTCAAGCCACATGGAAAGGCTATATGGGATGCTCTGGTTGACTTTCCTAGCTGAGTTCTCAGCCTACTGTCGCATCAACTGCCAACATGTGAGAAACATTTTGGACATCAGCCCTATTGAGTCTTGAGATGACTGGAGCATCAAAATTTGGCTCCAGTATAGGAGAGATCCCCAGACAGAATCCCTAGATGAGTTCTTCCTGAATTCTGGACTCATAAAATCATGAACATGGCAAATGGTTGCTTTGAGCCACTGAGATTTGGGATAATTTGTCGTGCTATGGTAGGTAACCAGATGGAGAAGAATGGATGTACATGGTGGAGTAACATCATAGGAACATTTAATTTATGTAAATTAAAGCATATATCTTTGGCAACATGTGAGTGTGTCCATGTGTGCGTGTGTGTGAGACAGAGAGAGGGGGAAATTTAAAGAATGTGGACAATTCCACTTTTCATTCTATCGATGAGCACATGACATAAAGTGAGAATAACGTGTGATCTGAGTCTTCTTTTTGGTGAGTTGATTTCTCATCTTGCCACACTGGGTATGATTCTGTCTTTCAAAGTTGTGTATTTTCACACATCATGGTCCCTAAAAACAAGCTGGCCTTTTTATCTGGTGCTCAAACAAGGAAACAATAATAGGTTCCTAAATTAGAGGAAATATAGTGGTGCCAGGTTTCCTGGGAAATAGTATGCTATTTTTAAGGACATGGTGTCTTCTAAAGGAATTCCTATATGAAATTTTAGCCTCATGATCTGAATTCAGAAATAGCCCTTGGCTAAGATGTGACTCGACTGGATTACATTTCTTTGTACCCACCACAGTACCTAAGTGATGTCTTCACAGAGCAGATGTTTGATAAGTATTGGTTGATAAAATGACTTTTGGATTCTAGGAAGAGCCTGTTAAGCATATTCACAGTGACAGTGTTGGCTCATTGCCAATAATGTTACTACTGTTAATTGCAATAAGGAATTTGAAGTTCCTCTATTTTAGTGATTTTCACTTGAACTAGGATTTTTCTATACTAGGTAAAACTTTGACCACTGCCAGGAATATCTGCCAAAGGTAGGGAAGTAGTATGGAGGGATAAGACTGAGTAGAATACAACTAAGACACTTAGAATGTTCTAAGTGAGGGTATATGACACAGGCATGATCTTGACTCTCATCGAGTTAACAGTTTTGTTAGGAAGGCAGACAGTGGACAAGTATTTACAAATATGACGAGTCTTATCCAAAGTGGTGCTATGGGTGCATAGAGTAAGAGATTTAACTTTATCTAGGTAGTAAGGGAAAGCTGCTCTAAAGAAGTGACCCTGAAGGATGAGAAGATGTTGGCTAGGTGAAGGGAGATAGGGAAATGTGTTTCAGGCAGGGAACAGCACATGCACAGTCTATACCAAGGCATGGCCAACCTTTTATGCAAAGGGCCAGGTAGTATTTTAGGCTTTGTTGGCTCTATGGTCTCTGTCATAACTACACTACCATTGTAGCATGAAAACAGTCATAGAGAACTTATAAAAAAAGAGTGTGGCTGAGTTCCAATAAAACTTTATTCACAAAAACAGGTGGTAGGCCAGATTTGGCCCAAGGGCCATAGTTAACCAACCCCTAATATAACCCTACGAGGCAAGTATTATCACTTCCATTTTATCGATCAGGAAATGGAGGTCTAATAGCACAAAACTGATAAGCAGTAGACCTGAAATTCAAGTCCAGTTCACTATGACTCCAAAACCTGTGCTCTTTCAATCATACTATGTACCTCTTTTCTAATGCATCTTTTCATAGGTTTCATCAGAGCAGCAGAGCTATGCAACTGGTGGTCACAAAAATGCCTGCTACTTTGCTACCATACTGACCACAGCGGCTTGTTCCTACAGCTAAACGGTCAGTGTTACATACTCTTCAGGCTTTATACAGATTATTCGGTGTGTGTTTATCTTGCCATCCATATAATTTCCATTCAAGGGTGGTGACTAATTTTAGCTCTGTTGGGGTTGGCTGTCTTATGGATAAATCACACAGTCCAGCTATTATCCCAAGAGTTCTGAGAATCAAATGTGTCCTCTGGCACAGCTCTTTATCTGATGTTAGTACTATTGTGAAAACACTTTCGGAAGTCTTGGTATTTATAGCCATCTTGTTCCTTTGGTGGATGTCTGGGAAAGATCAGAATGTGCAATGCTGGCATTGTTGGAGCCTTTTGTTCCATATTAATAGTCTGTTTGATGATGTTCTCTAAGGAGTTGTAGGCATTTTATCTCATATGGCCAAGGTTACTTGGTTTACAGTGTTTTAAAATAGGTTTTTGCTCATGTTTAGACAGTTTCTCCTTAGGAGCATGCAGCTCTTTGGATATTAAGTTATAAATGTTTCAACATGCATCTCTGGGGTTGAGTGAGTGGGGTGCGTTCAGATAGGAGTTGTCCAGGCTGTGCTAGGACTTCCTGCTTCAACTGGAGGGTGGGCCAAGTAACCACTATTGTCACTTCAGCCCTGAAACCCTGGGGCCAGGTTGGTGGTGCAGTCAGTTTGGGGGTGATCTAGATACTTCTTCTCTGTCTCTCTGAGTTCCTTTATTCATTCAACAAATACTTATTGAACGTATGTGTGTCTGGCACTGTGCAACGTTACTGGGCAAGAAGACAGGTCCTTGTCCTTATGGAGCTGATGGTCTAGTGGAGGAGACTGATGTCAAAATAATCACATCAGTGAATGAATATTTGTAAACTGAGATGAGTCATTTGAAATCAAGGAACATGGTACTGGAAAACAGCCTATCTCAGACTGGGTGGTCAGGGAAGTTTCCCTGGGGAGGAGATGCTTAGGCTGGGATCTAATGAATGAATAAGAGGTCAAAGCTAGATGAAGATGGGACGTTAGAAGATTCCAGAAGGAAGGAAGAACATGAGCAAAGACTCTGTGCAACAAATTGAAAGGAGGCCATTGGGCTCAAAGCATGTCTTCCTACTCCCGGAGTGAGTTACCCCTCTCTGAGTGTTCAGTGGAAAGCCTGCCTCCTTGCTCCTGCTGTTGGGTGTTGGGCAAGGGTCCTGTCAAACCAGGTGAGGATTTGATGACCCAGTTCACCTATTCATTACATTGCTCACACTCCCAGATGGGACGACAATATCCATGAGAATTTGGTGAAACACTCTTCTACCTGGGAGGGGTCTGGGGCCCAAGGCCTTGCTGATGAAGAGTTTCCTAAGGGCTTGGGCTGGGCATGGGGATTGGCTGCAGGATATGGTACCCCCAGGCAAATTCAAGGTGGCTTCTGATAGACTGTTGAGTCAATCTTCAGTTTGAAGGGCTGTGAAGAAATTGAGGAATATTGACAAGAACACAGTTTTAAGGCAAAGTGTGGGAGACAAGGACTGATAAAATTTGGCAAGCCAGAGAGAGTGGCTGCATCCGTGTTTTAGAGGGAGCTTTTGGTCCTTGGCAGGGGTTAGAGGAGGTGGGGAAATATTAGAACAAGTAGAAAGGTTAGACTTTAATTATAATAAGACTCTTCTTGGAAGAAAACATAGTGTCAAGTAATCAATCTTTTCTTTTCAGTTCCTTTTTGCTCTATCCATCAATGCTTATCAATAATCTATTTCCACCAAGGATCCTAGCTCCACAATTCACTTATTGGCCCCACTAGCAGCTGTCATATGATTCCATGATGGTTTTACCTGTAGCAGCTCCTCCCTTCTCCCTTATATCTCCAAGTTGTCAAAAATACGTGAGTTCCTGTTTTCTGTTCCTTTCCCATCTGAGTTACTGGCTTTGAAACTTTGGCTGGGTTCTGCTCCCCTCCTTTTTCTTAGAGAGGAACTTTTTCAACCTGATTTTGTGAAAAATACACACGAAAGCATCTTGCCCAGTGCCTGGGACGTTGCCAGTGCTCAGTGAATATCAGTTTGTTTTACTCCTGGAGTCGGGTTGACTCTCCTCTCATCCCCGGTCTCACCTGTGGACCTGTCTCTCTCCCTTGTGATTGTCATCATTTTCCGCATCCTGTTCATCTTCCACAAGCATTCATATGGACCTTCTTGCTCTCCACTGGATTCTCCACTAGGCTAGTGGTCCACTTCATGAAGGCTACACTGACATTAAAGCATAGACATTTTACAGATGGAAGGAACCTCAGAAACCATGCTGCTCAGCTTCCTTTATTTAGAGATACAGAAACCAAGTCCTAAAGAAGAGAAGGGACTTGGCCAAGTTTGCACAATTGGTTAGTGGCAGAGCCAGCTGAGCACTTCCATCTCTGCATGGCTTCCATTCCATACGTAACTGTCCTGTTCATTAGTTTGGTTGTTTGGTGTTACTTCAGTGAGTCTGGATGAGTTTACTCTTTCTATTGCCTACCCAGTCGTATATATGAGCTGATTTCATTGCCCACCCTCTTCCTTCTCCCCTTTCTTTCCCTTCCCTACTTCCTTCTCCCCTTCTTCTTTTCCTCCTCCTCCTCCCCCCTCTCCTCCCCCTCCTCTTTTTTCTCATTTTCCTTTTTTGTACAGCACTTATTGGACATGAATCCATAAGACACTGTGCTTGTCAATGTGGGGATGGGCAGAGAAGAACAAAATACAATCCCTGCCCTCAAGGAGCTTGAGTTTCCCCAGGAAAAAATAGCAACAACAGCAACATTAATAAGAATAACAAAAAAGTAATAGCTGCTAATATTTATTGAGCACTTTGTGGTGTCAGTCACTGTGCCAAGGGCTTTAGATGCACAAATTCATTTCAACTGGACCACAATCCTGCAAGGTGGGGACGATTATTTCCCCATTTTACAGATGAGGAATTTGAGACAAATAAAGGTTAAGGAACTTTCCCAAGGTCAAGGACACCCAGAAAGGAAGCAGTGGCAAAAAGATGTGTACATGAGAGGATGAAGGAAGGAAGGGTAGAGTCTACATCCATACCACATCCCAGAGCCACCCTGCATGTCAGCAGGTGGACTCTATAGTCTCCAAGAAGCTGCAACATCAGCTTTAAAAAAAAAAAAGAAGAAGAAAGAAGAAAAATGAAGCTCCAGAAGACTCAGCAGGGCTTGAGGAGAGCCTTCCTGTCCACCAGCCTTGGGGAAAGACATTAGAGTGATTCTTTGCAGGGCAAAATTTGGAAATCGTAGCCATTTATAACTTCTGGTGATTGATTTGGGTGAATCTGAGCAGGGTTAATTAATCAGCCTAAGGGATTTGCCCCTATGGGTTGGTGGCAGTTCCATGGGCGGTGTGTGGAGGCCCTTCCAGGACAGGGGCCTCCATCTCTGTGACTCAGATTGTTCTCCAGGATGTGGAGTCCCTCCTGGAGCCCTGGTCTCCTCAAGTAGGTCCTGTGGTCATGGTGCTAACACAGCCCATTGCCACTTTCCAGGCTTCCTTTCAGCTCCTTGCGGCCCTCTCCCCAGCCTTGTGCTATAGTCCAGATCCCTGGACCCTCTTGTGTGGTATTCCTCCAGCCCTGCCCAGCCAGACCATTCGGAGAAGCTTGCTTTGGAAATGGAAGACATATAGCATCTTTTTCCAATAGAGTAAGCCTGTCTATACGTGAGCCAAAAAATGTACATCTCGGGGCTTTATAGGATTAAATATGTTTTGGCAAAAACTCTAAATACAAAGAGAGGTTGGAATAAAGGCAGCCTAATAGGCTTTTAGGTTTCTACCATTCCTGCAGAAGGAGTGATCATTTCAAGATGCGTCATATTGTTCAGTTCATCTTTGAGGAAACAAAGGTCACTATGATTTGTAAACAAGCGGGATGAGAATCAAGCATTACCATCAAGACACACACACACGTACTGGGAAATGCCCTTTCTCCCTTCTTTCTTTCTCTTTGCTCTACCTGCTCAGAGGCCATAAACGACGGTTGTTCCCAGTCTTCATTCATTATACACAAATAGGGTTAACCCATTTTGGCATCTGTGCCCTGTTTACAACCAAATGTTCTTGTTCAGCCCTTTAATGCCACTGTGTGGTTTCTGCTGGCTGCCTTCAAGTGATGACAAGAGGAGGTTTAGTGGGGGGTGGGATGGGTGAGGGGTGGAGGGAGGGGGTTGTTTTGTTTCCTTGGGTGGTGCCTCTCTTTGGGCAATTTGTCAGAAAGCCATTCTCTTCAAGTTCACATTGTGAGATTTAAAGTGATAAATAGCCCTTCCAAACATGCAGAATGAGAAAGATGTGATCAGTCAGCTCAGTGAAGTGAGTGGCCAGTGGCTGGGATGGGGCTGTGCAGGCGGGCGGTCATGGAATGTGTGTTTTAGTGTACAGTCGCCCTGCCCAGGGAACCCCACAGCAAGATCAGGCAGAGTGCCCGAGACTGCTGGAAACTGAGCCCAGAAAAGAAGGGCCCAGAAGGGAATGTCTTGAACAAGTATCCTTTTTTTTTTTTTAAACTGATAATCATTCTCTCTTCTGTAGATGTTATACTTTTCTTTGCTACCGGATCTTTCTCATAGCACTGAAACATGCTCAGATTTCTCTCCTCTTTAAAACAGTAAACCCCGTTTCGTCCTCCGTTCTCTTCTTGCCATGCTACATCTCTTTCTTTTCACAGTCAAGCTTGTTGAAATAGTTCTCTAGTGTGGTTTCGATACTTTCCCAACTCTCACTCCTTCTGCAGGTACTCCAATCTGCCTTGAATCCTAAATGCCCACCCTACCTGGTTTTTCCAAGGTCACTAGCCCAGGGGTTTTCCTCTGAGTCCTAAACTTACAAGACTCCTCAGTCCTATTAGATGCTGCCGCCCACACCCTCCTTTGGAAGCCTTTTCTTCCTCTGCTGTCCCTTGTTATCAGTCCCCTCAGCTTTCCCACCACCTTTGTGCCAAAGGCACAGTCTCCTGTGTTGGCTCATCTTATTAACTTATACCTCAAAGACGGGGATTTTTTTTTTAGCCTTTGTCTTTGGTCCTCTTCTATTTCCATACACTCACCTTAGTAGACCCCATCTCCTCTGACGGCTGTAGTTGCCCACTCTATGTTGCAGAGTCACACGTCCTCTAACTCAGATTTCTCTCCTAAGACTCACACCTAGATGTCTAACTTTCTTCCAAAAATCTTGGTTGTTTCATGGGAAATTCTAATTCAAATTATCCAAAATGCTGCTCACCTCGCCATCCCAGTTATTCTACTTTTCCCATGTTATCATTAGCAGTAAATGCCATTCCTATTTTTCAGTTTCCCCAAGCAGAAATCTGAATCAATCTTTTGACTCCCTACTTCCACACTCACTGTCTCATCAGGTCCTATTAATTATATTTTTCTTACATGTAACATCTGAACACTTCTCCCATCGTTACTGCTGCTATCCAGGTGAGGCTACTATTATCTTTCTCCTGAATTAGTGTACCTCCTAACGGGTTTCCCCACTTCTTTACATGGAAACAATGCAGATCTTTCTAGAATATAAACCTGATAATTTTACCTATGGGATAAACCTCAAGCTCCTTAACATGACTTGCAAAGCCCTTTAAAATGGGATCCCTTTTTATCTTTCCAGTTTTGTTCCTAACCACTTCTGCCTTTCACTCTACTACCAAGTAGTACTGAACATCTTTAATTTTCTTACACAGGTTTCTGACTTCACTTCCAAACCTTTGAACATGCTGGTCCCGGGAATATTTTTCCTTTCTCTCCTCTGACTAATTCCTATCCATTCTTCAGTGTTAAACTTGGATAACTCTGCTTAAGTGTCCTTTCCTCTGGGTAGCCTGATCTGTACTCCCCAGGGTTGGCCAAGGGCCTCCCATCTGTTCTCCTAGGGAAGATTGCTACGGTGATGGGCCCCTATCTGTTCGCATCTCCCAGTATCCACGCCCTGTGCTGTGTCCTCTCACATTCGTGCTGTACTTGGCCATGCGACTTGCTTTGGTCAGTGAGACAATAGTAAATGTCATGCAAGTAGAGGCTTGAAAAGTGCTTGCATTGGAGTTTGTCCTGCCTCGCTGTTTACACCATCACTACATGATAAGCCTTACCAGTTTGTTGCACGATGTGAGAAGCACAGCCCAGCCAACACTGTCACCCTAGCTGACAGCTACTTAAGCATCAGACA
Source organism: Ceratotherium simum simum (assembly GCF_057802395.1). NCBI lineage: Eukaryota > Metazoa > Chordata > Mammalia > Perissodactyla > Rhinocerotidae > Ceratotherium > Ceratotherium simum. The sequence goes on from NC_141922.1 coordinate 19,055,559, forward strand.
TGTGTGAGGCCGTCTGGGACCATGTTCTTTCTGCCTGGGACACTCTTTTCCCCACATTTCTTATAAAGTGCTACCCATCCCTCTGGAGTCAGTCTAAATGTCACTTTCCTGGAGAGACCTGAGCTGAAGCCCCATCTATAACAGGTCCTCCTGGCATAAGCTCTCATCGAATTGTTTACTTTCCTTTCATAGCATTTATTACAACTTGTATTTAATGCATTTAATTGTGTGGTTATTTGTTTAACCAATGGTAAACTCCACAAGGGTATGGAACAGATCCTTAGCCCATAGCTTATTGTAGGCCCTCAGCTATTTATTGAGTGAGTGAATAAATGAGTAGTTAATGCCCAGGGTGAGAGGCTTTGCAGTTGAAAGGGAGGTCAATTGGAGAGACGGTAAGCAGCTTTGCAGTGCGTGCTGGCTGAGTTTCTGCAGTCACCCTGTTGTGTATCTTGTCACTTGCCTGCATGTTTCTTGACTTTTGTAAGCAGAGGTGACACCTAAGGTAAATGGTCACCAATTCTAGTTTTCATGGTTTTCAGGACTCAGGGTCTCCCAACCCAGTTTAATAGCCTGCTTTCTGGCACTTTAGTGAGGTTGGAGTCATGCTAGTCCAACTTTCTACATCTGAGATGTAAGAAGGCAGCCTAACGTGGCAGAAAAGTGTGAGGGCAAAGGAATTGGAAGGCAAGCATTGGGCTCCCACCTCTGACAATGACCAACTGTGTGACCTTGGGCAAATTCTCAACATCTCTGAACTCAGTTTCCTCATTTGTAAAATTATTGTTATGAGGATTAAGTGTAATAATGTAAGTAAAATGTGTAAGATAGCTCAGGAAGGCATGCCTAGTGGCCGTTAGCCTGTCTCTCCTTTTGCTGTTTTTTCTTATTTCTTCTTTTTTGGTTTTTCTTGGTAATATGCACATAATAAATCTTAGTGCAGTGATTGAATGACGGAGCTGGAGGACTAATACTTCCTGCTTGCCGTCTTCTTATTAATGGCAAGTTAGTATAGAGCACAAAACCTGTGGGGAACATATCTTGGTCTTCCTTGCTCTTCAATCTGTTTCTCAGCGAGAGTCCAGTCATTCACTTCTGACATAGATTGTCTGTAATCGACAAATTTGCTACATGCTAGGCTTATAGCATAAACCTATATGGTCCTGTTCTTACTGGAGTTGACAAAGCCAAGGACATTACATTCTATCTTTATGGCGGCAAATCCTTCATTTCCAAAAGAGAATCAGAGGATGATACTTAAAATAAGAATTCTAGTTGGCTAAGTTTAGGAGTCTGAGAAAAAAGTCCAATTCAGGAAAATTATCTGGCTCTTAGCCCAGGCTTTTATGTTAGAATATAAATTGGATACTATGTTTCTGCTTTTAAGTTTTCACCTCTCAGTGTCCTATTTTCCTGAAACAATCACATACTTGTCCAACAACCACTTCAGTGGCCCCTGGATTGTGGGGCTGGAGCTACAAGCCAATTTCAGAGAGATGATAATGAATCTCCACAGGCCTGATGGTTCTCTCCCCAGTTGCTTTTCCCTTGTCTTAAACCTCTCAGCAGGCTGGGAGGCCTCAGACAGTTGGCAACTGGATGATGGAAGCGACATCAAGAACTTGGGAAACATGTGGAGAAAGTAACTCTATCTCTTCTCTGGACCTGGAAGTGGGTTAAGAGGGACACCCATAGTCTCCTGGGCATCCACAGATCTTGGATGATAGGGATCTTGAGACCTGAGGAGACAGTGTGTTCTCTCCTGGTCTAATGACTTAATGGTAGACATCCCACTTACAGAACATTTTGTCTGTAAGATTCTGGTCAGAAATGGAGTCTGTGCACAAAAAGATGATGGCTATTTCCATGATCATTTCAACTTCGGTTTTCTTACCACTGATTACACCAATAATTGCTTGTACAAAGTCAATATTTCTGATTGAGTTGGAAGCTCTGTGAGAGTGGGGACTATGCCTGTCTTGTTTATAGCTAGATACCCAGCTCTTAGCAACGGGCACGGTGGAGGGGTGGTTGTTGAACTGTTGAATGACTAATGAATCACCAGTTTTCTCTGTGTACATCATCACCTTTAATGTATGAGAATAATAATGGCATCAAATAAATATATAAAAGAAAGAAAAAAAAGATAAAAATAATGATCTAAATTTCCAAACCAAGATTGCAAACCACACAATTGATTGATGATTTATTCAATGAATATGTATTAAGCACTGTGCTCTAGGACATTCATGGCCCTCATGTTTCACCCCTCTCTGTAATTACTTTGCCATGTCTCTTTGCATTTCCTCTCACTTAAAAGGCAGAGATGATTTCTTCACACCTTGAATCTGGGCTCAGCCATGTGACTTGCTTTGACCGAAAGTCTGAGACAGAAGTGTCTATGTTCCTGTTCTGAGCCTTGTCGCCAGGAGGGCTTGCAGTTCCTGGTTTCCCTCTTCTATTCTGTCAATGCCGTGAGAAGGCCATGCCTTGGTCGGTCACTGGTCCCAGAGGAGGATGAGAGAGCTGTGTAGTGGAGCTGCCCCAACAAGCCCAGCCTAGAGTGGATCTCCCAGCCTGGCTGGTAGATAAGTCTATGTATGATTGAGCCCAGCTGTGATCAGCTGAATCCAATCCAACCCACACCTCTGTGAGCTTAATGATAAATGAATATTGTATTAAGGCAATGAATTTCATGGTGCTTTGTTAGGCAGCCTTTTTGCAGCAGTAGCTAAATTGATATAAGCATTTACTATATGCCAGGTACTCTGATAGAGAGGTGTCGCTACTTATGTAATATGACTTGGTTGTTCCAGGAAACTTTTGCCTGGGAAATATAAGACTACAAATAACTTCACTGTTGGCTTCTGGAAATTCCTATAGATCAATTTGTGAGACAATAGCCTGCTCACCAGGGCAAATGGTTTGCTCATCAGACAAGAACTTGCTTGTGTGCTACATCTTCCAATCCTGAGCTATTATATCATGAGATTTACCCAATCTTCATCAGTTTTCCTGCCATGAAAGACCCACCTTAAACCACTTGAGCTCTGACTCCAAAGCCCTATAAATATCCCATTTCTGACTTCAGTCTTCTGAGGCACTTAGAACTCTAAGGAGGTGTCCTCTACTTGTAGTAAGTTCTAGAATTTGACTTTGCTGGAGTAACAGGTTTATCTAGTGATATTTTGGGGTGCTCAACATTGCTTGGTGTTTTTGAGATTAGCCTCAATTTTTATTCTTTATAGATTTCTTTGTTTTTCCCCTGCCTTGATGCTTATAAGATTTTCTTCAGTCTTATGATTCAAAAAATTTTCCAGGATGGTTTAGACATCATTTTTCTTTTTATTAACTTTTTGCCTTGGCAGTGAAGAGTAACTTCAATCTGGGCCTTCATTAAGGTCAGGAAAGTAGTTTTCAATTTTCTTTGATTGTTTCGTAGAACTCTGATTCTCACTTGGGTTCCTTTTGAAACCTACTGAAGTAGGGAGGTTATTTCCAGATCTCCCTAACCAGATTCATTAGGAAAGGGGGCCCTGGGCATGTGTGTTTTTAAATAGCTCCATGATTCTGATGTTCTCGGGTTGAAAACCAATGCTTTGGAAGATGGGTTCTCACCTGGTGGCTATTGGAAACACCCAGAGAGCTTTAAGAACTATTAGTGCCTGGGCCTTCCCCAGAGGGTGGGCTTCAGCACCGACATTTTTTTCAACATTTCTCAGTCAATTCTGATGTTCTAGGGCAGTGAACCAATGGTCAGAAAGGCAGGTACAAACGTATCCCCTCCCCCCAATTTCTGTTGTTCCATATTGCTAAGAATCTTGCTGATAAACTGCACCTTGTGCTTTGAAATCAGAATTCAGTAGGAGCTCCCATAGTCAACTCTCCATTATCTTGAAATAGATTAATCCATTTGCAATTTAACCTTGGTTAAAATTCAGTCAAGACCTTGGATAAACTTATCTATCTTTGTGAGTCAAAGGTTGAATGTTGACCATAGATTTGTTTGAATCCTAATTTTGGGTTTTCCATCACTATCTTACTTAAAAACTTTCTGTGATTCTCTCAAAGTCCCAAATCCCTAGCATAGACCAGACTGAGTGTTTTGATCTCTGCCCACCTCATCAGCCTTGGCTTTTATTCACTTTTCTTTCCCTACATGGGGTTTCTTTCAATGCTGAACTTGCCAAGCTCTTTTCCCTTCATGAATTGTTCACGCATCCTGTTTTCTTTCTCTCCACTCCACCTGTCAAATTCCTACTGATCCTCTGGCCTCACCACTGGATTAGATGAAAGAAATAAAGTTTTTGAGATCTCAGAGTGCATTCCTGAAGAATGGATGTGCAGATACCTTCCTAGGAATTCCTGCAGAAAAAGGTTGTTTCTTAACTGGCTGGGTTTGTGGCAGAAGAATGGAATATGTGACTTTAAGTTCCTTTTGATGTAGAACTCAGAAAAGAAAGGAATTGCTGTTTTTAAACACTTAGTATGTGCCAGGCTCTGTGCTGGACACTCCCTGTTATTTCATCTCAATTTTCTAGTTGTTCTGAGGGGGAAGGTTGGTCTGAAAGAACCTGGTCAGCCAAACTATAAGAGTAACTCCCTTCTACTGATTCTTCAGGACCAGCATCCACGTTACATTTTTTGGGGGGCCTTTCCTATCTTCTTCCAAGACTGGGAAGTTCAGAGGCTTTTTGTTAAATCAAAGTATGTATTGGAATCATCTTTTACATGCCTGTTTTTCCCCACCAGATAATTAGCTCAGTGAGATAAGGGACACATCTCTTTTGAACATCATTTTATCCCTAGTACTCAGCTTGGCACATATCAGGCATTCAATAAATACTTAATAAAATTTGTTGGTTCCAAAGAAAGGGATGCATTCTTGTCTCTTTGCCTTTGCAAAGTTGACTTTGCAACTATGATCCTGTGATTCTTTCTGTGTAGCAGGCCCTTCTCTCTTTTTACATTACAATCAAGGCTCACCTTCTCAGAGCTTCCTCTGATCATCCTAGAGTCTTTAATTTTTCTGAAATTCTGTGCCTTGAATCTTCTGCACCATTCATCCATTATTTTACCTTGCCTCCGGAACCCATTACTGGGATGGGATATAATTTGTGTATATCTTATCTCCTCCATGAAAGAGACTATAGTTCCTCACAGAGAGAGAAAGATTTTTTTTTTTCTTTAGGCACAGCACTGTGTACAACGTTATTGCTCAACAAATACTTGTTGAATGGTTTTATTCTAGACTTAGTGGATCAGTTCTTCAGAGATTGGTCTTGGAAATCTGTGTTTTTCATAAACATCTTATCTGTTTATTGTGTCCGAATAAGTTCTGGAAACACTGGGTTAGAGATTTTGAGATCTGGGATTGTATTGCTGAGAAGTAGATGTGAAGATCCCTTCTCAGGAATTCCTACAGGGAAAAAATTGTTATCTGTTGAACAGAGAAGGGGATATCTTGGACAAGAAGAAAACTTTCTTTGAGAATAGGGTCCGGGTTCGTGGACTCTGGTTGGTGGTGGAAAGGAGGGCTTATTTAGAGCTTCACACTGAGAAGTGATGTGTTTTCCTATGACTAGCACTGAAGAAGCTTATTCTATATTCTTGGAGAATAGGGGAGCATAAAAGGCTTTGGAAAACTAAATGAATGCATTGAATAAAATAATGGTAACATGAGGAGGAAACAAAGAGTGTGACCATCATGTTTGGGATACTGGTAAAAGAATTATAGCAAAGGAGAGTAACGGAAAGAATGACACCATAGGGGAGAGAAATGATGAAGACCATAACAAAGTGGCAGGAAGCTATCTATAAAGTAATGATGAAGTCCTGTCAGACTAGTTGGGTCCCTTAGCTTGCATTAACAATGGAATAGGAGGGGGTGATGAAGACCTCAAGGGGATGGTGGAAATAATGCCAACATGACAAAAACCAGTGCCACTGCAAGCCACAGGAGCAATTGCTGACATCACAAAGTGTAATGTTGATGGGCACCATAAGATGAAGCCAGAGGACATTATTGGTTAGTAAGCACAGCGAGTGATTTAATTTGGGAATCTGGCCAAAGAAAAGGCAAAACTTGGAGAGGGAGGGCTTGAGTTGTTGTCAACTTGTGTCAAGTTGTGTTGAGTTGACTTGTGTCAACTCTCAAGTTGAGAGTTTCAGAGGCAGAGATTATTATTAATGGATATTCTTTCTTCTCCTCCCCACAGCTAAAGTATTCATATATCAAATATTTATTGCATGCCTACAGGAACTGGGGATACAGTAGTGAAAAGGCAGACATACTATCTGTCCCCATGGAGATTACTATAAGAGGGGAAATTACATATAACACAAGTTTGATAGGCTTCATCAACGTATGGATGACACATTAACAGTGTTATTCAAATTTTACTGATTCATAGCTCCCCATCTTTTACCTATATAACACAAGACCTCAGCTATTTACAATGTCTCCCAGCAACTTCTGTGGGTCCCCAAAGGTGTCTCATTTATGCTCACAAGCTTTGCTCCAGCCCTTTATGGATGTCAGCTAATTTTGAGGGGCTTTGGGCCAACTTTGCCCAGGGACCTCTCCTTGGGAACTCCCAGAATTGCAACGCATGTTTCCCCTGGGGAGATATATGTGAATCAAATAATCACACAAATACATGCAAGTAATAAATGTTATAAAGGAGTGGAGTCACAATGCAGGTCCTCAAGAAATTAGTGTTGAGTGAGTGAATGAAAGGTGCTATTACAGTATTTAATGAGGGTTGTTGGTTTACTTGAAGAAGTAGTGATTGCAGTGGAATCTGAGGACATGGCTAGGTGTGTGTGTCCATCTGTATTTTTCTGTGTCAGCTCTCTACCAATATTGCTTAGTGCTATGGAAGTTACAAGGGTAAACAAGATTTTGGATTTTCAAGTAGGAAAGACTCAATACATAGACAAATGCTCTATAACAAAGTGGAATATGATTGACAAGGCAGCATCAGGTAGTAGAATGGGACATGTTCTATTCTACCTCATATGACTGTGTGATCCTGAACAGGGTCTATAACCTCTTTGAGCCTCAATTTTCTCACATGTAACTGACAGTTATATTGCTTTCCTCATGGAGATTTGGTGAGGTTTTGTGAGCTAAAGTGTGCAAAGGTCCTGGAACGTAGGGGATTCAGTAAATGTTAAGATGCTCTCCTTCTTTTTCCTCCTTTGGTTTTCTGTCACTCCTTTCAGCCTCAATCCCACAGTCATACTGTGGGATCACTTTGAAGCCATTATTGTTTTTGCAAAGAACCAGCATTGCCTGGGGGCTTGTCCCTCTCTCTCCCCCCATCTCCCCAGAACTACTGAATTAGAATCTGGGAATTCATTTGAACCATCAAGTTTGAGACCCACTGGTGTGCCTCACTTGATTCTTAGGATAACCCTATAAGGTAGATAATATGGTCCTTGTTTTACAGATGAAAAAAAAACTGAGGCTAAGAGGGATAATTGAGTTGAATAAAGCCCAACAAACGGGAAGTGGCAGAGGCGGTATTTCTAGTGTACACCTTCTGCTTGCCTTTGAGCTTGGAGCCTGAATCTTATCTCTGCTCTGCCGCTCCTTAGCTGCATGCCCTGGGCCTTTCATTTCTTCATCTGTATAACAAGTTAGTTGAGCCAGATGATCTGCCAGCTTCCAAAATCTGTAATTTTAACACAAGCCTGTTTTATATACATTGATTTCTCAAGAGTGGGAATCCATTGAACTTGTTCGATGAAAGGGTTTAAAAGCCTAGAATTAGCAGCAGGGGAATTGCCCTTCGTATGGGCAGCTATTTCTTTGCTTTGCATTACCAATGCGGTATTTATTGCTGACTGATAGCCAGCATCTGCCTGTTCAATGGAATTATGATGTCCTTCCTCCTTTCTCCTAAGCAACATTGGGAAGTAAAGTCACCCCATGGGGAGGGTAGGAGAAATATCATATTGGAATGATGAGAGAATTCCAACTAAAAGAAAGAAGTTGTTGGCAAAACATAAAGGAAGATGAAATAAGATGTCCTTGCTTCACTTTTGTAATTTTGAGATGATCTCTTGGGGAGAGAAATGATTCACAGCATAAATGGGAGCCTTCCTGCAGGTTAGCTGACTTCTCTTTTCCTAACAGGGTTATTGGTGATTTCACGCATGTAGATGGTTCTCAGCCACAGTGGTAGAAAGGAAGAGTAAGACAGACAGCTCAGAACAGGAGGTGATAGAATGTCAGAGTTGGATGGGACCCTATATGGTCCATCTTTTTATGGTCCAGAAAACTAAGGTCCAGAGGAAGTTGTCCAAGATTACACAGCACGTGACACAGCCTAGACTAGAACCCAGGGCTCTGACCCCCAGTGCCCAGCCCACTACAGCAGTGTTTCCCAGTGTACTCACGGTTTGTCATGAGTGCTATGCAAACGGTCAAAATGGTACACAGGTGAATTCTTTTTAATAGTTAGGTATTTTTCCAACTTTATTCCCGGTAAATTATAATAGTTTTTCACTTATTTTAGTGCTACAAAATTTTCTTTGAAATTGATATATATAGAATACAATCACGAGCAAATTAAAAATATTAATTAACTAGTAGCACACATGGTACGTAGATATACAACAACTATTAAGGTGGTAAAAGAATGTCTGAAGTTTAGGAAACATAACTTGCCAAGTAACCCGCAGCCCTTGGTACTTGACTATTCTGTGTTTCGTGATTGAAGAGGGAACCACACATTTAATATTAAAATTATATTTGGCTTAGGAAGGTGTTCAGTTTGTTTTTATTCTTTTCTTAGTGTGCTAAGGTAGGAATCAGTCTGGCCTATAACTACACATTAGGCAGTTTGGGCTATGTTATGCTGCAGTAACAAACGACTTCAAAGTCTCAGTGATTGGGACTGGCCTGGTGGCGTAGTGGTTAAGTTTGTGTGCTCTGCTTTAGTGGCCCGGGGTTTACAGGCTCCGATCCTGGGTGCGGATCTGCATACTGCTCATTAATCCATGCTGTGGTGGTGTCCCACATATAAAATAGAGGAAGATTGGCACAGATGTTAGCTCAGGGCCAATCTTCCTCACCAAGAAAAAAAAAATCTCAGTGACTTATGGTAGCTATTTTATTTCTGGCTTATCTCGTATTTGCATCATTAATGTGGCTTTGGCTTTTCACTCAGAGACCCAGGCTGGAGAGTTGCCCCTATCAGAGATATTGCTGGTATCTTGACAGAAGGGAGAGAGGAAGGCAGAATCAGAAGATTCTGTTCAGAAGTGGCACATGTCATATTACTTTCACTCACATTTCATTGGCCAAAAGAGGTCCCATCTCCATGGATGATGCCATTGGGGTGGGTAGTACAATCCTGTGATAGGGATAGTCCAGTGGGGAGGGAGTATTTTGACAATTATATGATCTTCCACTAATTAATTAATTAGTATTAATAAACCATTTGGTGAAGAACAAATGTCAGTAACTGAGAGCTCCTTATAACCGCCTTGTGTATTGGGATCCTTCAGATAGTAGTGAAATATCTGATGTGACTCTTTGCTTTATGAAGTAGGGAAGGAGAAGAACAAGGATGGCATGGTTACTACATCCTCCTACACTGTAGGTGTCAGTTATTTTGACATGTGTAGATTCAGTAAGGTTTTGGGTTTGCACTGCTGGACTCCTGTTTTTTTTTTTCCACCTTAGCTGCCTACTAGCCACGCAGGATGACTAGGCCATGATGTGTGATCTAAGTAAACCCGGCTTCCTGTAAGAGTCAACTAATAAACCTACCATAGTCTGGCTTAACTTAAAAATATCGACTTTAATAAAAAATTAATTTATATATTTAAAAGGTGTCAGTGTCATTATTTAAAGAAATTCAAACACTTTGGATTAATGGAATGTGCCCCCCCCCCTTATTTTTCATGTTATCCATCTCAGACTAAGCCAATATTTGCTCTATTTTAGGTCTCGTGTAAGTTAAGTCAACCTAAATTCTTTCTGGATTCCAAGTGCCTTGGGGACACAAGTTCAGGCATTCTCCAGCCCTGGAACTTTGGGCACCTTATTGGTGGTAGCTTTTCTTCCATCATTCTATTATGTTTTAAAAACATTCTTCAACAATTTCATAAGGGAAATGACATATTAGCATTTCCAAGTCCCCACCTATGAATCCTTGCTTTTCTACTTCCTCAGGCAAACTAGAGGAAAAGAAAAGAGAGTTTTAGATTGGACTGGGTGCCTACAGGCTTCACCAGGAACTTCCGTGATTCCATTTTCAGTTAGTGGTATTTCTGGTCACTAGCATCTAAGGTTATAGCTTCCATCCTGATATTCCTGTCCTTATATTAAATGTACATAAAGTGAATCTAATTAGTCATAACTGCAGTGAACTTGCACTCCCTTGCCTGATTGCCTTCTGATGATTCTGAGGGATTCTACTCTTATGCTTGCAGATACATTTTAAACCTATTCAAATCTGAATTTTTTTGTGGGATTTAAGTGATTTCTGCACGGTCTCCAAGGGGATCCAGGTGGCTGAAGGAGGAGGTTCTTCTCATTGGCCTGGTAGGACATAGTGGAAGCCCAGTTGGGGAGCTGGGTTTGGGAATCCCCTGCAGAGAACCAAGAGACAGTGAAGCAAGCTTAAATTCTGAGTCTGTAAGAAGCAAACATCTCTTTCCCCTTCTTTTCCGTTGACAGATCTCAGAGGACAGAATCTCTTCCTTTTATGCTTCCTCCCTTAGAGTGGAAACTGGTTGGAGAATCTCTACAGCAAAGACAAGAGAGTTTTCTTTCTCATCCAGAAAAAAATAAATTACACAGGTCTCTTGAATACAAAAGGGGAGAGGCAACCACTGTTAGTGACACTGGTCAAATCACCCATCATTCTTGGCTCTTGGTTCCTAAAACAACTTCCAAAAATCATATTTGCCAATTAGAGTAGAATTGAAAATGTTCATTTCTTTTTACACTTTTGTTGTAAAAACTTAAACAATAAAGATTCATGGAGATAAATGGTGAATGTCCCCTTCCCTTTCCCATTCCTTCTCCTTCATTGCCTCTTCTTATTACCCAGGGCTAGCTAATCTTCATATTCTAGACTATACTTTTTCTACGCTTGAGTTTCCTTTGAAGTTATCATCTCCATTCAAGTGGTTGTTGTGAACTTAAAGGTTGCAGATTTCTGGGTGTGCTTTGCAAAAATGCTGCTGCCAAACTTTCCTTGGGGAGAGCCTGAAGACGTTCCAGCTATTGGTCAAACCAGAAACCAAATTTCTACTCCCTCAAGAGAGTTCTCACTCTAAAAAGAGGCCTCCAAATAGAGAACGTCTTCTGATCCTTTGTGAGAGGCAAGTTTCTACTCCAACAGATTGGTCTTTTGACTTTGTCTTTCCTTTGTCTTACCAGGCTGTCTTACCAGCCTTCCAATCTGGAAGGATCCTTCCCATTACCACTTCTGAGCACTGAAATTTTCTCACTGCCGTGGCCCAGTGTATTAGTTACTGTGTAACACATTACTCTAAAGTTTAGCAGCTTAAACGATAAGTATTTATTATCTCAGTTTTTTTTTGGGTTGGGAATATGGGAGTGGCTTAGCAGTGATTTTCTGGCTCAGGTTTCTCATGAGGTTGTGGTCAAGATGTAGCAGGGGCTTCAGTCATCTGAAGGCTTGACTGGGGTTGGAGAATTCCCTTCCAAGATGGCTCCCTCTCATGCTATTGGCAGGAGGCCTCAGTTCCTTGCCATGTGGGCCTCTCCAGAGGGCTGTTTGAGTGTCCTCATGACAGGGTAGTTGGTTTTCCCCAGGGTGAGTGATCTAAGAGAGAGAAATACAGAAGCCTCAATGTCCTTTATGATCCAGCCTCGGAAGTCACACTCTATCATTTCCTTGGTGTCCTACTGACTACACAAGTCAGGCCTATTCAAAGTGGGAGGGGGATACAAATGTCATAAAAACCAGGAAGTAGGAATCATTGGTGGCCATCTTGGGGGCTGTTTACCCATCCAGTTCAGGTCCTATTTCTTCCATTTAACCTGCTATTAAGTTCCCACCTAAGAATATTCTCTTCTGTGGATTTCCTTAGTACTTTCTCTCTGAACTGCTAATACGGGCTTATCAGATTCTGCCTTGAATTGTTCTTCAATTAGGTGTTTTAGACTCAATTGTTTTAGATTGTAATATAGCTGGTGGGCAGAGAAGCTGCTTATGATTACCTGCGGTTAGGAGAATGAGAGGATGGGCCCTGAGACTACCAGGTGCTCTGGAGTGAGTCCCTACTCCCCTGGTCAAGCTCTTGTGCTGGGCTGCACCTGCCTGGAGGAAGGCATCCACTCTAGGAATTCATACAAAAGTAGTTTCTGGGCTAGGAGAAAGCTCTAGCGTGGGTCCTTACAAAATGTTTAAAAGAGGAATAGATAAGTGAATGACAAGTTTGTCCCGGCCTCTTGCAGAATTCTATGAGGACTCAGTAGTATTTTGAAGTCCCTACCGGTTTTAGATTTCAGAGTAGCTCATCTTCTACGGATAATTTCTAGTCCTGATGCAAAAGAAGTGCCCTTTCACCTCTGCCTGTGAATGGATAAATGAGGCTGGCTTTGGGAGCTGGGTGTTATTAATTTGGTATAATTCCTGCCACATTCTAACGAGGTTCTGTGGGTTTGAAGGTAGAAAGCTGCTCTGGGGAGGGGTTTCCAGACTTGTGTAGAGCTGAGGAGGAGTCATTCTCCTCCTCGGCATGGGTTCGTGGAGGGACAGACAACCAGGGAACAGACTCCTGGACAGAAGGGCACTTCTGTGGAGATGCGCCTCCAGAAACCTCAGCCTCCATCCTTCCCTTGTCCCTCTGAGGTTCAGGAGAGATTACTAAAGAGGGCACATGAGGGGCCAGGCTGGGAAGCAGGCCATGGGGATGAGACTCTAGCTGCTTCTATCACAGCACACGAGACTTAATCGCTTGCACCCATTTCTCTCTCGGTTTGCAGGGCTCTTTTTCATTAATGAACAAGACATGCACTGGCCGTATGTCAAACCACCTCAGTATTTGTTTGGCTTCAAGCTGGGCCTTTCTAGAACATATGAGTCTCCAGGGGATTGAAACTCTTAAACAGTTGTGACTTTGGTGGTTTTAACTGAGCTGACACTGCAGTTCCTAAAGCCCAGAGTCTGGTGCTCTTTGTGGTGAGCGTGTCCTGGCCAGCAGAGGGGCTTAAAGTAACCGTGAAGAGCAGGAGTGGGGAGAAGGGAAGAGCTGCTATGCTTAAGTACAGGAGGCTGTCAGCTCCTTGACCTAAGAACGCCTCCCTCATTCACCTCCAGGAGGTGAAATTTATCTACTAGCTATTCATTCCTTTCATTCAAGCCCATTCAACAAGCATCACAGTAGAGGGCCCCTGTAACATATCGGTTAAGAACAGACGTTCTAGAATCTGAGAGACCTAGGTGTATATTCTAGATGTGTCGCTTTTTTGCTGTGTGCCTTTGGACCAGTTCCTTTACTTCTTTAAGCCTTGTTTCCCTCACCCGTAAAATAAAGTTAATAACTGTACCCGTATGTTTATGGCCAGTTCGTGACGGATGTATTGGTATGTATTGTGGTTTCTTACAAATTCTCTTCAGGTTTTGGCCTCATGAAGTGAGTAGGGAGAGTGTTTCCTCCTCTTGTATTTTCTGGAAGAGTTTGTGTAAGATTGGCATTTTTTTTTTTCCTTTCTTAAATGTTTGATAGAATTGAGCAATAAAACCTGGTTTTCTCTGTGGGAAAGTTTTTGATAACAAATTTAATGTTGTGACAATTGAGAACCGAGTGGATGATTATGCAAGATTCCCCCAGGGAGAGCCAGGTCCAAGAAGCCAGCCAGTGCTGACAGACTACAGCCATGCCTGCCACTGTCCTATGAAATATCACCTCACCTGCTCTACGAGGAATCTGCACCAATACATAGGAAGATCCCTGTGAAAAAGATGAGAAAATGGAGACTCAGAGGGGTTATGTCAATTAACAAAAATTGCACAGCTAGTAGATTGCAGAATAAAACCAGGACTCCATGTCAGTTATTTTGACTCAAATCCCACGGTGTTTCGTGGAATTCCATGGGTGAGAAGGGAACCAAGGAGTCAGGACACTGGCAGCACCAGCGAAGGCAAGAGCGAATGGAACTGGCTGCGGGTCCTGCTGGTTACCGGGTGTTTGTGGCACAGTCATTGGCTGGACGTGTGCCCCCATGCACTCACACACAGGGACACAGCCCAGGAGAAAAACTGCAGTTCTTCAGGGATTGCATGCCTAAATCATATTAGAGACACTACAACCGCATTCATTCCAACAATGTAATAAATAACAGGTCATTATCAGGCGAAGGTTTCTCATCAACCAAAATCACATCTAAAAACCACATAAGGGAGAGAAAACGCAGGCTCCTTCAGGCCCCGAAGAGCCAATAGTCCACCTGCAGGATTTGTATCTCCAGTTCTTGGCAAGTGGGAAGATACGATAATAACAATAATAATAATAATAGCAGCTGCAGGATATTAAGGGTTTCCTTTGTCCTGGACACTGTGCCAAACGCTTTGCGTGCATTAGCTAGTTTAACCTTTCACCACTGCCCACTGGCCCACGCCACCACTGCTCTTCACCTGGATTATTCCAATAGCTTTCAGACTGGAGGCCATTTCTCTGTTCTTGCCCCCTACAATATCTTATTTTCGCAGGTTTCAAAGTGATTATTTTAAAGATAATATGAGATCATTCTGTGTCTCAAATCCTCCTGCGGCTTTCTAGCTCTCTCACAGTAAAATCCAAAATCTTTCCAATGGCCTTGGGCCCCCAACTTCTTCTTAGTGATCTCGTATCACTCTGCTCCTAACTTCCAGCCACTCTGGCCTCCTCCGTGGTTCTAAAGCATGTCAGAAATGATCCTGCCTCCAGGCCTTTGTGTTTGCTGTTCCCATTGGTTGGAATGCTTTTCCTTGGAAATTAGCTTGACTCACACTCTAACTTCCTTCAGTTTTCTCCTCACATGTCACCTGATTAGAAGGACCTTCCCCAGGAACCATTATTAAATTAGCTCAAGATCCTTAGTTTGCAGTATTTGTCTTCCTTCCTTGTCACCATCCTGCTGTGTTACACCTGGACTTGTTTACTTGTTTATTGCTTCTCTTCACCCCCTAGGATGTAAGCACCACGCGGACAGAGATTTTTGTCTAGCTTTTTTCCTGCTATACCCCTAGCACTTAGAACAGTGCCCAGAATTATTGTTGAGTAAACGATTGAAAAAATGAATACTTTTCCTACCTGTATTTACTTCCATTTGATTATAAATTTTCTTTGAGGAGCATGTTATTTATAAAAAAAGTAATGATAAAAAAGGAAGAAGACTGAATTTGGAATACTAACAGGATTACAATCTGAGAAATCTCATTAATGCACATAGCAATCAGTTCTGATCCAGCCCGTGGGTGACCAATTCCACCTGGCCTGTGAGAACCACTGTGACACCTGAACCAGTAGGGAATAAGGCAGTGGGTTCGAGGACAAGGGACATACATAGCCAAACTGGATACTATCTTCATTATTCCTAGTTAAGGTTTCACTGGCACTTCAGGAGTTTACCAGGCATACTATGCTGTAGATGAATCATCTATGTATATATGGTGTGCTATATGTATTAATGTTATAGCTCTTCTTGATGAATTGAATTTAGTTAATTTCATAGAATGATTTTACTTGTTACCTAACTCTTTTGTAAAAAAAGGATAGAACTAGAGGTTGTTTATTAATTCATTCTTTCATTCATATATTTAAGATGCACCTTCTATGTTTCAGGGACCATATAAGAAACTGAGGATATAACAGGAAATGAGAGCGATAAGGTCCCTGTTCTCAGGAAGTTATCTGAACAGGTTAGAAATAAGTGACATTTGTTCATTGCTTCAGATCATTGTGCCCAGAATGAGAAGAGAAGTAAAGTTTATTTTAGGATGTTCACCACAGTGTCTATTTCTCTTTGGGAGTCCCACCCCTCACAGCTCAACTAAGACAGAGTGTGACAAGCACACGTTATGTGGAAAGGAAGCCAAAGCACGCAATACAGACTCTCACCTCCTTTGCAAGATTTTGAGCATTGACTGGATTTTCCTTTTATCCGCCATGGCACTTGTTATGCATTGCAAAAGACCCCAAGCGTGAAAGATAAATGATAAAATCTTAGAATTGGTAGTATAAAAAGAAATAGGCCAGCCTATATAGGTGATTATAAACAATGCTTCAAAAATAACTATGAATGATACTATGCTGGACAATTTTATAGTTGGGTGGGTAAGAGCCCAATCTAGATTTCTACAGATTTTCTTGGTCTGCAATAAATCATCGCAACCTTCCACCCATGGAAAAGAGGTGTCTCAGCAGGTTTTTTAGCCCCCGCCTTGTTCTTTCCACACCCGAAATGCTATTCCGGTTTCTTTCAAAAGGAAATATTGAAGGTGGCTCAATATTTAGATTTATGCAAAGCTTTATGGGAAATAGTCTTTAGAATTAGTTATCTCGTTTTATAAGTGGGTAGAGCAGGTTCAGTGGGAAGCTATTGTTTTTCATGCACAGGATTAGCTTTCTTCTGATGGCAGCATTCCACTTTTCCAGTAGGGAGTTTCCCAGGAGTCTAGGTGATTCTCAGGCATTATGTCCCCTTTCCTGTCCCCCATGGCTACAGGATTGGCCATGCTACTCGAGCTGGGGCAGCTAAAGCAGGTCATACCCCTTGCACTCTGATGGGTACAAAGTCCTATGATCCAGGCTAGTCAATCAGATCCATCTTCTTGCGATCAAGGAAGATGGCGTTGGATTTATACCAGGCATTGGAGATGAAAGACAATTAAGTCATAAATCTTACCCTCAAAAATCTTCTAGTTTGGGATATGGGCATAAACAAAAATAATTACAAGGAAATACTGTGATAGCTACAATAAAGGTATATAATAGGACTTTAGTGAACACAGCAAAGAGATGTGTTATTCAATTCCTCAGAGGTAGAGATGCCAGAACTGGGTCTTTCAGGATGTGTAAGAATTTGCTAGGCAGCCAAGAGGAAGAAGGGAAGGAATGTCACCCAGGGAAGTCCTTAAAACATTTTCCATGTCTAATGCTTTGTTTTTAAGTTGTCTTGCTTATAGGAACCAAGGCAGAACAACGCCAGGTGGCTAAATGGCAGAACCGGTCCAAACCAGAAAGGTCCAAGATGGCGGTGTGGTGCCCTGCACAAAAGGAAACATGTACAAAAGGTGCCATGTGCAAGAAGGGAAGATCTATGCATGTCCCCAATGCCCCCATCCCAAGCGCTAACAGGGAGACCCCTCCCCCTTCACATCCCATAGGAACCCTGCTCGCCTTCCCTTTGGGGAGAAGGTGTTTTAGAGCATGAAGTCTGTCTCCTCCAGTCATTGATCAGTGAAGGACGTTTCTGCTCTGCTATTCTGAACCTGGTCTCCTTCTATTGGTGCAAGTGGCTCCTGGCAAAAGGACCCACTTGTGGGTCACTGGTCTCTTAGGACTCCGTAACAGGAGGATCTTGGCAGAGAGAAAAGCAAAGGCACAAAAAGGCATGAAAACTGTATAAAACACTGTAGAAATGTTATTACCACCATCATATTTGATTCTTAATTTCTTTCTTTATAAATTGAGAGGTTGGATGCAATCGGAATTTTGCAAAGTGTGTCCTAGGGTCACCGGAGTGCTTGGTAAAAATACAAATTTCTAACCTTTTGGTTGGGAATCCATGTAAGAATCTGATAGAAGCTAAAGTCTCTCTCCTAAAAAAAAAAAAAAAACACACACACACAATTTTACATATGATGCATGCAAGGACATTTTAAAGTCCAATCTCAAACCTACTGGAACAGTGCTTCTTGGATTACCATAGGTAATTCAAAAACAAGTTTTCTTTGTTTTTCAAAATTTTAGTCTATCAAAAATCCATACTAGTTCTCTGCTTGCGGCACGTGAGATTCCTCCCACAAATGTGACCACTGTTGCTTTTCCAGAGAAGAGCACCCTCAAACTTTTGCTGATGGGGAGCCCTGTGGCAGTCATCGTGTGGTGCGATGACTGGGGAGTTGGGGTACCAGTGCCATCCACTGAATAGAGGCTGGTGAGAATCCTGCCTGCTCAGGTGGTCCACTCCCTACTCCTAGGGTCCAGGAAGGGTCTTCCTAACATACAGAACAAACTATATATTCCTAGTCTTAATGGTCTCTAATGGAGTTGCTCTTAACCTTTTCGTTGAGAGGTATTGACCAGGTATTGAACAGGTATTGAACTGGTCAATACCCTGATGTGAGTCCCTGATCACATGTTTGGATATTCTATGAATGAGAAATTTGCAAAGGCTCCCTCTCAATTCTGGTACTCACCTTGGCGGACTGCATCCGCAGCTGTGGTATGTGGATATCACTTTGAGTGACACTGTTCCATAAGTCTAAGAACTCCAAAGTGAGAATGCCTACATTAAGGGTTCCCAAACGCTTACAGACTGAGTTCATATTCCTCACAATGGCAAATGAAGTCCCTGTAAACCCTGCTCCAACCTCAGTTCCTTAACTTTCTGTTTCCTTTGCCTTCTTATTCATTCCATCCCTCCTTTTACTTTTCCCTAACTCTCCCTACCTTCCTTCTTGTCAACCCAGAGAGGATTTATTCCTCTCCTGTATTCCTCTGGCCTTTAAAAGATACTTTTTATCATAATATATTACAATTATTTACTATACACTTTTATCCTCTTCCAATCTCTTCAAGCACAGAGGTGGTCACTTTTTAGACACTTTTTTTTTGTGTGTGTAAAGGGCTGTTTACAGAGCCTGGAACACAACAGGTACTCCATAAATGATGTTGAGTTGAAGCGAAGCAAATAAGAGGAATGGGCCAGCGAGGGTGGGAGGGCACCGATGTCCAGTTCCTAAGGAGTCCTGTGTGTTCCTTTGCTAGTTTTTGTCACCAGGGAGAGATCAAGAGCTCGGCCGCAGGTGCGGGTTGTAGTTGATGAGAAAAGCAGAGCTGAAGATTTAGCTTTGGCCAGTGGATAAGTTTGTCACCTCTTGGCAGGGACTTGGCCTTGGCTGAAGGAAGGTGGTTATAGATTTATCCAGGGCCTCTGGGGGCCAAGCTCAATGGGAAGAGGGAGAGAGTATTTGGAAGCTTAGTTACACCTGCTCTGAGCAAAAGATGCTGCTTCTTTTCATAATGTTTTACTTTCAGAGCAGGAGCCCCTGACTCCCTGAATGAATGATTGATTCACCTCCAGAGGGGAATGTTTATCTTCTAGTCATATGGCCACAGCTTATTGAAAATACTCCCTACTCAAGTGTTAAATGGGACTTGGAGGTCATCACCTTAGCTAGAGTCAGGGACGGAATGAATTACATGTATGTGGGGAAATCGTTGCTTATTGGGACTTGGAAGCCGGGAGCTCCATGCCAGCCTGAAGGTGGAGGTTGGGGGTAGGTGAGGAGAGAAGGAATCATGGGTTCCTGAGGCAAGTTGATTATGTGAAGAATTGGCATTATAAAGAAATTGAATTTTTAGACATTCTGGGAAAGGAGTGTGGGCATTTTAAAAGAAAACCTTGTGTCTAGAAAGTAATGAGGACCCTTAATAAGCTGAAGATGCAAGAAAGGTCTGGGATAACCACTGGAAATACATTGAAAGCAAAGAAAGGCAACAGGAGAATGAGGAGATCCCAGTAACAGGCCGGCTAAGCTGATGGCTCAGTCCAGATGTCTCTATTCAACACTAGACCTGTACATTCAACTGGTCATAGACACATCTCTGCTGGAAGTTCAAACAGAACCTCAAACTCAACTGAGCTATTAAGGAATATTTACCCTTGACCTTCTTCACCGATGTTTTCTATCTTTGTGAATGATACCAACATACTCTTGCACAAGCCACAGATTTGGATGTGACTACTCGTTTCTCCATCTTCCTCATCTTCTACGTCCCAATAATTGCCAAGTCCTACTAATCCCAACAAATAAACGTTGTTATAATCCTATCCACCTCTTCCAGTCTTCCCTGAAACTGTGTAGGTCAGGTCACCACGATTTTATGCCTGGATTAGTCTTGCTCCTTTCAATCCATCCTTCACTTTACAGCAGTCTTAGAATTCTCTAAACACATATCTAATTATGGCGTTTCCTGGCTTAACACCCTTCAATGATTCCACATTGGTCTTTGGATAAAGTCCAAACTCCTTAAAAAGACTTGCAAGGTCTTCCATGATCTGCCTCATCTTCTCTTTACATCTCTTCTTGCTCTGTCTTGTACAATCTTTGCTCCAGCCCTGCTGAACACTCTCCGTTCTCTGTGCCACACTCTAAGTATTTGCTGAGTATGTTCTCTCCTGCCTCACTCTTTACCTTTCTCCTGCTTCACACTTGATCTTATTCTTTAAATCTCACACTGGACATCCCTTCTCTTGGCTTCCAAAGATTAAATTAATTGCCCCTCATATTGAATCATACGGTGTTCTTCCTCTCTTTCTTCTCTTCCTTATTAATATTAACATTTTTCTGCTTTATTCATCTTTTTTTCTTCTTCACTGGATAGCAAACTACTTGAAAGCAGGAACTGTGTCTTCTTCACGATTGCATTCATGTTGTTTGATATCCTTAAGTCCTCAATAAATATTATTTGATTAAATGAGTGAATGATTTCAGAGAAACTCAGGATGATGCAGAGTGTCAAGACCAAGGGAAAGAAATAATATGGGTAGAGCCTCAAGAGCATTGACTTAGTGTTTGCACATCAATGAGAACTGTTCAGAAGTGAGGCAAATGGAGTTGGACTTGTACCCAAAGGGAAAAGTGAACACTCATCTGAGGACTGAAGGAACTGGAAATAGATTAGGTCTGGTGTATTGGCAGGGTTCTGGAAGAATTCTTTTCAGATAGCTTATCTGAAGAGCTTTTAATAACAGAACAACATGCAGCAGTGTGGTCAGGGTTAAGAAAATCAACAAAAGGGGCTGGCCCTGTGGCCTAGCGGTTAAGTTTGGCGTGCTCCACTTTGGCAGCCTGGGTTTGGTTCCTGGGTGCGGACCTATACCACTCATTGGCAGCTATGCTGTGGCGGTGTCCCACATACAAAATAGAGGAAGATTGGCACAGATGTTGGCTCAGGGCGAATCTTCCCCAAGCAAGAACAGGAAGATTGGCAAGATGTTATCTCAGGGTGAATCTTCCTCAGCAAAAAAAAAAAAAAGAAAAAAAGAAAAAGAAAATCAACAAAGGAGGTTATTGCACCCAGAGACTAGCAACAATGGAAAGCTGTTACCACCTCTAGGGCCGAAGGAAAAAAGGGAGGAAATAGTGTTGACAAATCAAAGGAGAACATGGGGAGGGGTTGCTAAGCTGGAGCTGTGATGTTGAGGCAGGACGGTTCAGGGAAGAAATGCCCTGATCTCTCTCTCCTCCTGCTGGTGCCCCTTTTAGACAAACCCACTGGAAAGCCAGAGGATGGGGAAGCCTGAGTAATACAGCTTCTTCAAAAATGTTAGTTTCTTGGGGCTCAGGAGGACAGGAAAGGGTGGAGAACGGATCTAGAGACACAAGTGAAGATCAATCAGCACACCTGGTTGTGAAAAGGGAGACAACTAGTAAGAAAAGTGAATGCCTCTGAGCGTTGGATTTAGAAAAAAATTTTTAATTATTGGAGGACCAGTGAAAATTGTTGGTGACTTGGGAAAGACTCTGGAATGCTTTAAACCTGCACCAGGTAAACTGGGTAATGTCATAGGTAGACTGTGTGTCTGGAGATTCAAGTGGATAATGTCACGGGTAGACTGTGTATCTGGAGATTCGTTCCCCTGTAATGTTTGCGAAGATCACGTGCCGTTGAGCAACTGGGTTGTTGACGTGGAGCAAGGGTAGTGCTGCTCCCAGAGAAGCAGTTTGGAGGTGAGGCTGTGGGAGGCGGTGAAGGTTGAGGGGCTTGGAGGAGATAGCTTCCGCTTTGTGGATTGCTGTATGAGGCACATAAACAAGCTATCTGAGAGGCACCAACAATTGTCATTGTTGTTCGTATATTCACAAGTGTGTGTGTGTGCATGTGTGTGTGTGTGCTCCTGCCTGTGTGCCTATGTGTGTGTCTTTGGGAGCATCTGGAGGTGTGTATTGGAAAGGGGCTGCTCTGTTCTTTTGTCATATGTGATCTGGCAGAATTTCTTTTGGAAATGCAGTTCCTCAGAGGATATTTTGCCAACAATCCACTGGTTTGTTACCTACTCTCAGGACATAACAAGAAGAAATGGTCCTAAATGACAGCAGGAAGAATTTAGTTTAAACTTAAGTGATGGCTTTTAATAACGTGAAGTATCAGATTCCCTCTTGACTGCAGAGAGACATCGTTTTTCTCTTTAATTCTGAATTACATCACATATCCAAACAGCAAGAATTCCACATTTTAAGTTCCATTGAAATGACATTTGAAAAAATATATGTACTAATTTTCTTCAAAATTGTGACTGATGTAACTGAATATCCGGGTTGTCTGTATTCTGATTCTCGATGCTTGTTAGTCCAGTTCCCTCCTGTCTCTCTTTGCCTGCAGGGAGCAGGGAGCAGGGAGCAGGGAGCAGAGGTGAAAGTCATGCACTGTGGGACAGAGTTGAGAAAGACTCCACCACTGCCTTCTCTACGTGATCTGGCCCATAGTGCCTCTCTGACTTCTTTCTCCCTTTCTCCCCCTTGCTCACTGCGCTCCAGATACACTGGCCTCCTCCCTGTTCCCCAAGACTCCTGCCTCAGTCCCTACACTGGCTCTTCCTTCTGCTGGAAGGCTCTTCTTCCAGGCGTGTGTGTGCATGGCTGGTCCCTGTCACCTCTCTGTGGGGCCTTCTCTGACCATCCCATCTAAGAGGCAGTCTCTGTGTCTCCTTTTCCCTTTCATGGAACTGGTCACTACGTGTCAGTCTATTAGTCTTCAAATTGCCTCTTTGTCTGTTTCCCCAACAAGAGTGCAAGTTTGACAGGGGCAAGACCTTTGTCCATCCTGCTTCTTGTTGTATCTCCAACACGTAGGCCAGGGCCTGGACGATAGCGGGAGCTGAATAAAGATCTATGGAATCAATGAGTACGTGTACAAGTGATATATTAATTACTTCAGCCTTTGTTACTTTTCATTGTTTCAGGTAAAGAGATGTCTTTCCCACTTATTTGTCATTATTAGCATCTACCTGTGCTGATACAAAAGAGGGCACGTGGGACATTAACATCTCCTCCTCCTCTTGTGTGTAGGCCTGCCCTGGGAAGCACAGGCTGGTCTGCCTCTCCAGCATGAACACTGCATGTCCTGTCTCAGTCAGCAGCTACTGTTGCTAAGTCTTTCTAATTCTAAGATCTGGTGCTATGAGCTGACTCACAGATATAAGCCATTTTTTCTAATATTATGCTGTTGGCAATAATGATACTGGGGTTGCTCATCTGTACCCTCTTTGATCCTATCTCTCATTTGATTGAGAACTCAATACAGGAAAGAGAAGATTCTGTGTTAATATTCTGAGTAAAGAGTTAATATCAGGCCTAGGCTGATCCAGAGGCCTATCCCAGAGAATGCCCTGGACTTCACACTCTCACAGCTCTGTGTCCTTGGAAACTACCTGCTTGAGGCAAATGTGGAATGCTGTGTCTCTTGCACTTCATGGGACAGCTCCTGAGCTGGGAGAGTGGAGAGTAAGCATGCAGGCCTTGGACTTACGTGACTAGAACACTAAAAAAAGACACGGTGGGAAGCATAGGCGGTAGCTTCTCTGGGTCAAGGTGGCCCCCATACACCTTAACTTTCACCTGTGTAGGTGAGGAGCGAAAAAAAGAAAGCTGTGTACTGGCATAGCTTCTTGGTTTCTTGATGAGGTAAAGAGTCTGTGCTTGTACCATTGTATAAAGTTAAGTAAAAACAGCACTAGATTGACAGTCTGTTGCATCTTGTGAGTTTCACTGCCAATGTGAACCCATTACAACACCTGTGTCAGAACAATAGGAAGCCTATCAAAGATCCTAACAGGAACCAGTGTTAGGAGAGACACAAGGAGAGGAAGTCTCAGAAAAGATACTGTTCTGGAGAAAATGAGCCCGTTTCAAGACTTGGCAGCTATAGATCCCTGCCTCAGTTTCTTCATCTTGAAAATGGGAACAGTTAAAATACTTTGGCTTTGTCACAGTACTATTCACAGGTTCAGATGAGATAAGACTGAGGATTATTCCATCTATGGCATCATTAATATTTATGATAATTTTATAAATTAGCATATGTCTACTGAGTATAAGATGTTATTCTTTGAAACACCAATCAGAGCTCTTCCCTCTTGTGGGTGCCCTACCAAGACCCATTTTGGTTCTCATACTTGCTTTCTGCTTCCTTGCACATCCAGAACTCTGTAGAAGGGTAATGTAAGTATTGGCAAAGGGGTTGGCAAAGGACAGCTGATGTTGTCTCTTAAACTTTCTGGCACCTCCCTTTTTATTATCCCGGAGTTGTAAGACCCTCTCTTGGATTTCCCCATTGGGTTCCAATTCTCAACGTTCTGAGCATTCTTGTTATTCAAACGTGGTTTCTTGAGTCTGAGAAAGCTTTTTGTGGAAGGAGGAAGCCTTAAATCTACTGTATTCTCCTAGAGATCCTTCCATCCACCACAAGTTTAAGCTAAATGTCAGCGTGACTTATTTTTAAACCATCACCTTTGGTAGCTTCATAACACAGGAAACCCCATTCCTCTCTTTCCCCTTGATTTCTCCATGAATCTAATTGTATGTGTGTTGATGCCATTGACAAATACAAAGATAAATCTTTTGAACACGGAAAATGGAAAAGCCAGAATTAGTAGTCCTGGTCTCTTTTTGGGTTTCTGTGCAGGAAGTAAAACATCAGTTGGTACATGTTAGAGGAAAGCTCTCTGGATGCCTGAAGTGTAGATCTTTGAGGGCGAGGGTGAGATCTTATCCACCTTGCATTCCCCATGCCTGACAGAATTCAGGCATGAGAGGCTCTCTGCATAAGTGTGAAAAATGGGGGTTTAAGGTCAGACAGACTTGGGCTTAAATCTTGGACCAGCCATGTTCTAGCTCTCTGATCTTCAATAAATTCCAAGTTCCCTGAGTTTCACATCTATAAAATAGCAATAATAATAATAATTAACTAAGAGGGTTATTGTGGGGACTAGATGAAATAACGTGTATAAGGCAGTGAATCACAGTGCCTAAAATATCCAATAAGCATTGGTTGTTACTGCTGATACTTTTGCTATTATTATGATCATCATTTATGTTGCATTACTTGGATTAGGCTGACCCCTGGGCATTTGCACGTCATCTTTCTTCTTCCTAAAATGTCCTTCTCTGTGTGGTGAACTCTTATTCATCCTTTAAAGCCTTTTTAAAACACATTGCTTGGAAGAATTGAGATTCAGCCACTGTAGTGTCTTCAAAGCCTGTCATAAGAAGGGCTAGTAAATATTTATTGTTGTTTATTGAACAATAACCAACTGGAAGGAGATTGTGAAGATTCCCTGAGAGATCAACATGCGTTGTGGCCTGGGTGTAAGGAGTCATCCAAATATTGGTTATTGCCATTGTTAATAACAAGAGCACTCAGTCAAGGAGAGCATCCTCTGATGGCGTTATGGAGAAGCTTAGCAAGTGGTATGACCTGGGGCACCATGGAGAAATTTCCTGTATTGGGCAGCTGATTGAGATAGCTTATCTCTACCACATCATCCAACTCTGCGATTTCTAAGTTTCTATGTTGCTGTGTGTGTGATTAATTAGCAAATATACAGTAAAACAAACATTGACCTCATAATCCAAAATCCCAGAGTCAATCCCAGATTTCTCCCTCACCAGCTACAGTAGCTTAGCAAAATCACTTACTCTAAGGTTGTTTTTTTTTTCTATAAAACGGGGATGATAATAATGTTTGCTTCATGTGGTTTTAATATGAGGAGTATTTGAAACAATGTTTTTGGAGGCATTTTATAAAGTTTCATGAAATGAGTAGCTACTGTTAATTTCCCTTGAAAGAGTTGATGTTAATAGTGGAGAATAAAGGGTGCTAATTTTTTTTTTTTTGTGAGGAAGATCAGTCCTGAACTAACATCCGGTGCCAATCCTCCTCTTTTTGCTGAGGAAGACTGGTCCTGGGCTAACATCCATCTTCCTCCACTTTATATGGGCCGCCGCCAGAGCATGGCTTGACAAGCGGTGTGTTGGTGCGCACCTGGGATCCGAACCTGCAAACCCCGGGCTGCCAAAGCGGAGCTTGTGCACTTAACTGCTAAGCCACTGGGCCGGCTCCTAAAGGGTGCTAATTTGAAAAACAAAAATCAACCAACAAAAAGACCACTATACTCTTGCCTAAATTTAAGACTGGTGCAGAGGAAAAAATATTCTTGGAGAGAACTGCTCCATTATTTGGGAAAATAGCTTAACGGATCCCTTGCTTTCTGTGAGCAGGCAGGGATAGTCTGGATGAAAATGGAGGGTGTTAAAAATCTCTCTGAGTAATCAGCTACAGTCATGTGTCACTTAACTATGGGGATACTTTCTGAGAAATGCATCCTTAGGTGGTGTCATCATTGTGCAAACATCATAGAATGTACTGAAGAGGAACAAAATTTGCCACCCAAAGTGTGTCTCTTTAACATGAGGATTATTATAGGCTGATTATTTTTAAGAAAGAAAAGACTCAGAAAGTTTTTCTTGTTACTTCTCCCTTAACTGCCTAGGAGAATTCAGATTAAAAAACCTGTCTCAGGAGGCAAGCTATCGTCTTAGCATAACATGAGCTAGGTGGTAGATAGAAAGGAACCTAGAAAGACCTGTTTGTTGGGCTCCCCTTTGTGTTCTTCTGTTTCTGTGTGGCCAAATGCTTGTTTTCCAACATTTGCTCCTTTTCACCTACCTGTGAATTGCCTTCCTTCCCTTTGAAGTCTCTGACTCTCCCCACCCTCAACATCTTCTTTCGTCTTTAGCTGAGGATGGTATTTAAGGTGAGGGCTGAGGCATTTTGGCAAGGTACTCAGTTTTCCCGGGTTTCTCCCATGTACACATGTTACTAAACTTTTGTTTGTTTTTCTCCTGTTAATCTATCTCATGTCAATTTAATTCTTAGACCAGCCAGAAGAACCTAGAGGGGTAGAAGAAAATTTCATTCTCCCCTATGGTACTTATATAGACCTAGATGGTATAACCTACTACACATCTAGACTATATGGTACTAATCTTATGGGACCACCGTTGTATATGTGGTCCATCGTTGACGGAAATGTCGTTATGTGGCACGTGACTGTACAGGAATTTTCATTTCTCCTCCCTCCCAAAGCAGAGGCAGGAAGACAGAGAGGAGACTTGATAGATAGAGAAGCGGCTGATAAAAAAATAGGGTGGGGAGAAAGGATCCAGCAGCAAGTCGTGGGTTAGGCCCTGGGAGAGAGATGGCTCAACCTAAGAAAGAGACCTCCATGTCTGAGTTGGGTACTCTAAGCTCAGTGATATTTGCAGCCCATCTTAGAGTTTCCAGGTCTGTGCTGTCATCCACTTCTTTTATCCCCCCGCGGTAAAGACAATTATGTATACTAGACAATTGCTACTTGAGTTAGTAATACTATGGGGAAGAAAGAAGGTGGGCTGGGCTGTGTCCATGCAGAGAGGTGCAGGGAGCGGGCAGCAGCCAGAAGGAGCAGGTGCCAAAAAGGCCAGTTATGATCAAGAAGTAGCCTGAGCTGGAATTTAAACAACAGGCATGAGGTAGTAACCACCATGTCCCTTTACCCTCAAAGAATTTTCAGAAATCTTTGTGAGGGGACTGAATTTCTTGCAGACAGTAAAGGATGGTGCTTGAATAATTCTGCTTCAATATTAAAGGATAGTCTGACCAGAGGGCCTGGGTACATGAGGTTGCTTAGGTTGTAGTTCTTTTCCCATTAGATTCTGCCCTAGTCTGGCAGGGACAAAGCTTGTCCTGTTCACTGTTGTTATCTCCTGTGCCTAGCACGGTGCCCGGTGTTTAGTAGATGTTGAATAAATGTTTGCATTGCCTTTTTAAATAAATGTTTAATTCTGGAATACTTTTAGATATACAGAAAAGTAGCAAAGGTGGTCCAGAGAGTTTTTATATACCAGTCTCCCAGTTTTCCTTATTGTCAACATCTTATATTACCATGATATATTTGTCAAAACTAAGGAATTAACATCGTTACATTACTATAAACTAAACCCAGATTTTATTCAGATTTTGCCAGCTTTCCCGCCAATGTCATCTTTTCTTTTCTGGGCGCTCATCCAGGATACAATATTACATTTATTCATCATTTCCCTTTAGTCTCCTCTGGTCTGTGACAATTTCTCAGTCTTTCGTTGTTTTCTATGACTGTCAGTGTTGAAGAATACTGGTCAAGCATTTTGTAGAATGCCCTTCCATTTGGGTTTTCTTTTTTTTTGTTGTTGTTGTTAATTTTTTGTTTATTGCAGTAACATTGGTTTATAACATTGTATAAATTTCAGGTGTACATCATTGTACTTCTATTTCTGCATAGATTACATCATGTTCACCACCAAAATACTAATTACAACCCATCACCACACACATGTACCGAATTATCGGTCCATTTGGGTTTGTCTGTTGTTTTTCTCATGATAAGACTGGATCTCTGGGTTTCTGGGCTGGTGCATTGTCTATTGGTTTAAGATTCTCCCCTGAAGAAGTTGCAAGTGGGAGGGTGTCTACAGCTGTTGAGGCGACCTGGTGGGCAAAGTTCAGGTGTGGCTGAAGCCTGAATGCTTGCCTTCTTCCATGCTAATCCGCCATGCTTAGGCAATGCTCCTAAGCCTATCCATTTCACAGTCAGGGTGAGAGGCTACTCTCAGGTCGGCACAAAGCCAGCTGTGCTCCTGGACAGATCAGCCTAACCGTGAACCTCGGTAATGGCATCTGGCCCATAGCAGGCCCTTGATTCGTGGTGGCTGTTACCATGACACATCCAGAGGGCTGTCTTCTTTTATAAAGAATGACTGTGTGATGACCACCTTGAGAGAGCATGAACTCACACAGTCAGCTTGCAGTGATTTCCTTAGCTAAGAGTTCTTCCTCTGTAAATGGTCTTGAGGAGAAATGGAGATTTTGGGGATAGAAGGAGAGAGAGGGGAGAAATAAGTTAGAATTACTTAGATCTTCTTTGAAACTCTTTGAAGCTTGTTGTCCCAAAAGGCTTCCTCTCTTCCTCTCTTTTGCTGTCTCCTATGACTGATGTTACACTCAGGAGTATTTCATTTTAACCTTCTTGAGGTATTTATACCTTGAGGAGTTGACTTCCTGCTTGCTCAGTGTGCTTTCTCAACCAACTGGAATCATGCTGGTCTCAGCAGAGAGGCCCTGGGTTATGGGGAAGGGAATGTGAGGTTTGGACTCATGGGATTTGAATGCCATATCACCCATTATAGAGTCAGCTTGGGTAAGTCTGTTATTCCTTCTGAGCCTCAGGTCTTCATCTATAAAATGGGTTGAATAAAACTGACCCTACAGGAGTGTTGTGAGGACCAAAAGAGAAGTAAAATGTATGTGAAGAGTGACAAAGTCCTATTGAAACACTTTTTCTGCTTCCAGAATTTCCTTCTTCTCTTTAAGGCAGAACTGTTGAAACTACATGGAAAAGGAACAAATATAACCAAATGGTTCAGGTCTCCTGCCTGGATACTGAGAACCAGGCTTTGTGGATAGAAGAGGGAAGAGACAGGGAGGGGAATGGGCAACACTTTCAAACATTTCCTCCTCTTGGTCTGTTGTAGTTTGCGCTTTTGCCCAGGGCTTCCTGGTGTTGTTGAACTTCAGCTAGTGGCCCAGTTCCAGGGTGTCTCCAGGACTCTGAGATCTTTGAGCTTCAGGACTTGAGCTGAGGAAAACACATACTGGGTGGAATCATGTTCGGTGGACTCTGATCCTGAGATGCTGCAATCTCGGGGTGACAGGGTTAGAGCCTATTTGAGCTTGATTTTGTTGAACACTCTTCCTTCCTGTTCTGTGAGTTATAAGCTACAAGCAGTGGTGGTGTTTCAAATTCTAGGCCTCCAGGCAAAACACTTTCACGAAGACTCCTACTTTACCTTCTCAAATGGATGATGTTCTCCCTTCTTAAACCTCCTGATTGCCTAGGTGTCTCCCAAAGAATTATTAGCTGTCTTGTAGGCCAGGTTTCTAGAAGACAGCAGGGTCTTTCAGATTGATTGTGGCAGAGTAAGGAGAGAAGTGAAGATAGGAAAAATTAAAATTTTAAGGAAACTATAACGTCTTTCATCTTGGATGCATTTTGGTAGATTATGTCCCAAATGGCTTCTTGAAATCTTCTCCTTACCACCCATACCCCCACTGCCACTGGGGTTATGGTCCTTGTATCTTGTAGTGCATGCTCTTCTTTACTTCCGATAGCACTTAATTTTACATACATCATTTCATTTAATCAACACAACACCAACACGACATGATTGCCTCACTTGTTGGCACTTTCCACTCCACATTATAGTGACTAGTGAACTAAAGAGACTTGTTCCCTCCTCAACGCAGAATTTTTCATGAAAGCAGGGGTCATATCTTGCTCATCTTCATATTTCTACAATACCTTTCTCAGTGCATGGCATATAATGTGTTCCCTAGATTTTTGTTGAATAAATAAGTGGCTTCAATGATAACTCTTCTATATTTTTGTTAATGGCAATATTTTGCTCTAAAAACAGCGGATGTTTTCAGAGAGCAAATGTGTCCCATGAAACTGTGCCAAACATTCAAGAGTCACAGATGAAAGAAACTTGTTGTGCTCAAGCGGTTGTATTCATTGGGCTTTTTCTGGGTTCATAAGCCCTTTGGAATTCTGCAGTCCTTTTGGACGTAAGAAAAGAGAAATCAGAGTTAGCCATCAAAATTACTAAGCAAGCAAGAAAAGAAAGAAGCATGGGAAGACTGAGAGGTGGAGCATGGTCCTGAGTTAACTCTTCAACACAGGTAAATGTAGGAAGTAGGAGGAGCCGTTGTCCAAGACTAGAGTGTAAGCAGAGGCAAATGCCTTGAGAAAGCGTAGTTCCTCTAAGGGACGTCGGGCTCTAAGACTTCTTGATTCCTTCTCAAGGAAGCCTTACAGCTAAAGTAAGTGGAAGGTTGTGTAATTTTCATAGATCTTGGGTCTTGATAATTCTGGGCATGATGATTTGGTAACCAGCTCCCATCTAGGGGCTAAGCCAACTATATTGACCTGTATTTCCATTTGCTTTGTGCAATTCTGACTTGTTGTTCCTCAGAGCTATGAGAACTACTTTGTATGCTGGACCTACGATCCAGCCAGTTTAGTATTCTGTCTCTGACAGGGGGTAGGGTGCGGCAGGGCATAGTTTTCTTCCTTGATATTACTGTCATAGGTTATAGAGGTACTCCCATGTTCCAGCTTTTCTTGATAACCTATGTCGAACATGAATAGGTTTCACCTTTTCCTGAGCAACTTGATATTTTAGTCTGAGCCATTTTTTTGGAGTTAACAAGGCTTGTGATTTTTACTGCCTGCTCATCAATACCCCCAGCCCCACTTTATTTGTCCCAAATAAAGTGACTGTGGTTCAGAGGAAGCAACCATAGACTTGGAATCAGAAGACTTGAACTTTAATGTCAGGATTGCCACTTACTAAGCGTGTATTTCTGCAATCAAATCTCTTTCAGGATACATACATGCATGTGTATACACTGAAGTAAAATGGCTTAGGGAGTTTGCAATTACTTGGTCTGATCAATATGCATATTTGAGTCAGACGGCCTGGCTTACAAAATTCCTTCCATCACATACCAGCCTCGTAATTTTGAGTCATTTACATAGTAACTTAAAGAGTTTAAGCTTCCTCACTGTATAAAGCAGATAATAGCAGTACCTAATCCAAAAATGTTGTGATGATTAAAAGGACAAGATCATGCGTGAAAATGCTTAGCACAGTCACCAGCACATAGTAAAAACCTAAAAAATGTTGGGTGTTATTATTATTATTCTTACTATTTATATTCATATATACTAGCTGTCAACCTTGGGTGAGACACTTAAAATCTTAGTTTCAGGTTTGTTATTTGTGAAATAGAGGAAATAAAAACCCAAATAAAAACCAACTGAGTTATTGCTTTGTAGATCAGAAATCACTATACAATTCACTATAGAAATTTCTTCTTTAGGCATCCAAGGTGGGTATTCTCTAGTCCTGGTATTTGGGACTTGTTGAACCAATGTATAATTATTTTGTCCACATCTGTGATGGTTTAATAGATTTTAACCATAACCCTCTCCAGCTTGTGGGGTTTTTTTTTTTTTTTTGATTCTCTATTTTTATATGGCAGCTTGCCAAACCTTTTGGTCATTAATTTAGTTTTTTCTGGACCTTCTCCATCCGTGTTGTGTCATTTTTATGGAGCAATGAGCAGAGCTATCCTGGAATATACACAGATGTCAAAAGTAGAATAAAGACAGCAGAGAATTAAAGTGTGTTGGTGATGTTCAGTTTCATTTTCGTGACTGTGTCCTGTCTCATCTAGGAACTAGACAAAAGACAGATATAATTAAAGAAGCTCCCCAAATAGAATCCCAACTGTGAAGAAGCTTTCCTCAGGTCTGAGCCAATGAGCTTACACTGGCCAAGCATTCTTTAATGATGGGCCCCTACCCAGTTCCCTGGCTGGTTGTTATTTACAAGGCTGACATGTGTTTAACTGTGGTTGTTATTTACAAGGCTGACATGTGTTTAACACAGAGGCAAGGATTTTTCTTTTATAAGACATAAAATCTTTTATTCTGTGGGCTCCACTCCATCACTACCTAAATTAACTGACAGACAGAAGGAAATAACATGTAAAAAATCACCCACTCTGAATTGGCCCATGTTGCTAGAGAGTCATTGATCCCTGGAACTGTCGACAAATCATAACCAGAAAAAATTATTCCTGACAACGAGAACTGGAATAAGATTG
The DNA here is from genome assembly GCF_057802395.1 of Ceratotherium simum simum. Taxonomy (NCBI): domain Eukaryota; kingdom Metazoa; phylum Chordata; class Mammalia; order Perissodactyla; family Rhinocerotidae; genus Ceratotherium; species Ceratotherium simum. The sequence goes on from NC_141922.1 coordinate 19,088,574, forward strand.
TTCATTTCCTGGCACATAGGAGAAACCATCTTGATTGCTTTCCAAGAAGTCTACCCTCCAAACTGTTTGGGAGAAAAACATGGCCAATAAAATAATTTTAATCACATTTGGTGAAATTTTGACCTAACTCAGAGGTTTTTGGGGATTTCATGTTGAAATACTTTGCTTTTAGGAACATAGGTTTAGATATGTTTATCCCCCAAATGACAACATATCATTCATATCAATTTATATCATTGAATAACTCAAGTTTACTGAATTTGAAAGTTTAATTGCTTGATCAGTGATGGAAATCCTAGGCTGGGGTATTTTAAGTAGTCACAAGAAAAGAGCAAATGTCGACTCCTTTGTGTCTGTTGCTGGAAAAGTTCATAGACTATAGATGCTCCGACCTGGGATCTTAGAGATCTCTCAACTCAATCCTTCTGTGGTTTTGGAGTCAAGTCATTATTTATAGACACTATTGCATATGCTGCATTTAATGTCTGCTTGGCTAGTGCGCTCTGTCTGCAATACACGGAGATCTAATATAGTCTCAAATCTGCTGACATATTAGAATCACCTGAAAAGTTAAAACAAAACAAACAAAACTGATACCTGATTCTCAACCAATTAAATCAGAATCTATGGAGGATGGCTTGGACTGTAGTAATTTAAAACACCCCAGGTAATTCTGAGGCAAGTGAGGGCTTTATTTTATATAATGCCATCCCCAGTATGTCTGCTAAGTAACCCTTCATCAGTCACTTAGCCCTCCTAAATTCCATTTTCTTTGGATGAAACTTCGTGGGGTGTTTACTGGACACCTTTTCTCATATTAGTTGTTAAAACTGCATTGAAAGCGCTATACAATCAAGAAAGGTTTATCACTCTTCATTCCCAAGTACACAGCCTCAGTACTGGTCCTAAGCTTTTCTCACCTGGACAACTGCCAATGTGTGAGAGGACACACATGTGGACAATGCAAAATGTGTGAGAGGATTTTTGTCTGTTTTGTTCTTTGATGTATCTCCAGTTCTTAGAACAGTGCCTGGCACACAGTACAAGCTCAATGTGTATTAATTGAGTGAATTAATGGCTCTTGCAAGATCTCTGATACATTAGGATTTGCTGCAAACAATCTCAAAATTTCAATGATTTAAGTGACAGTCCTTTATTTCATGCTCGTAGATCTGCAGGAGTATTGTGGTATGGCAGATTTAGGCTGAGTTTGTCTGGGCTGGACTGGACTCCAGGCTCTGGTATAGTCCAGGTCTGCCTCATGTCTTTTTATTCTGAGACTCTTCTCATGATGGATCACAAGAATGCCAGAGGGTATGTAATGTCTCTGAAGGCCTTGGCTTTGAACTGGCATGCTGTCACTTCTGCCCGCATTCCACTGACTAAAGCAGGTCATGAGGCCAAGCACAACATGAGTGGGGTGGAAAAATATCTTCCCACTCTAGTGGGAAGACCAAGGCACATACACTCGTGTTTAATTCCAGTACATGGAGAGAACAAGAATTGGGGGCACTGATCCAATGTGCCCCACCTACTAACCATTCTCCGTATCTGTAATCTCATCACCTTGCTTCCAGTCAAGAAGGACAACATCTCATTATTCAATTCCCTGCCCAAATCCACTCACTCCCTCACCCGCTCCTACACACACACTCACCCAAACACACTCTCACAACCTTTAGTTAAATTAAAACTCATTAGCAAAGAATATAAGAAACTTCAGAATATGGCCCCTAAGTTTATAACTTCACGTTTCACCAGACTTCTACATAAGATGTGTACATCTTCTCTTGTTTTCTTGTTGAATTCCTGGATATATTTATGAGCTCATTTAATGGCTTTCTCTGGCAGAGTTGCTCACTACTTGTGTTCCTACAGTACATTATATTGTGTAATAAGACCTACCATTTATTATATATGAACTGACTTAAAATCCCCACAAGAACCTGATTATACAGTGCAGGAACTGAAGCACAGGAAAGTTCAGCAATTTGCCCCAATTACACAGCTACGTAGTAGCATGATCAGACTGTCAGCCCAAGCTCTTCATGCTACTCGGCTTCTTTTACCTAGGATGCTAAAATCCCTTGCTCTGTTGTCTGCATCTATTCCTGTGTCAATGTGTCCTACTTTACTGTGAGTTCTTTGAAGCCCGAGATCACACAGAACCTTTCTTTATAGTCCTAATGCCTACTACAGTGCTCAAATTATAGAAGGCACAATACGAATTTGTTGATTAAAAGAAAGTTAATGAAGAAAACATGTAGGATGAATTTTAGCATAACTCTCATAGATGACTTCCATCATGTCGTAGAAGACCATAGAGCTTACAAGAGATACTGTTTATCCAAGAAGGGGGTCCCAAAGATGGGAAAATAAGTTGGAAAGATAGGTAAGAAGACATCAAGTATGGGCTTTTTCCTTCTCCTTCATCCAGATACCAGGCAGAATGTGTTTCTTTTCTTTGGATTAAACAAGATGAAGTATGTAAAATACTCAGCATTGTGCTTGGCACGCCACAGACAGCCTATGAGCACAGTTCCTACCATTCTTTTCTCCCAGCAGTTGGGTTGTCGACATGCATGCAGTCAGGAAGAAGAAATGGGAGATAAGAGGCTCTGCTCTAGCCATGTGGAGCATTTGGATTTTCGAGTTAAGTTCAGCAAATGCCCCTTCATTTCTCAAATGTTAATGAAAAAGGGACTCTTCTTATGTCTGCTTGTAGTGAGATCTTCTACTTATTCTCCAAGCAAGTCTCATTTAAGAAAAATATTAATCTGTATAAAAGGATTAGGTAATAATTTTCACTCAGAATTAGGAAATCTTAGGTTGGAAGAAATCTTAAAAGTTGCCTATGTACTCCTTCTCCATCTCTAGTTGCTATCCTCTTGACAATATCAGCAACTACGGTAGCTACAATTTGTTGAGCACTTTATGTTCAATATCTCCTAAATGCTCTCTTGAAGCTAGGAGGTGATGCTCACTGTATCTCCATTTTATTGAAGAGAAAACTGAGGCTTAATGAGTTTAGTAACTTGCCCAAGATTATACAGCTAGAAGATGTTAGAGCCAAGATTCAAACTCAGTCCTGATTTCCTCTATCACAGAAATCCTAAACCAGGAGAGACATCCCTTCCCCTTCACTCCCAGGAGACATTTTTCAATGTCTGGAGATAGTTTTGGTTGTCACAAACCGGGGGTGGGGGATGCACAGGACAGCTCGCACAACAAAATGGCCAAAACATCAATAGTTCCAAGGTTGAGTCCCTTTTCTAGAACTTATACTCAGGAGCAATATGTTAAACTGTCTTCTATCCGTAGGTTTTCAGTTTGAGCTCGAGTATTTTCAGGGATGAGGAACTCAATTCCTTTTGTCTAAACCCATTTTAGACAGCTCAGACAATTAGGAGTCCTTTTTATTTTGAGAAAAAATCTGTGTCCCTGGAGTTTCCATCTACTGGCATCATGAAAAACAAACTAAGTCTTCAAAGTGTTGGTCCTCCCTCAGTGTCACTATTCACTATCGAAAACTCTTTCAATACAGCGTCCAATATCCATATTGCAATGATTGTTTACTTCTCTTCTTCCTACTAGAACTCAAGTTCTTCTTAGACACTCTAAAGGAATGTGTCTAATACATATCTCCAGCCCCAGGGTTTAGCTCAGTCTTCGGCACGTAGTAGGCACAAAGTAAATGTTTGATAAAGATGCTGGGAAATAACAATCATGGCAGCCTTGGGTGGCCCCCTTTCTGGGTAAGAAGTCCTTCTTCCCTTAACCTTGGTATTGTGTCACCTCCTGGTTGCTCTTTCCAGATCCATTTTGGGAGATAATGTCTAGATAGCTTTGAGTACCTGGTCAGGGGCTCTGAATTCCCTTCCCAAAAGTTTCTTAATAGCCAATTTGAAACAGCACAATATATAGTGACTTGGCTTACACAGCAATTGATTTACAAGCCATATTTTAGGACCGCCTGTCTAGACCAAACACCTTTACGATTATTTTTGCTTGTGACAGGAAAGCTAGCAGTGGATTTTTAATGGTGCAACAGACTATGCTCTTGAGTTTTTACTCATATAAATCACTAAAATAAAAGTCAGCTCCCTGGCCAAAGAACTGTTTTGCTGATAAATACCTCCTGTGGATATATGCCTTGAGGTGTAGAATGAATGATATTTATTCATAACCTCAAGTCTAAACCAACCAGCTTTGATTCACTGGTAGACGCTGCACGAAGGGAAGAGCTTCCTTTGGATTTTTCTTTCTCAGCTGTTGGTGTGAGGATGCCTGTTTTAAGGGCATTATTGATAAAAGTGGACCGGGGAGGAAGCTCAAGATGGTGGATAAGAGAGACCAGGGATCCTTAGAGACAGAGCAGATGGAGGGAGCAAATGAAGGGCAAAGTGATTTTAAGTGCCGTAGCTATCAGGAAACTGGGGTTGTGGTCTCAGTTCTATTGTTAACTGGCTATGTAATCCCAGAGTAGTCATTAAAAATCTGTGATTTAGTCTCTTCAGCCATGTAAAGATTTCCAGAGGTGTGATCTCAGGGGTGAGTAGGAGTTGGCTGGGTGAAGAATGGGTAGAGGAAAAGAAGAAAGGAATACTAGACATAGAAAATAGCATACATGTGTTAACATGAGGATGCAGGAGAGAGCGTGTTTATTTTTGGATACAGCAAATATACCTTTGAGAGAACTAAGAATTGTTATTTTTACCCAGCATATACTGTGTGCTTGGCAGTGAGCTAGATGCTGTGTTAGTATTCTATTGCTGTGTAACAAATGACCACAAACTCAGTAGCTTTAAACAACACCCATTTGTTATCTCACAGTTCTGTAGGTCAGGGTATGGGAGTGGCTCAAGTGAGCTCTCTGTTCAGAATCTCACAAGTCTGGAGTCAAGGTATCGGCTGGGCTGAGTTCTCATCTGGAGGCTTAACTGTTTCCAAGTTCATTCTTTCGATGGCAGAATTCTGTTCCTTGCAGCTGTGGGACCGAGGTCCTTTTTCTCTTACTGGCTGCTGACTGAGGCCTCTCTTGACTCCTAGGGGCACCCTCAGGTCCTAGCCATGTGGCCTGTTCCACAACATGGCATTTTGCCTTTGCAAGGTCAACAAGAGAGTTTCTTTCTCTCTCTCCCAATTGGAATCTCTCCTTTCAGGAAGGGCCCAATACCTCTTTTTTTTTTTTTTTTGTGAGGAAGATTGGCCCTGAGCTAACATCTGTGCCAATCTTCCTCTGTTTTGTATGTGGGATGCCACCATAGCATGGCTTGATGCGCAGTGTGTAGGTCCGTGCCTAGGTTCCGAACCCACAAACCCTGGGCTGCTGAAGCAAAGTGCAAAAACCTAATCACTAAGCACCAGGCCAGCTCCAGCCCAATACCTTATTTAGTGACTCGCCTGATTAGGTCAGACTCAGCCATGTTAATTTCCATTTTGTTTAACTCAAAGTCAATTTATTAGTAACCCAATCACAGTAGTGAAATCCTATACTCAATGGAGGAGTATACAAGACATGTACATCATTGTGCAAGAATCTTGGGGGCCACCTTAGAATTCTACCAACCACAGATGCTTTATGTAAATCATACAGTTTAATCCTCACAACAACTCTCTGAGGTAGATAGCATTATTCTCATTTTTTAGGTGAAGTTGTAAAGGCTTAAGGTCACACATCTAGCAAGCTGAAGAGCCAGCTGCAAATACAGAAGTGTTTTACTCCATACTTGTCTTCTCTTTACTCTACTGTTCTGTCTCAGCAAGTTTTGTGAATGTTAGGGTGATGCTTATTTAATCTAGGGTTTAAATAGCATTGGTATGAGAAAGGGGGCTGTCAGCAATAGCAATAACTTGACTTTATTTAGCACCTTGTATTTCCTGCAGTGCGGTCATGTGCATCATCTCGTTTGACCTTCACAACAAGAATTTAGCCTCAAAGAGGTTATATGATTTGTCCAAAATGTGCAGCTAATCGCAGATGAAGAACACATTCCTTCTGATCCCAATCAGTTTAGCATCCCTTTCACAACACCAAGCCAAGAAAAGACTGTAAAGACTATGCAGGGTCCTCAGTGGGGTGGAGGCAAAGTGGGTGAAGCTGTGTGTGTGACTTAAATCTGGAAGGAATTGTCACAGAGGAGGTGACGTGGATCCAAGGGGCATTCTGTGGCTGATAGTTGGCAGTGATGTTGAATAGCAAGAAGTAGACAAAGCCCAGTATGATTGAGAGTCATTAACAGCAGGATCTCACCATGACACAGTCCCAGATGAAACTCCACGAGAGAAAACTCTGAAGTGTCCTGTGGACATGTCAATGTCACAATTTATGGAAGACTTGAGAAGACCAGTTGTGCAATGCAAAAAAGATGGATTTGAATGCTAGATAACTTTTCACTAGGATTCTCTTTTGTAAATCCCAATCTACTTTTCTGTAAAATGGAAATAGTAATACGAACTTCTGTTATTTTTTATTTTATTTTTTATTTTTTTTGTGAGGAAGATCAGCCCTGAGCTAACATCCATGCTAATCCTCCTCTTTTTGAAGGAAAGAGGAAGGCTGAGGAAGACCGGCTCTTGGCTAACATCTATTGCCAATCCTCCTCCTTTTGTTCCCCAAAGCCCCAGTAGATAGTTGTATGCCATAGCTGCACATCCCTCTAGTTGCTGTATGTGGAACGCGGCCTCAGCATGGCTGGACAAGCAGTGAGTTGGTGCGTGCCCAGGATCCGAACCTGGGCCACCAGCAGCGGAGCACGTGCACTTAACCACTAAGCCATGGGGCTGGCCCCCAAACTTCTTAATAAGATCGTTATGAGAATTAAATGACATTTAAAGCAATAAATACATGCATGGTTCATAGAAAGTGTTCAACTTGTCATTATTGTTCTTATTTTGAAACCTTGTTAAAGGAGGTCAATGATTGTGCCTTTTGATTTTATGGAAAACTATTTTTCTTATTATTCACAAATATTCCCATTATAATTTTATGAAGAAGCCAGGTAGCACATGGCATATGTTTAATCTTCTTATATTAGCAAATGGCTATATATATCTAGAAGATATTAAAGTTAGTAAGGGTATGATCAGTTTCTCTAAAAGTTTGTCACTCTTTCTCCACCAAAGTGATTTTTTTCTCCTCCAATAGCTTTAAAATTTTGAAAAGCAATTTGGCATTAGCTTGTAAAGTTGGACCTTCCCATGCCCCATGACCCAATAATCTTACTCCTAGGTATGGATGCTCAAGAGGAGTCAATGTCCCTGTGCACCAGGGGTCACATACAAGAATTTTTCATAGCTGAACTATTTATAATAGCAAAATCCTGGAAGCATCCTAAATGCCCAAGACAAGAGATGGTCCAAATATTGTGGATGTGTACACAATGGATTATTATGCGCCTGTGAAAGTGAATGATCTCTATGTTACACAAACAGTTTATCCCAAGAAATAGATTATAGTTTGATACCTGTTTTAGAAATGTCAAACATAAGTAAAATTAGACAATTTGCTTGTGAAAAACTAAAATGAAAAAAAAAAGAAAGAGAATGATAAATGCAATGAATACAATCTCAGGAGAAGGCAAAGGGATGGGAGCAAGGAGAACACAGGGGAATATGTAAGTCAGGGGTGATGCTCTAGTTCTTAGATGGGACAGTAGGTTCAGGTATTCATTACATTATTTAAAAATAAAATAGAATGAGAGAAAATTACACATGGACCGATGATGATAGTGTGTGTAAGCAAGAATTATAATTAACTTAATTCTGTGCTTCCAAGGCTCCAAAACAAAACAAAAACAGGAACAAAGAGAAAAAGAGGATGGAGGCAGAAGTAGAAGCAATAGCTCTGGAAACTGGTAAAAAGATGCTGGACAGAGCTATCAGCAAGGCATGGAAGGAAGAAATCTGGGCAGCAAGATGGAAAAATATGCTCACTTACAAGACGAGTAGTTTCTGCTCCTGTGGTTACTGAAGTGTGCAAAGTCACATTAAAAAAAAAATTAAAGACCAGAGTAGTGGAGTAACCAGGCGGAGAAGGCATATTAGTTGTTGACCATTTTTGTCTTTTTATAAAATCAGTTTTTCGAGGTGTCTTTACATGATTAGAATGACCCCATTGGAAGTGTACCATTTGATGAGTTTTGACAACTCTGTACATGTGTGTAACCATTCCTACAGTCAAGATATAGAACATTTCTATCACCCTTAAATTCTCCAAGGCCCCGTTTCAAGTTATTCCCCCCGCCACTGTTCCCAGGAACCACTGATCTGTTTTCTGTTACTGTAGATTTGTTTTGGTCTTTTTTAGACCTTCCTGTAAATGGAATCAGACAGTATGTGCTCTTTTCTGTTTGGCTTCTGTCTCCCAGCATGTTGTTTTTGAGATGTGTCCGTGTTTTGGTGCGTATCAGTAGAATGTTTATTTTTATTACTGAGTAGTATTCAATTGTAATGCTAAACTATAATTTTAGCATTATTTATTTCCCTTTTGAATAAACATTTGGGTTGTTTACAATTTTGGGGGGCTATTATAAATAAGACAGGGCTTGTTGAGCATTTTCATTGTCTGCCTGGAAACTTGAATCTCTATGGAAATTTTTCAAATAATCACTTTCAGGACATCTTTAGTGCCATTTCTAATTTATTGTTTAAACCAGTGAAGTCCTTTATTCAGACAATTTAGTGAGGAAGTCCAATTTTAAGAGCTGTTCTGGTGGCAGTGGTGAGGGAGTTTAAGTCTGCAACTTACCAACATTTTACTTAGGATGTGTCCCAACTAGGCGTAACTTGAAATACTATGGAATAGTTTGAAACTCAGTGGTGTGATGGCAAGACTACTAGGCTAGAAGTTTGCATCTCTGAGTTCAAGGGAGACTTCAACATTAATATGAGGAGGGGCTTTGGGGTGGCAATGTGGAGGCCCCATTTGTAGAACCAGCACACTACTTTAATTGGTGCACTATGTGTATTTGTTTGCTAGGGCTGCCGTAACAAAAGACCACAAACAAGTTGCTTAAGCGACAGACATTTATTTCCTCATAGAAGCTGGAAGTCCTGGATCAAGGTATTGGCAGAGTTGGTTTCTCTTGAGGCCTCTCTCATTGGCTTGCAGATGGCTGCCTTTTTGCTGTGTCCTCGCATGATTTTTCCTCTGTGTGTGCACATCCCTGGTGTCTCCTTTTGTGTCCAAATTTCCTTTTCCAATGGACACCAGTCAGATTGGATTAGGGCCCACTGTAATGGCCTCATTTTAACTTAATCACCTCTTTAAAGGCCCTATCTCCAAATATAGTCACATTCTGAGGTACTGGGGGTTAGGGCTTCAATATATGAATTTTGGGGGCACACAATTCAGCTCACAACAATATTTATACTGAGGGTGGTGTGGGCAAAGGGGGGAATAAGGGTGGAGCTAAAATCAGCCCCAGTCACTCCTTGACACTCAGCTGTCTGAAATTTAAATTATTTCTTTCATCAAATATTGATTGGATGCCCACTGTATTCCTGGCACACAAGGAGCTTCTAAAAAAGGAGACAGATTTATAAAGAAATAATTACAAGTAGAAAAATTAGGCAAATTCGAGTATAGTAGAAACTGTGTATACCCTGTGACTCAGCTACCCCACTCCTGGGCACGTACCTCAGAGTAATGCTTACGCACGCGTACAGGGAAACGCATTCAAGGATGCTCAGTGCAGCATTATCTGTAACAGAGAAAATTTGGAAACAATATAAAAGTTCATCAACAGAACAATGGAAAGTGGACTTATTATATTTACCTTATGGATTACTCTACAGCAATGAAAATGAATAAATTGTATCTATCATGTATCAGCATGGATAGATCTCCAAAACACAATGTTTTGTATATGTATGTTACAAACGCACAAGTTGTGTAGACAGACCGACACAATAAAATATAAACATGGAAGGAAAGGTAAATCTGTGGTAGTGGTTGACTGGAGAAGAAAGCTTTCTACAAACTTGCTCACAAACAGGTTTCATCCCCAGGGCCATTGATGATGTGTGCTAGTGGCTGCCTGCAGCACTGATAGGCTTCATTTGGGCTCGTTGAGGAAGTACGCCATGATTGATTAGTAATGTCTGCCACAGGTAAGGAAATAGAGAGTGATGGCAACTGTTACGAGTATCTGCAGTGTTAGATTTAGCGAAGCATGAATCCACAGATGGGGGAATCCAGATAAGCCTTTAGCCACCTTCCCCCCCCCCTTCTTCCTTTGTCTTTCCAAAGTTTGATAGTTATATTACTATGTTTAATTAAAAAAATTATTAGTTATCTTTTCAATTTTAAATAATATACTTACTGATGAGCAGTTGAGGATACTGAGGCCAGAGAGGCAAACAAGGTCATTTGTTGGAGGAGAGGGACAGACAGGGTGTCTGAGTCCAAGACCCTGAATTTTCTATGCTGTCAAGCTGCCTCCTTGACTGGTTATGGATAGCATTCATTCTTCAAATGTTGATTTGATGACCACTTTGTGCTTCTCAGGCACTGTGCTTCTCACCTGTTCCTTGATGCAGGAGTGGACAGTTAGGAGGCGACTCTTACTACAGAGGAGGCATGGTATAGGAGACAGCATCTGTTTCATGACCTTTGGAAAGTTAATTCTCTCCAGGTCTCTGTTTGTCTTCTCTAAAATTGGGGTAAAGATAAAATTCAAATCTATCAAGCTCGTTGTAAAACACGTCATGAATATTAGTGGTTTGCCACTCTCTTAGTGTTGGGGAATGATAAGTTTTCATGGAACTTCCTGGAGCACGTGAAATCTCCTACTTAAAAGTGCTCCAGACTAGTTATAAATTTGGAAAACTAACTTTAGATCACTTTGTATCGGGAAGGGAAGTTTTCCTCAAAAAGCCAATTTCTGCTCCACCTTATGGTCTTTGTGAGAACTACTCTCTCTTTCTGGAACACACTCACTCCCTCCCTCCCCCACCTTTGCCCTGGAAGAATTGCTTCTCATCCTTCTTCAGAGAGATCTTCTCTGAGAGCCCCGACCCCAGCTACCTCCTCCCAACATTAGGTTTCCCTGTAGAGCATTCTTATTATGTCTTATGACCTATTGTTTTCCTTCAAACATTTGTCACTATTTATATTTATTTGTGTGCTAATTTCTTTCATGTCTGCTTCCCATAAGTCTATGAACTTCGTACAAACAGGAGCTGAGCTGTTTTATTCATCATTGGGCTCCTAGCACCTGCACTATGCTGGGCACCTAGACGGTATTCAAGAAGTGGCAGATGAGTGCATAACGGGAAGCCAGACTCTGGAGTCAGGTGGCACCTGGTAGATTTCTGACCTCCCACTGACCTTTGTAAGTTAATTTCTTAACCTCTTTCAGGCCCAGTTTCCTCATCTTTGAAAGTGGATGGAAATGATTCCTTAAGACGGTAAAAAGATCACGGGTTGCCAGAGGTTCGGGAGGGGGATGGTGGGATGAACAGGTGGAGCACAGGCAATTTTTAGGGCAATGAAACAATTCTGTATGAGACTGTAATGGTGGATGCACGTCATTATACATTATTGTCAAAACCCACAGAATGTACAACACAAAGAATGAACTCTGATGTCATCTGGGGACTTTAGTTAAGAGTAATGTATCAACATTGGCTCATCAATTTAAATAAATGTACCACACTAATGCAAGATGTTAATAATAAGGGAAATGAGGGTATAGGATGGGGGAAAATGGAAACTGTACTTTCTGCTCAATTTTTCTACAAGCTTAAAACTGCTAAAAAAAAAAAGTAAAGAATATTAAAAAAAAGCTTCCTTAGAGGACAGCTGTGAGGATCAAATGCTTAGCACAGAACACATAAATTACTCTGTAAATAAGAGCTCCCTTCCTGTAAGAACAATCTCTGCAACTTTTAGGTACTATACAGTTACTCACTTTTTGTGGCTAACCCCACAGTGTCAGAATTCTCTCAACCCACATGTCTAACCAATTTGAGGGGCCTACTAAGGTATCTTCTTTGGAAAACAAAAATGATTTTTTGATGTATTTCAGAATAAGCTGCAGAAAATCTGACATTCACTGAAGCTCCCAGCAGAAGCGTTTATTTTGCATTTGTTGTGAGGGAGCTCCCAGGGCTTCACATGCCGAGGGAAGCTCTCAGAATCTGAGTGACAGCCTGGCTCTGCGTCTGTGTGCAATGCAGACCACACGGGGCTTCAAGTGACACAGCAGACGCCAAGCCAGCTAGCAACAGGAGACAGGCCAGAGCAGTCCTGGGACTGATTTCTGGGTGGTTCTGAAGCCCGGTTTCCTCTGAGACGTTCTGTAATTGCCCTGCACGTCTTGCTTGGAAGTGGGCCGGGAGCGTGGGTTTGCTTAGATTCTCCGTCTATGCTACCCTAGGACAACCCTTTCTTGTCCCATTTATCCACAAACCCACAGACCTCCCTCTGGGAGTGTTTTTATTAAAAATTTTTTTTTTAAGCTACAGGGAGAATAGATTACCCATAGGAAAGGAAAACCAGAAACTAAACAAAGAAACAATAATGGGACTAAATTAAGACTAGAAAGTCTGTTTGAGTTCCCCTGTGGTCATGAGCTTTGATTTCTAATCTTTCTCAATCTGGATTTGGGTTAAAATCACAGATTCTTAGAACTGGAGAATCAATCACCTTGTCCAATTCCCTCTCTTTCCAGAGCAGGATCTCAAAGCCCACAGAGTTGACACAAATTGTATGGGGTCACTCAGAGCTGGAAGAGAAGGCATGTTTCCTGCCTTTTGTCTTTGAACTACTGTTTCACAGCGCATCCTTCTCCAACGAGAGCCTTTACCTCTAATAATACACTACTTTTTTCCATAGACCTTAGTGAGGAACAAGAAAAGATTATTTGCCAACAGACTATTAACCCCAGATGTATTTCTTTAGATTTATTTTTTTAATCATCTCCTCTATTTCCTTCTGATTTATGGTAACAATTGCATTTTCTTATAGGAAAGTGGCCTCCCTTTGGTCAGCAGCTTCTGCTGAGGACATGGGAGAATTGTGTGAATTTAAGGTGGGAAGTGAGGAGTAGGCTGGCGATGCGTATGGCCTTTCACTTTAGTGATGAGAAATGGTCTTAGAGACCTTGAACTGCAGGGTCAAGGGAATGCATATTGATTGTTAAGTGTGAACCAAGGAGTCAGACCGAAGACTCCTCAAGTCAGCAAGGACTGAGTTCAGAAGGCAGAAGGCAGGGGCCAGGGGCTTTTAAGATGTTAGGGGAACAAAGTTACTACAATAGGGGCTGGACCATTAAAACAGTGTCCACCGGATGGATTGGAAATTTAGGTTAGGCTGTCTTAGCCACCCCTCGTCTGGTTTCCTGAGGTCTCTGACATGTTCTAATACTGACCTTGCTCTCTCAGAACCTGAGATGTCACTTTCATTTTACTCAGTAGCCCTACTCACAGATGTTCCGTTGGACGGAGGAGTCTGTTCTTCTGTGAGGATAGCTGACAGTGGCTCTGCATGCTCTTGGTGTCTATGTCTCCTTGGCCTCCATGGGGGCCCAGAGTGCTGGGAGTATGAGAGGAGAAAGGCTTGTTGGGGACCATACTGAGGAGTGATGCTACCACTCATAGTTTCTAGGGTCTCTGAGTCAAACACAGGTGTCTCGAGTGACAAAATCTCCCAAGTGTCTCCAGTTCTCTGACCCTGTGCATAGTAGGTACTCAGGTGCCCTGTGTGACTTCACAGGAGGTGGGATATCTGGATGAGGGTGAGACAAGCACAGAACTGGGATTGGAGAGGCTCCTGTGTGACCTTAAGTGGGTCTGCGATACTCTGCGGGCAATGACTTTCTCATCTTTAACGAGAGGGATGAAGAAATGCTCACCTAGGTTCCGCACAGTTCGGTAATTCAGGGTTGCTAAATACGGATCTGTTTATAAGCTCCCATCTGTTATGTCCCTATGGTTGGGCCCAACCCCCACAGTACCAGCCCTTCCATCTACTTTTTATTTCTACAAAGTCGCCAGGTGCAAGGATGCTAGCTGGTTGCTTTCTTACAAAGGTGTGACACTTTTCAGATCCCTTACCCACACAGCTGGCAGGCGGTCCCTGAGAAAGTTCAGATTGTCTTCTTCATGAGCCTTTTTAAAGCCTTCCAATGACTCTTCACTGTGCATAATCTAACATCCAAGCTCCTTTGCATGACATACATGGCCATCCTTTATAAGATGCCTGACTACTCCTCCAACATCATCTCCCTCCATCTCAGCCTTGAAATTAATGCCTTCTCATTGAACTTCCTCACTTTTTTTACGAGTGAGAAACCTTAAAGCTTTTTTAGGTGAGAAACCTTAAAGTTTCTCACCATTTGCCTTTGCTCATGCTGTGTTTCTGTCTGTAATGCCCTGCCCTTCTCTGATCTCCTATTTCTTTCTCCAGGTTAATACCCATTCATCCTTCAGGACACAAGCCAGACATTAACTATTTCCTAAATAAATGAATAAGAGAATGACTGGAACTAAGCATCTAATATGGCATGAGATTACTGTGATGTTTCCTTAAAACCTTTTAGAATCTATGAATTCTGAGAGAGGAAGTGACTCAAAGTGACTGTGTCGTCCTGTGTCAACCTGGATACAGAATCTTAACTTAATGAGGTTGTGACCTCTTGTTTGCTAAAGATCACTGAGATATTCAGCCATATTTAGCTTCATCTTTCATTTAATAGGGGTAACAAGACCTACCACAATGGGTAGTTGTGAGGATCAAATTAGATCCTAGGTGTGAAAATGCTGTACTATGCAAATGTTAATTAATATCACTTTTGTGTGGTCAGCACAGTGATAAAGTTTCTGGTGCATGGTAATTATGTGGGTAGTTAATAAGTATTATATAAATAGTTAGGAAATGAATGAATGAATAAAGCAGGCCACAACACTATAGAAAAATTTGAGACAGAATACCACTCCACTCACACTACCACTACACTGACTACTATTAGCCAACATTTACTGAGTGCTCTTTATGAGCCAGAGGGTGTGCTGGGCCCATAAGTACGTCATTAATATTTAAAAGAACTCATTTTGTAGGTAGTATTATTCCTTCTTGACAGATTAAGGAACCAAGACAGATTATGTAACTCTTCTGTGGTAGATTACGTTACCCTCCTGAATCTTCACCCTCTCATAACTTGGCAATGTGACTTTGTACTTCTCCCACTAAAAGCATAGGGAGTATTCTGAAGCCCCTTGACTTCAGGTTTGGTTGTGAGTTTGGCTTTGGCCAATGGAATATGGCAGAAGTGATGGTGTGCTGGTGCCATGGCCTTAGAAGCATTGTGTGTTTTGCTTGCCTTCTGGGGCCTTTGCTATTGACATGAAAACATGTCCAGGTGCTGAGAAATAGTTTTCTGACCCCAGGAGTAGAATAGGGGACATATAGAGCAAAGCCTCCTCAGGAAAGTTTTCCCAGCCAACCTACAGGCGTGTAAACAAGTACGCAAGGATCAGAATAGCTGCCCGATTGAGCCCAGTTTGAAGTAGCCAACTCTTGGCTGATCCGCAGATTTTCAGGCTAAATCAATGGTTATTGTTGCATGCCACTGAGATTGTGTGGTCACTTCTTATGCAGCAAAAGCTAACTGGTGTGTTGTCCTAAATTGTAGAGCTAGGAGTTGACTAAGCCAGCATTTGAACCCAGATTTGTCTGAAACCAAAGCTTCCCCATTACTCCATGTTTGGAGACCTATGAGGGAGACCTGACATAAGCTGTTCCTAAGAAAGGGAAATTAACAATCACTGCTATTTATGGGACACCAGCTATCTTATCTTATTGAATCTACACAGCAAGCCAAAGCAGTAGGTATTATTCGCATTTTATAGACGAGGCTTGGAGAGGTTAAGTAATTTTCCCAGTGTTCACATAATATGAATGGCAAAGCTGAGATTCATACCTGGGTTTCTCTATCTCCAAAGCCAATGCACTCTCTGTTCCTGCTGCATTTGAGTAGGTTTTCTGGTGTGTGTGTGCCTGTGACTGTGCATGTGTGTGTGTGTACATATGTGTGTGTGAATGAGTGTTGGGAGGAACTCTGGGGGGGGTCCCCTCATTCTGCTTTGTGTCTTTTCCTTGTCTGACTGATTTGGCCAAAAAGTGAGGATCCAGTTACCAAGACAGAGCATACTCCACGGCCAAGAACATGGATGTGTTCTGAGATTTCTACCAAGGGAGAAAGGAGTGTTACTTTTTTATTTTTTTTTTACTACATTCATGCTTTTATCAATGGCTATCATTGTTCAAGTTTTCAAAAGTCATCTCATTTTTCCTGTGTGACATTTTCTCCCTTTTCTTAACAAATTGGTAAGTGGGAAAGCACACTGCATCTTTTAAAAAGATTTTTCAAGAAGCATCACCAACACTGCCCTCCCAGCAGGCTGCTCATTTTGAAACTATTGTTAAAATATGGCATTCTGCCATCGATGAGAATGGAACTTGTCATTTACTCCAAGGGCTATTGTAGAAATTTGTCTTGTAGCTGTATCCAAATCAGCAAGATTTATTTTCCTCTTTTTACTGCATGGTCACAGCTCTTACTTCTTTGAGTTGTTTAGATTGTGAAAACCAGCTTTTAGAGGTTAGGACAATGTTGGTGCATGACAAAGAGAAGTGGGAGAAGTGAAGGAGTTCCATGGGAACTCCAGTGGGATCTGAGTAATCTAAAGGCCTCTGTGGCCCAAGTGGAAACAGGTATGTCTGAAAATCACTGCCCATGATGAGGTTCAGGAGCACAAGAGACTCTGGGTCACTGTGGGGTATAGTGGACAGCACACAAATTTGGAGCTTAATTGGAATAGAATCCCACCTCTGCTGTTTAGTGTACATGCGAACTTTTTCAAGTTAGTTGGTTTCTTGGCATCTCAGTTTCTTCATTTACAATAAGAAGTGTTACTGGGAATCTTTTAGCTTCAGGTAATAGATAGCAGTGTAAACTAGTTTACGAAAAAATGAAATCTATCAGCTCATAATATTGGTGAATTTAGCTTTAGTTATGGCTGTCTGCAGGTTTTCCTGGCTTCAGGTACGGCTGGATTCAGGGGTTCAGATGCATCATCACAGTTCTTTTTCTCTCCATTGCTCTGCTTTGCTTACCTCTCTCTCATTTTTAGATAGGCTTTTCCCTCTGTTGGCAAGATGGGCCCTGGAGTTTCAAATTCCTTGGAGCTCATGGACTCAGAGAAATAGTAATAGCCTTTCCCAATGTGCTTAAGACCTATTTATATATGAGAGTGACAGCACTAGATGTCTTTTGTGTTTCCTTCCAGAGAAACTCTCCAGAAAGGAGAACCTTCTCTACCCTCTCTCTGCCTTGGGAGGCTATTCTTCATGGACCATGTATGTCTCCCTTGCCACTGATTCCTGGCTTTGGCCAATGTGGAGCCCTGGTAGGATGTTGAAGCGGGGAAAGAGAGTGAGGTTAGGGTATTTATTCCTTCAGCTCCTTCCCTGAGATTTTCCCATGCATTGGCTGTGTCCCTCAACTGAAGGTTACATCTACTGCCTAGGAACTCTCTGCATGGCCCCTGCTGCCTCCAGATTCTACCCACTGCTCCTGCCTTGTGTCCCTCAGGACTAGGAGGGTACCAGCCCTCACGGTCACTAACCCTGGGGTACTGCTCCTTCTCATACAGTTTCTTCACATGCTACATTGTGAAAATAGTCCTATTAAACTGTCCTCAGATTACTTAATTTGAGTATGCCCTCTGTTTTCTGTTGGGACCCTGACGGATACAGTAAGCAGTAAAAGTGTGTAGGGAACACTGATGTGAGGGAGACGTCAGTGTCCAGACGCTTCCTTCCTTAGCACCTTCCCCAGCTTAGTGGTTCCTCCACCTCACTCTCCTTTTCACTTATTTCCACTCCTGTGGACAGCTTGTCTATTTGTGGAAGGAGGTTAATATTTCTGGCTCCAGTGCCCACCTGGAGGCAGCAGTTATAGTAATTGCAATCTTTTACATTTGTGGAATGTTTTTGATTAAGGAAGCACTTTCACATATAACCCTGGAAGAACTCGTTGGCACAGGTGTTATAATCCACACATTAGATAAATGGAAAGTGCAGTTCTGATGGGTTAGGTGCATCACCCAGGTCACAGCTAGTAGTAGTCTAGCTGGTCTCCAATCCAGGGTCTGTCTAATGTGCAGTGAATAAGGGGATGTAATTAACTCATGGATTTGTGTGTCTTGGTGAGGGGTGGGGTGAGATAGGTAAAAGAAAGAACATTATGATCTTCTTCTCCTACATGCAAACAAAGCCATACTTGGTGACGATGTTAAATGATGGGTGTGGAGAATCCTGTGTGGAGTACAAGGCTCTTCCTAAGAAAAGTGAGCATTTTAGAAACCATGTGATGGGAAGGAGACTGAAGGCTGTCTGTGGGGCAGGTCAGGGCAGGAGCTGGGGTAGGGGAGAGATATAGAGCTATGTAGAGAATGAGGTAGAGACAGAGGGACGAACAGAGACAAAGAGAGACAAAGGGACAGAAATTGAGATAAAGAGACAGAGTTTGAGAAAGAGACAGAGCCACGGAGACAGACAGAATGAGACACAGAGAGCCTCAGAGACAGGGAGGGAGGGAGATGGCAAGCCACTATGGTGTCAGGGGGCCCAGGGGAGATTTTGGGAAAAGAAATAGGCTTAACAGGGATTTTTCTGAAGTGAAATACTGTATGTTGAACTATTCTACCTCTCCAACAAAATCTTTAATAAAATACCCATTTCTCACCAGTGACTCATGGAATAGATTTTCTTTTAGAAACAGAACAGAGGCTGAGCCTGCTCAATGGTTGAAATGGATGAGACAAGAAGTTATAGTCAGGGGCCAGCTACCTCTGGGCTACAGTTGCAAATGCAAACAGAAATTACTGTCATTGCCCTTGGAGTCTGAGGTTTGCTGTAAACACCAGAACACCCCTGTGTGATGGGAACACGAAAAGCTGGCCATTCATGTACAAATATCTATGTGCTGGTGAGAGTAAAGACTTGGAGGCTCAACCAGACTGATGCTCACAGCTCCTCTGTGCCCACAACAGTGACGGGGGGGAGTTTGCACTGAAGAGAGGCTGTCATATGAGGTTTGCCCCCAAGTGCCTTTGCAAAGCTGTTTTCTAAAGAAGGCTTGTAGCACCCAAGATAACCTTCTCTAAATTGATAAGGAATGATTATTCTCTGAGGTACGTATGAAAGTGGTTTAGATAGCCCAGGGGTTTTTAAAAATGTTTGCAACCTTTTTTTCAGTCAGGATATTACATTGAGTGGTAATCAAGGAAATAAATGAACATCAGCTATAGCAGAGCTGCTGAACTGGAAATGGGGGGATTCCAAGCTTACTGCCTTGTAACCAGGGAGGGTAGGGGTCCCTCAAGAGTCTCTCCAGGGAAGCTCCTAGGACTCTGCAAGGCACAGCTCTTACAAATTTACTACCTGCCTTCTCAGTTTATGCCTCTCTAGGAGATTCATAGCGTAAGTTAGGATATTAACAGTTCCAAGATGGTCTGGTGAAAGAAAACATTTTAGAATTTTTTTTTACCAGTGTTTGTCTGCTTTTATTTACTGGAGCACTGTCTTAGTCTGTTTGGGCTCCTATAACAGAATACCATAGACTGTTTTACAGTAACAGAAATTTATTTCTCACAGTTCTGGAGGCTGGGAAGTCCAAGATCAAGGTACAGGCAGATCCAGTGTCTGGTGAAAGCCCTTTTCCCGGTTCATAGATGGCTGTCTTTTTGCTGTGTCGCCTGCTAATCATCACCCTCATGACCTAATCATCTCCCAAAGGCCCCACCTCCAAATACCATCACATTAGGGATTAGACTCCAACATATGAATTTTAAGGGGACACAAATATCCAGTCTATAGCAAGCACAGAACTTGTTTATTCTCCCAATGTTTTTATTAACATATAAAGAACAGCTTTCTGAGATAGACCAGTTTGGGAAATACGGGTCTGGATGATATAGAGCTGCACTGTCCAGTACGGTAGCCGCTAGCCACATGTGGCTATCAAGCACGAGAAATATGGTTAGTCTGAACCAAAATGTGCTGTAAGTGTAAAATGCACATTGGATTTTGAAGACTTCATCTGAAAAAAGGTAAAATTTCTCATTAATAATTTTTTGTTGATTCCATGTTAAAATGATAATATTTTTGATATGTTGGATTAAATAAAGTGTATTTTTAAAATTATTTGTGCCTGTTTCTTTCTCCTTTTTAAAATGTGACTACTAGAGAATTGCAGTCACGTGTGCCACCTGTGTTCCCGGCTCTCATTGCGTTTCTATTGGACAGCGCCCACATAGAGTGGCTTGAAGGCACTTTACCTACCCGTGGCAGAGCCACATTCTCTGCCCACTGCTGCCTCCCAGATCTCATTTCTCAGCACTCTCCCCCTTACTAACTCTGCTGTAGCCACCTGGCCCAGGCAGTCACGATGTTACCATGATAATATAATTTTCCTTGTCATTGAGGCGCCAACTTGGTCTGCTGTGGGCCCACTTCAACGCCTGGAGGCCAGAGTTGAGGGTTTGTATCCACCTGCACAGTTCTGGGTAAGGTGCAACAGGCGGGGACTATATGATGGTGCTTTGGAGTCAGGCCAGCTTGAGATCCAATCACTGCTCTGCTGCTTCCCAGCTTCCGAGGGGCCTCAGAGTCATTTACATCTCTGACCCTCAGTTTCCTCTCCTGTGAACAAGGACAGTCATACTTACTTCCCTGGGCTTCTGCGAAGAATAGAGGTGATGTGTGTGTGTGTGAAGTGTCTCGCACAGAGATTAAAAACAATCAACCAAAACAAAACTCACCCTTAACATTTCCCTACATAAGGCTTTGTCTCACTTTCAGAAAAGCTTGGCATTTCTAGTCAACCACAAGGAGAACTGAAAGCTGCATTCAGACTTGTGGGGACTTTGAACATTGGTCCCCCAGGAAGTTCTTTCAGAGGCTTTGTTGTAGCAACGAGCAAACAACAGCAGCCCACTCTCAGGAAGTCCTGCTCTCTGGGCCCTGCAGCAGGGCTGTCATACAATAGGGGCCTGTCTGCTGATTGCCATGACAGTGACACATGGCTTTGAAAAGAACATCTCATCGCCTTGTGGAAGCTCCTTTCAAATGCTCTCCCAGGCAGACTGTTTTATAATAAGACAATGAAATCCAAATTTATTACGTACTTTTTTTAGGGGGTGGAGAGGGAAATGAAATTTCTCCAATTAATTGTTCATCCTAGGCCATTTTATTGCCTCCAAACATTGCCTTTCCCTCAATAAAACCAGTACTACAAGGAAGTGGCTGTGTGGATGCTGACAAGCTAGAAGTGAGTGCTGGCTGGAGTTCATGGTTCAGAAATAGGAGCTGTCAAGTTGGCTTTCCTGTGGAGAAGCTGATCCAGCCCAGGAGCCAAGGATGGGCTGGTGTAGACAGGCCTGATTTCACAAAACAGACATGGGGATTAGGAGATGCCCAGAGTCTGTGGGTGCAGGGATGAGGCCAAGCTGCTATCCCTTCAGCTCTACTAGGGGGAGGGAAGACACGCAGCTGATATGCACCGGAATGACACACCAGGGACTGTCTGTTCCAACTGGTCAGGATGTCACTCTGATCACTCAGTTGGTCATGTTGTGAGTATAACCCCTACTGAAGGGAGCCTCTGAGTGGAGATCAGGACTGAATCAAATTCCTTCTACATGGCTTTAGGACAGCAATCTGGATATACTGTTCAGTCACACACATCTAGCTGGTTTCGTTGCGTTTCCTTGCAGGGAAGTAGCAAAGTTGTTAGAGGAGTGAGAGCTTTGATTGGGAACAATCATAAGAGTACTTCCTTTGGTAGATCTGTGATCTCCAAGTTCATATAAGGAAAACAATATTTATTGAGCGTGGCTGAGACTGTTGTTCTCCTAATATCTAGTTTATCCTTTTTTCTCAATAAAGAACCTCTACATTTTGTCTTGGCTCATGACCACTTCAGAATAAAGACTCCCTTGCTGCTGGATGGGATCAGCTGGGGTGCCAGCAGGAAATACATAACACACTCAAACTGTGTAATTGAGCAGAGTTTAATAAAGTGACTGTTTATAAAGGTGTCTGCAGTTTTGGAAACCCAGAGGAGCATATGAAAGGACTGATACCACCCCTAGGTCTGAAGGTTAAGGGGAAGAATGGTTACCAAATCTGGGAAAAGTCACTGCATGGAGAGGGATGATTGACAGGAGCTGTGACCCTTGGGAAAGGCAGTGGCTACCATGGGGTGATGGTGAGAGTGGTCTATCCTTGGCAGGAGGAGTGTTTTATCATTGATATTGTTTAGAATTGTCTGTGCATGGTGATAATAAAAAGTTGATTGACTTTTAGTTGGTTTTATTATTACTTTTGAATTCTCTATGGAAAACATACCTTTTATTGTTTGTAACCTGAAGTAGACCACTCCCACTCATGCACTAGATGGAGGGATAGATCCAGCCCCTAGAGACTTGGGAAGGAGCAAGTTAGGGAAACAGACACCCTGACTTTGTTCTCCTCCACCTTCTCATCTCCTGAGTGTATCGCCCATTGCCTGCACTCAGCAGAAACCAAAGGACAAGGGAGACCATTGATGTCATCCATTCAGGTAAACCCCCCAAAGCACAAAACAGTATACAAAAGGGTAGAGAGTGGATGTGGTGAAAGAATAAACAGAAAATATCCTGCACCAAGTTGAAGATTTGAGATTAAGTTCTGCCAATGGGTGTAGCTCTTGTCGGTAGATTTGCAACTCAATGAAGTATTCTTAAAGGAAAGAGTTGTGCCTGCTCCATTCTTCTCCTTTTTCTGCTGGTTAGAATGCAGTTGTGCTGGCTGGAACTGGAACGGAATTCTTAGAGCACAAGGTAAAAACACATGTTGCAGACTGCAGAACAATGAGACAGAAGGGGCTTCGAAGGGCCTGATGATCAGGGAGGCTCCACACAAGACTTTATTCACATGAGAAGGAAATACACTTCCATTTTCTTTAATCCATTGTCATTTGTTTTGCTATTTGCTGCCAAACCTAATCCTATTCATTGCAATGAGTTCCTTCTATGTGAAGCAAGATACTTTTTTTAATCCACCAGTTATTTAAAAACTTCTGTATGCTAGGTCTGGACCAAATAGCATGAAGCCAATGCTGGCCTCTGTTTTTGGTCTCTGATGTTAATATTTGCAGAACAAAATGGTCTCATCTGTGTTTTCCCAAAAGGAAAGACAAGAGATTTGAAGCCAGAGCTTTTGGATTAAGAAGTTAGAATCTTACCAGTGTGGGACCATGGGCCCTAGCATAGAAAGGACCCATCATGGGTCCCCCATCCCCATTCTTTTTCTTAGGAATTTCAAGACACATTTGATGTCTTATAGAACTGCACCTGCCTTGAACAGAGGAAATAGGTAAGAGGAATAGTGAGAATGCGGCTCGACTTGGGTAGTATAACATTTAGTATTCTTTTGGCTACAAGTAACAGAATAATCAAACAAAAGTGGTTAATGTAGAGGGGTTTATTATTTCACGTAACAAGAAATCTAGAGGAGTGGGTTTCACGGTGGCTGATTCAGAAACACAACGATGTCAGAGCTCTGGATCAGCTTCTCTCCAATTCTCCAGACTTTCCCTCTTGGTAAAAAGATGGCTGACTAAACTCCAAACACCACTTCTTCAAATAACAACATCAAAGTCAGGGAGGAAGGAAGGAAGAGAACATTCCTCCTTTGTACCTTTCTCTTAAGAAGGAATATCTCTCCTAATATTCTGCTTCCTTTATCCCTCTGCAGATTTCTCCTCGGCCATTATAGTTCAGGTTTTGTCGTGTGGCTACCACTTTAAGCAGTCACTGGAAGAGAGGAAAGAGATTACAATGGCTGGGCTAGGCCAATCATGATCCGTCTCATGGTCTGGAACCATCTTCCCTGAGTGCACCAGTGCCTCAAATCAGCACAAAACTGGGGGTCTGTTAACAGGGAGGAAGGGTAGAACGGCCAGCTTAGGCAATCACAGATAGAAGGATGTAGAAAGGCCATTCTGAAAAGAAGGGAGAGGAAATTCAACAGACATTCAACTGCAAAAAAGTTAAGTGACATTTTAGGCTGAAGTTAATTGAACAAAAGCTTAGTGTCTGAGCCGTGATTAGGGGACAGAAGGATGACCTCCATGACTGAAAGGAACTATTGGAGTGGGGACTTAGAAAAGAAGGAATTACAAGTAGGAAAAGGCAGAAATTAATTATCAATTCTCTGCTTCTATATCTTGGACCTGGCAAGCTGGAATGCTATTTTGTTCAAATTAGCCAGTTGATGGATATATATGTCAAGGATCCCATAGGAAAACAGGAAAATGATGGCTCATTCAAATTGGGCCATTGAGGAGAATTTAATACAGAGACTGTTCATAAAGTTGTAAGCAGAGTTTAAGGAAATCAACAAGGCATACTGCAGGATCTTAGTGCTACCAAGAGTGTGGAGCCGTTACCATCCCCAGGACTGAGGAGGCAAGGAGAGAGAACAATGACCATTACCTGGAGAGATAGGTACAAGAAACGAGCTGCCTGATAGGAATTGTGGCTTTTGGTAAAGGAACACAGTTAACTTACAGCAGCCTAGCAGAGGGGATCTCAGGAGACTAAACACCCCAACCTCATTCTCCTCCATCTCTGATATGGTCCCTGCCCCCACCTTTGGCTGAATAAAACTGGAAACTAAGGGCAAGGGAATATGTTGATGCAATTTATAGAGGATTTTCTGGGACACAGAGTAGAGGGTGGAGAGTGGATCTTGAGGTGCAAATGGGAAATATAGGAGATACTCTAACAGTTATAGTAGACAAATTAGTTTTAAGCAATAGATCTGTTTTAGTATGGATAACAAAAATAATATGGATAATAGTAATATGTTTTTATTGTAAATTTCGCTAGATGAAGCTTGAGGCTTGGAGAGCTTAAATTCCTTATCTAAGTTAATGCACCTTGGGATTCACACCCATATCTGTCTATGAAAGTCCATTTCGTCTCCATCACAGACTGGACGCTGACCATGGCATGACTTTCCTGGCATTGTGAATCAGCCTCAGTTGCCTTTAGATATCGAGCAGGCAGGAAGAGCAAGTGACCATGAGAGACTCCTTTTCCTGTCCTTAGATCCTTACTTTGGGGATTATGCTTAGGACTCTGAAGACCTGAGGGGAAATCCACATGTCCCCTTGAGTTCTCTTGCATTCTCACAGCAGGTAAATGTCTTTGTGCATCTCATATTATGAGACTATCCTTTAATACCACCATCTTGGTGACCTCTTCAGAGGGAGGCTTTCACCTTCAAGTCTAGAGCCTGACTGAAGGGACTGATCTGGTTTGCTTATTCCCCCAATTCTGGCAGCCTCCCCACATTTTTCAAAGCAATGACTTCAGGATAGAGGGAATCATTTGCTTGCTGCCAAGCAAGAAGGGAGCTGGGCTCCAGGACAGGAAATGGTGTCTCATGGTGATAGCTTCATGGACCTGGAGACCTGTTTATGGTTCTTTCCCTGACTCTGCTCCATACTGAAAAGACATCTTTCTATGTGATATGAATTTTGATGTTTTATCTCAAATCTGGTGCCTGAAATCCTATGGTCTGTAGTACATTCCTTTATAGCAATTTGATGTATTACAATTATAACACTAGCTACTCTTTTTATTTTCAGATACTATATTGTATGCCTCATCTCATTTAATACCTACAACAAATTATGGTTGTGAGACCCCTGGGGGTTCAACGTCACACAGTTGGTAGTTGGTGGAGCTGGGTTTGAAATAGGCTTGTTTGATTGTAAATCTAGCATTCTTAACTATTACATTTTATTCAGCATGAGTTGAAGGAAGACAGGCATGGATTTGATACCCAACTCATGCATATACAAGATGTGAGATTTCCAGAAAGTTATTATTTCTTTTTTTTTTTCTTTGTGAGGAAGATTAGCTCTGAGCTAACATCCATTGCCAATCCTCCTCTTTTGCTGAGGAAGATTGGCCCTGGGCTAACATCTGCGCCCATCTTCCTCTACGCTTTTTGTATGTGGGATGCCGCCGGATCATGGCTTGATAAGCAGTGCGTGGGTCCATGCCCAGGATCTCAATCTGCAAAACCAGGCCGGCCTGGGAAAGTTATTATTTCTAAGCCTCAACATCTTCATCTTAAAAATGGGAGCTAAGGGATGGGAAAACAACAGAGTAGACAGGCTGCAGACACCAAAGTTAAACTTGATTTTCTTTAGAATGTTTCCAAAGCCAATCCTGAAAGGAGGAATAATTTCAGAGTCTCCCCTTGGTGGATAACACCATCATCAGATTATCTCATGATGGACGGGGGCAGAATATTGGCATTGGGGAAGAAGTACCGGACTTGAAATAATAAGAGTGGAGTTTTTACCCTCCCACTTGTTAACTGAGTGAGCTTGTGCAAGACTCTCAACCACTCTAAGACTGCTTCTTTATCTGTGCAAATATACATCTACATATAAACCTACACAATATGGATGAGAGTCTCAACTGATTAAATAATAAAATGCTATGTTATAAATTATTATACGGTAGGTCATGTAATTTATGTCATCACCATTTTTTTTTTTTCTATGAACAAACTGAATCTTTATCAGCAGAACTAATTTGTGACCAGGGAGGTATGGTTCTTTCTCCTTCACCCAGTGGCTACATTACCATTGAGTTATAGAGATGTGTTTGACTTTGATATATTACTATTTGACCACCTTATGTGCCTTTTAAAAATTTTAAGACAGGATCCAATGAAGAAGTAGTTATCATAGAGCATTTATTTATTTATTTATTTATTTATTTTTAATTTTTTGTTTATTGCAGTAACATTGGTTTATGACATTGTAAAAATTTCAGGTGTACATCATTGTACTTCTGTTTCTGCATAGATTACATCATGTTCACCACCAAAATACTAATTACAACCCATCACCACACACATGTACCGAATTATCCCTTTCACCCTCCTCCCTCCCCCCTTCCCCTCTGGTAACCACCAATCCAATCTCTGTCCCTATGTGTTTGTTTATTGTTGTTATTATCTACTACTTAATGAAGGAAATCATACGGTATTTGACCTGCTCCCTCTGACTTATTTCACTTTGCATTATACCCTCAATGTCCATCCATGTTGTCACAAATGGCTGGATTTCATCGTTTCTTATGGCTGAGTAGTATTCCATTGTGTATATATACCACATCTTCTTCATCCATTCGTCCCTTGATGGGCACTTAGGAAGGTTGCTTCCAAGTCTTGGCTATCGTGAATAAGGCTGCAATGAACACAGGGGTGCATGTACCTTTACAAATTGGTGTTTTCAAGTTCTTTGGATAAATACCCAACAGTGGAATAGCTGGATCATATGGTAGTTCTATCGTTGATTTTTTGAGGAATCTCCATACTGTTTTCCATAGTGGCTGCACCAGTTTGCACTCCCACCAGCAGTGTATGAGAGTTCCCTTCTCTCCACATCCTCTCCAACACATGTTGTTTCCTGTCTTGTTAATTATAGCCATTCTGACGGGCGTGAGGTGATATCTCATTGTAGTTTTGATTTGCATTTCCCTGATAGTTAGTGATTTTGAACATCTTTTCATGTGTCTGTTGGCCATCTGTATATCTTCTTTGGAGAAATGTCTGTTCAGGTCCTTTGCCCATTTTTTAATTGGGTTGGTAGTTTTTTTGTTGTTGAGATGCATGAGTTCTTTATATATTTTGGAGATTAAGCCCTTATCAGTAGTATGGTTTGCAAATATCTTCTCCCAATTGTTAGGTTGTCTTCGTTTGGTTGATGGTTTCCTTTGCTGTGTAGAAGCTTTTTAGTTTGATGTAGTCCCATTTGTTTATTTTTTCTATTGTTTCTCTTGCCCGGTCAGACGTGGTGTTTGAAAAGATGTTGCTAAGACCAATGTCGAAGAGCGTACTGCCTATGTTTTCTCCTAGAAGTTTCACAGTTTCAGGTCTTACATTCAAGTCTTTAATCCATTTGGAGTTAATTTTTGTGTATGGTGTAAGGTAAGCGTCTACTTTCATTTTTTTGCATATGGCTATCCAGTTTTCCCAACAGCATTTGTTGAAGAGACTTTCTTTTCCTCATTGTATGTTCTTGGCTCCTTTGTCAAAGATTAGCTGTCCATAGATGTGTGGGTTTATTTCTGGGCTTTCGATTCTATTCCATTGATCTGTGTGTCTGTTTTTTTGCCAGTACCATGCTGTTTTGGTTACTATAGCTTTGTAGTATATTTTGAAATCAGGGAGTGTGATACCTCCAGCTTTGTTCTTTTTTCTCAGGATTCCTTTCGCTATTCGGGGTCTTTTGTTGTTCCATATAAATTTTAGGATTCTTTGTTCTATTTCTGTGAAAAATGTTGTTGGAACTTTGATAGGGATTGCATTGAATCTATAGATGGCTTTAGGAAGTATGGACATCTTAACTATGTTAATTCTTCCAATCCAAGAGCATGGAATATCTTTCCATTTCTTTGTGTCTTCTTCAATTTCTTTCAGAAATGTTTTATAGTTTTCGGTGTACAGATCTTTCACCTCTTTGGCTAAGTTTATTCCTAGGTATTTTATTCTTTTTGTTGCAATTGTAAATGGGATTGTATTCTTAATTTCTCTTTCTGCTACTTCATTGTTAGTGTACAGAAACGCAACTGATTTTTGTATGTTGATTTTGTATCCTGCAACTTTACCATATTCGTTTATTACTTCTAAAAGTTTTCTGGTGGATTCTTTAGGGTTTTCTATATATAAAATCATGTCATCTGCAAATAGTGACAGTTTCACTTCTTCCTTTCCAATTTGGATCCCTTTTATTTCTTTCTCTTGCCTGATTGCTCTGGCTAGGACTTCCAGTACTATGTTAAATAGGAGTGGTGACAGTGGGCATCCTTGTCTGGTTCTTGTTCTTAGAGGGATGGCTTTCAGTTTTTCACCATTGAGGATGATATTAGCTGTGGGTTTCTCATATACGGTCTTTATTATGTTGAGATACTTTCCTTCTATCCCCATTTTATTCAGAGTTTTTTATCATAAATGGATGCTGTATCTTGTCAAATGCTTTCTCTGCATCTATTGAGATGATCATGTGATTTTTATTCATTTTATTGATGTGGTGTATTACATTGATTGATTTGCGAATGTTAAACCATCCCTGCATCCCAGGAATAAATCCTACTTGATCATGGTGTATAATCTTTTTAACATATTGTTGTATGCGATTTGCTAGTATTTTGTTGAGGAGTTTTGCATCGATGTTCATCAATGATATTGGCCTGTAATTTTCTTTTTTTGTGTTGTCCTTGTCTGGTTTTGGTATCAGGGTAATGTCGGCTTCGTAGAATGAGTTAGGGAGCTTCCCCCCCTCCTCAATTTTTTGGAAGAGTTTGAGAAGGATAGGCATTAAGTCTTCTTTGAATGTTTGGTACAATTCACCAGGGAAGCCGTCTGGTCCTGGACTTTTATTTTTGGGGAGGTTTGTGATTACTGTTTCGATCTCCTTACTGGTGATTGGTCTATTCAAATTCTCTACTTCTTGATCCAGTTTTGGAAGGTTGTATGATTCTAAGAATTTATCCATTTCTTCCAGATTATCGAATTGGTTGGCATATAGCTTTTCATAGTATTCTCTTATAATCTTTTGTATTTCCGAGGTGTCTGTTGTAACCTCTCCTCTTTCATTTCTGATTTTACTTATTTGTGCCTTCTCTCTTTTTTTCTTGGTGAGTCTAGCTAAAGATTTGTCAATTTTGTCGACCTTTTCAAAGAACCAGCTCTTGGTTTTATTAATTTTTCTATTTTTTTTTGGTCTCTATTTCATTTATTTCTGCTCTGATTTTTATTATTTCCCTTCTTCTACTGATTTTGGGCTTTGTTTGTTCTTCTTTTTCCAGTTCCTTCAGGTGCATTGTTAGATTGTTTATTTGAGATTTTTCTTGTTTGTTGAGATAGGCCTGTATGGCTATAAACTTCCCTCTTAGAACCGCTTTTGCTGTATCCCATAAATTCTGGCATGTCGTATTTTCATTTTCATTTGTCTCCAGGTATTTTTTGATTTCTTCTTTGATTTCTTCATTAACCCAGTCGTTGTTCAGTAGCATTTTGTTTAATCTCCACGTATTTGTGGCTTTTCTGATTTTCTTCCTATAGTTGATTTCTAGTTTCATACCGTTGTGGTCAGAAAAGATGCTTGGTATTATTTCAATCTTCTTAAATTTATGGAGACTTGTTTTGTGGCCTAATATGTGATCAATCCTGGAGAATGTTCCATGTGCATTTGAAAAGGACGTGTATTCTTCGGTTTTTGGATGGAATGCTCTGTATATATCTACTAGGTCCGTCTGTTCTAGTGTGTCGTTTAAGGCCAATGTTTCCTTATTGATCTTCCGTTTGGATGATCTATCCGTTGGTGTAAGTGGAGTGTTAAAGTCCCCTACTATTATTGTGTTACTGTTTATTTCTGTTTTTATGTTTGTTAATAATTGCTTTATACATTTAGGTGCACCTACATTGGGTGCGTAGATATTTACAAGTGTTATATCCTCTTGTTGGAATGTTCCCTTGATCATTATGTAATGCCCTTCTTTGTCTCTTTTTACAGTTTTTGTTTTAAAGTCTGTTTTGTCTGATATGAGTACTGCTACCCCAGCTTTCTTTTCATTGCCATTTGCATGGAGTATCTTTTTCCATCCCTTCACTTTCAGTTTGTGAGTGTCTTTAGGTCTGAAGTGTGTCTCTTGTACGCACCATATATATGGGTCTTGTTTTTTATCCAGTCAGCCTCCCTATGCCTTTTAATTGGAGCATTTAGTCCATTGACGTTTAAAGTAGCTATTGATAAGTCTGTACTTACTGCCATTTTTTAAATTTTTTTTTCTCAGTGTTTTAGTAGTCCTTCTCTGTTCCTTTCTTCTTCTATACAGAATTGATGGTCACTTTAGTTTGATCTCTGTCTGAAAGCTGTACTCTTAACTCTCCTCCTCCCTCCTTTTATGTTTTTGATATCATATCTACCCTCTTTTTTGTGTATTTGTATCCATTACGTTCTAATCATGGAAATAGATATTTTTTTCTATTTGTGGTCTTCTCTTTTCCCCTTAAATCAGTCCCTTTAACATTTCTTGTAGCACTGGTTTCTTGGTGACAAACTCCTTTAATTTTTGCTTATCTGGGAAAATTTTGATCTCTCCTTCCATTTTGAATGATAACCTTGCTGGGTAGAGTATTCTTGGCTGTAAGTTTTTTCCTTTTAGCACTTTAAATATATCATGCCATTCTCTTCTAGCCTGTAAGGTTTCTGCTGAGAAGTCAGCTGATAGCCTTATGGGGTTTCCTTTGTATGTAACTTGACATTCTCTTGCGGCTTTTAGGATTCTCTCTTTATCTTTAATTCTGGACATTTTGATTATGATGTGTCTTGGTGTGAGCCTCTTTGGGTTTATCTTGTTTGGGGCTCTCTGTGCTTCCTGTACCTGGATGTCTGTTTCCTTCCTTAGGTTAGGGAAGTTTTCATCTATTATTTCTTGAAATAGATTCTCTGCCCCCTTGTGTCACTCTTCTCCTTCCGGGACACCTATAACACGGAGGTTAGTGTGCTTGATGTTGTCCCAGCGGTCCCTTAGACTGTCCTCACTCTTTTTAATTCTTTTCTCTTTTACCTGTTCACCTTGGGTAATTTCTTCTAGTCTTTCTTCCAGCTCACAGATCCGTTCTTCTGTATCCTCTACTCTGCTTTTGAGTCCCTCTAATGAATTTTTCATTTCCAGTATTGTATTCTTCATTTCTGATTGGTTCTTTTTTATATCTTCCATTTCTTTGTTGACATTCTCACTGAGTTCATCTATTCTTCTCCCCAGATCAGTGAGCATCCTTAACACTCTTAGTTTGAACTCTCTGTCGGGTAGGTTGCTCATTTCTGTTTCACTTAGTTCCTTTTCTGGGGTTTTGTCCTGTTCCCTTACTTGGAATGTATTCTTTTGCCTCCTCATTTTGCCTCTTTCCCTGTGCTTGTGTCTATGTATTAGGTAGGTCAGCTACGTCTCCTGCTCTTGGATAGGTGACCTTATGTAAGTGATGGCTTAGGAGGTTTCCAGTGTGCTTCCCTCAGTTCTCAATGTTCCAGGGGTGACCCCTATGTGGGCTACGTGTGTCCTTCTGTTGTGGCCTGTTTGCTCTTCCTGTATGTGCCCAGGGAGGGTGAGTTATGCTCCTGGCCAGCTGTTGTAATGCTCAGCTGCTTGTAGTTGTTGTGGGCCCTTCAGTCTCTTTATCAGGTGTGGGGAGCCCCAGCACAGTTGGCTGCAAGTTCTAATACCACATTTGTGTTGCAGTATTTCTTTTAACTGAGTAGGCCCCCAGCGTGGCAGGTTGTTAGGCTCAGGGCCTTACAATTGCTGTAAGCCTCTAGCCTATTAGGTCTCTTGTCAGCTCTCTGAGGATTGCAGCTGGGTGGGGCTGGCCTCAGGCACAGGAGGACCCAATTGTTTCAGGCTTTGGAAGGTGGGGCAAACCTCCTATGTGGGTCTTTGAGAAGCACAAGTCTTCTGCAGCTGACAAGCCCTGCCGCCCACAGGTCCACACACACAGTCAACACAGTCCTGCCCTGTGTGAGCGCCCCGACCTCCCCAAGCGGACCCAGTCTCTCCAGGGCGGGAGCCCCACACACTCCGCCACCGCCCACACTCTCCACCTGCTCCTTGTGCACACCCTGCCCCGCTCAAGTCGGCTCAGTTGCCAGGCTGCAGAGAATCCAGTCACCAATCTATGCAGGCCCACAAGTTGCCTGAGGGCTTGTTGTTGGGTGGGGCCAGTCTCTAGGGTGGGCTGCCTGCCCTGGCTGAGCTGGATTAGATTGGTGCTCTAGCGGTTGGAGCAGACCCTGGGCTAGCAGGTCTCAGGGAGAACTCCAATGGCGTCTGTGTCAGCACTCTCACACCAGGCCACAACAATGGCCGCCGCCAATGTCCCAGTCCCTGGAGAGGTCTCACCCCTCACCAAGATGCACTCAGGGCCTATTAGGTGAGTCTCTTGTCACCACAGCACTGTGCACCTTTCTTTCTGGTGATTTTAGGGTGCTTCCTGAAACGGGTGAGTTTGCGCGCGGGCCCTTTAAGAGCCAGTTTTAGTTTCTTTGTGAACCGGGTTTTCTGGGGGTGCTCCCCAATGCTTTAGTAGCAGGCACAGTCAGATATTATGCCGCTGGTCTCGATTGTGCTGGGTCCACAAAATGCCCACAGCGGGGGCGCTACCCGGCTCAGGGCCAAGCGCCTCCAGGGAGGCTGCGGACCTGTGAGCTGCTCCCGGCGGCCGTGAAGCTGGCGGCTTGTGAAGGCGGCGTTTTTCCTCTCCAGAAGGGAGTCTCTGCCTTTTCTACCTCAGTTAGGATTGTCCGTTGTTGCAGGAGTTCCTCTCATCCAGTTTTCAGTTCTGTCTCAGGGGTAATTTTTCCACGAGTAGTTGTAAATTGGCTGTGTCCACGGGAGGAGGTGAGTTCAGAGTCTGCCTACGCCGCCATCTTGACTCTGCCTCCTACCATAGAGCATTTAAATGATAATATGGTTTATAAAAATAATTTTCATAAACTTGTGTGAAATATAAATCCATAAAAGGTACTAATAAATACACAGTGAATTGTTTTCATCTGTTACACACATCACATAGATGAAGGTGCATCTGTAATCAACTGATTAAATTCTCCTTCCCCAAGCTCTGATGCCAGTGTGGCGATTTTCTCCTTTCCAGCATAACTCTGTGTTTGGCTTGCTGGTGTGGTTTGATAGTGAGCTGTGATGATAGAGGGGTAGGGGAACTATAGGAAAGATGACACAGGACCCTTGGCTCCCTCCAAGATATAAGCCATGGAAACCCACAGTGAAAGGTCTTAGAATAGTCATTTCCATATTCTTATCTGAGCATCATTAAAGCTCCATTTCATAGAGAAGGAAAACAAGGCAAACACATAATCTGAGTTCTATAATGTTGCCTAGAACCGGAAGCACCAAGAGCCCATCTGTGTATTTCCCACTAGGCAAATTAGATCTTGCACATTCTAGAGAAAGTCAGATGTATATGCGACATATGAGTATAGCTGAAAAAAAAAAAGATGAATTGAGAGAAATTATAGGTCTTTGAGGTGACTTTCCAAATTACAGCTTTCATTGCTTGCCTTAAATCTATCTTTTGGTGTCACTATCAGATAGAAGACAGGCCTGAAATTGGTCAATCATTTCTCCTCCTCTTCTATTTCAGAAACATAAGAAATATACTTTGAAAAGCCACTATCAGAAAATAAAAAGCCACTTTCCTTGAGGTAGGATCTCAGCACTGTTAGAATTATCTTATATTTTTGTCCTTAGAATCATTATGCTGGTTATAAGGATGGGACAGACCAGAATAAACACTGTTAGGCCAACTCAGCAGGTTTGGGAGGTATTTGCAAAATATCCTTTAAGATACTGTATCTATAATAGATTTACATCTTGAAGGAGGAGTAGGCAATCTATCTGATTAAGCTTTATTCTCATCCATGGTTTTGATGCTCAAACTAAGAAGAAACAGAGGGAAAACCTAATTACAGGCCTTTGGGGTTTCTGACCAGGGCTGGAAAATACCCAAACCTCCCCTAACTCTTTAATTTAAATTGCATGTTCTCCTTATGTTACAAAATTTAATGTAAAGCTTTCCAAATGAAAGGAGGAGCCCAGATGAAGTTTAAATGAAATTCATGTAAGTTTTAATCCTCCACTGCTATACCTGTCAGATCCCCACAGATGAAGTCTGAAGTTTGTCCCAAGTTCACAAGGGGAGCTAGAGATAAATCCTTTCCATATTCCCATCTCCTAGAAAGATGGGGAGTAGTGGCTGGTTGATGATGGCTTTTATCTTTTTTTTCAGAACTGATTGAATGCAAGTTGGTCTCAGCCAAATCTAAGCTGTGCTTTCTTCTTTTGAAAGTTGTAACGGAATTAGAAAACACACGGAGAGTGTGTTTTAACAGTGGGATTCTATGGGAAGTTGGCTGATAGATTGGTTCACTCACTCGTTCTCTCGTTCATTCATTAATTCATGGCACTGTGATGCAGTGGTTAAAAGTATAAACTTTGTAATCATTCACCCAAATTTCAGACACCAACTTTGCTAAATATGGATGCTTATTTAGAATTAAAATTCTTTGAGATTTCATTTCCTTAGTGGTAAAACGGACATAATTATATTAATATCTACTGCATAGGTTGTTTAGTAAATGGAGTAAGTTCCAAGCATAAAATGCTCAATAAACAATAACTTAAAAAGTCCATCCATCCATCCTCATATCTGTCAACTATTTCCTAAAAACCAGCTATGAGCTTGATCCCAATCTAGGTACAAGGGATACAATGTTCTTGATGTCTAGGTCTTACAGTCTAAGTTCGTAAAGAGATCATTATAATACAGCATGATTGGTGCTGTGACAAACATCAAGTAGAGAGAAAGTTTTTCTAATTCACCTGGAGAGTATAGTGGTTTCCTTCCTCTGGGAGGAAGAGAGACCTGTAATCTGTGTTCAGAGGAGTGCGTCGGATTAGGGATAGAGAATTATTTTGGCTTAATGCAAGGGAAGTCTTTCTAGAGAAGATGCTGGAAGATAGAATAGTAGGCCAAGGGAAGCAATGATTCCTGTCCCTAGAAAACATATCTAGCAGAAGCCAGAAGATTGATTTGCAGAGATATTTAAGAGGGGCCTCAAGCACTGAATAAGTGATTGAGTAGATGACTTTTAAAATACTTTAGAATTCTGAGACTCTATGATTCTTAAGGGAGCTAGAAGTGCTTAGATGAACTTCTCTGGGGTGGCTAAATCAGAATGAGGCCTGGTCAGTCTGGGCAATTTAGCTGTCTTGGTAATCAGTAATGACCAGGATGGTGATACATTCATGCCATGATATAACTAGTTACTTCTAATTTGCTTTTATTTTGAAAAATAACATAATACCCATGAATGCATTTCCATTATTGAAAAATTAAAATGCTATCAAAACATATAGAACAAAAATAAAGTCTTGTTTCTACTCTAGTCTTTGCCCCTCTTTCTGCCCCACCGTCCCGTTTCACACAGCTTACCATCCGACCTCCTTCCCCAGAGGCAATGACTTCATCTTTCATGACCTATCCTTCCATACCTCTTTCTAGTCATTTCTGTGCCTACATGTGGACATATACACATGTTTAGATTTTCAAAAAACAGGAATAGGATCATACTATAAATACTATTCATTAGTTTTTTTCATTTAGCGCTAACTGTGAACATGTTTCCATGACAATACGTATAAATGTTCTTCATTTGAAAAAAACCACTTTCTTTTAAAGGCTGCATTGTTTTCCATAGTGTGACTGTAATAAGATTTGATAGGTATTTACATATTTTCTGTCTTTTTTGCCATTATAAATAACGCTGCAAGGAACATCCTTGTGTATACATCTTTGCTCCCAAGGGCAAGTATTTTGGTAGGATAGATTTTATAAATGCACTGAAATTGACTTACTCAACTGAGAGGATGCACCTTGTAATTCTGATGGATAATGTCAAGTGCCCTTCCAGAATATTAAACCAGTTTATATTTTCACCAACGATGAAAGAAACCATTTCTTCACAATACTTATGAAAATAATATTGAAGGATACCAGAATATGTCACCCCCAAATATGCCTCTTGACCTAAAAATTAGTTTGAGCTGAAGGCAATTAAGAAGCAGCAAACCCAGAAAAAGCTTCCCCTTTTCTGCCCAAAAGCAGGATATAACCTTTCATTTTGCTGGAGACAAACTCTTATCAGTCCAGAGGAATCTGCAAACAAACCTTATTCTATTAGTTTCTTCCCATATATTTACCTTACCACAGTTTGCCACCCTTGGCAGCCTCAAACTTTGGCTTGTCATTTCTGTACAAATTATTGTGCTTTGCTGAAGATGCTATAGAAGATGGAATTCTGGGCTGCCTCTTTGAGTTACTCTCTGTTTTAGGTTTCTCTCACGCAATGTTCACTACACACATTAATAAACTGTTTTTCTCTTGTTAATTTGTCTTTTTGTTAAAGAGCTCCAGTTTGAAAACCTAAGATGGGTAAAGTTTTGCCTCCTCTACAATAGATTAACAATCTTTTAATTTTTTTTTTTTTTATGAAGAAGATTGGCTCTGAGCTAACATCTGTGCCAATCTTCCTCTATTTTATCTGTAGTATGCCGCCACAGCATGGCTTGATGAGTGGTGCGTTGGTCAGTGCCCGGGATCCGAACCTGCAAACCCCGGGCTGCCGAAGTGGAGCGTGGAAATTCACCACTACGTCACCAGGCTGACCCCAATCTTTTAATTTTTTTTGTCAATCTATTAGGTAAAATTGGTTTCTAATTGTCTTAATTTAAATTTCCATGATTACCGATGAGGCTGATCATCTTTTAAATATATTAGCTGGATTTTGGTATATTTGTAAATTACCTCTTTATTACAGCTTACCTATATTTGCTTGGGAAACACTTTGTTATGGATTTTAATCTTTTTTATGTGTGTGCATATACGGCAAATACTTCATTTAAAAAATGAATATTTTATAAGCACATTTTAGTCTTGTCCTATGGCTTCTGGATTTCGAATGTTGATTTTTAATATGTGCAATATTGTTGTGTCATCTCTGAACTAAGAGGTCAATACATATACAAGGAAGTAGAGAAAACCATCATGATTTTCTATCTTTATTTTCAATCTCCTTTTCCACCTCTCTCCTTCATACTCTCTAGCTTTAAGCCACAGGGTACTACATCTCTCTGCAAACACTATGGTTTATGAACTTCTATGCCTGAGCCTTTGCATAGGCTATTCTCCCCCCAGAAATATCTTTCCCTGTATTCCACCCTGAGAACTTCTACTCATCCCTTCGGACCCCAGTCACATGGCAATTTCTTTGGTGAAACCTTCCATGGCTACTCTAGAAAATGGAGAAGAAAAATAATTTCCTCATTTGGTTGTTAGGATCACATTACACAAGACAGGTAAAGCAGAATGCTGGGGTCATGTAACGTTCTCAATAATTGTGTATTGCCTCTCAGAGCAGGAGTACCTATAGCACTGGAACCTGCATTGTTGTTTATGTAAGTGTCTAAATTCTCTGCTTCATTGTGAATTCCTGGTGTACTGACTTGTGTTTTTCTTCTTCAGTCTGCCATGGGCATTCAATATGTGCTCAAAGATTTCTCACTGAGGTCAGTATGGGTTGGGCACATTGGCATGTGGTCTTTTGTTAGGCAACGAAAAGTAATGCATCTCCATTTTTTCCCCCTCTTTTCTCCGAATACGAGCTGCTATCAAGTTTAGAGAAAAACATTATGGTCATTATAGTAATCAGCTAATCTCAAGTACTTAGAAGCCTCTATTCCCATTGCTTCCTTTACTTAATTCCTATTCAGTGTTTTTGCTTAATTGTCAGATTTTGTAGCGTGTCCAACTTTTTTTACAACTTTTTACAACTTAGCAACTTTTACAAGTTGCTTCAAAAATTTTATAAGTATAGTACACCTTTAAGATAAATAAATTAAAAGATAGGTATTCTCTGAAAGTGTCAGTCTATATTATTATTTATTTTTAACCCAGATCATTTCATTAAGGTGTCACTTACGAGGAGGACAAATAATAGCAAAAATATAAAATGGAAATTCAAAATCAATCCCCCTACCCCAACCACAGTGCCAATGGCATGGCAATACCACAAATACGTATAATCCGTGGGATATTATAATTGAGATAATTGAACTTCAAATCTGGTTCTGAGCTTCTGCAGCTAAGGTAGAAAGAGAAACAAGATTATTTATAAGATATTGATTGTGTTAAAATATCCCCTTCACCAGGTGACCTCTCCTTTCTTCAAACGCCTGTTCTTACTGGCGAATCCACGTTGACAATAAACGTTTAATTTCAGCTTGTTTCCTGGATATTGGCCACATACTCTCAACCAGATTCAAAGCTTTTCAAGGGTAAAGACCTGCCTTACACTTCTTTCGAATCACCCAGGGTGAGCAATTAGCAAACTGATGTTAAAGGATTAGTGCTAAAATGGACAAATCCAGCAATCTCCCGGAAGTATGTAATTTTAATAGAAGATGGGGTGAAGAGCAGTATGCTGGATCTGAAACCCAGGTCTGCATGACCAAAAAGCATGTATTTTTTTTAAAACATCATTTATTTATTTATTTTTTAATACTATTTTTTTTTTGAGGAAGATTGGCCCTCAGCTAACATCTGTTGCCAATCTTCCTCCCTTTTTTTTTTTCCTTTTTTCTCCCCAAAGCCCCAGTATATAGTTACGTCATAGTTGTACATCCTTCTAGTTGCTTTATGTGGGGCGTCACCTCAGCATGGCTTGATGAGCAGTGCGTAAGTCTGCGCCCGGGATCCGAACCAGCGAACCCTGGGCCACCGAAGTGGAGTGTATGAACTTAACTGCTAGGCCACCAGGCTGGTCCCGAAAACGTATTTTTAACTACTTTCTGAGCTATATGGTGTCCATGTAGCTTGACTCATGTTAGTCAATCAGACTGGAGAAGTATCCAGAGTTTGGTTTTAGACTATGGTATTTTTTTCTTAATTGCAATGCTGGTCTTTGCTTTAGGACTATGGCTGAAAGAGCAAAATATGTCAACCCATCCATGACTGCTGTCTGGGAGGTTTACCTGACAACATCAGGCGTTACTTCCTAATAGCTCAAGGTGCAGCCATTGATAAGGCAGAAGCTCTTCCTTCACACGGCCTTTCTTTTCTCTAAGATTTTTTCTATGAAAGTGCCCATGTGGTCTCAATCAGCTGTTCTCCCTTGCACCTTTGCTTTCATAGGCTTCTGGCATTTGGGTGTGCCTGAAATACTGCATTGTTTTTACGTTCATAAACATGTATATAAAATATAAAATGAAATAAAGACAGAATTAATATCCTGTTTTTGAGACACAGTGACTAATTAGAGTGACACGGGCCTGTGGGGGGTTTAATGTAGCTAATCTTTAGCAGGTGTGTTTGCTGCCATATGACAATATCTCTCTCAGAAGGAAGGTAGAGTCAAAAAAGCTCCAGAACATCAGGAAAATAGACCTAAGTGATGCAAGGTGTCACACAACAGAGAAATCCTAGACCTTCACTGTCCAAGATAGAAACCACTAGCTACATGTGGCTATTTAAATTTAAATGATCAAAAATAAATAACATAAATTCAGTTTCTCACCCTAGCCACAGTTCAAGTGCTCAATTGTCTCCTATGGACCATTGGACAGCTCAGATATAGAAAATTTCTGTCACTGTGGAAAGTTCTATTGGGCAGCGTGGACCACATTGAAATAGGTAAAGAATGTTAAGGTGACGAGACAGAGCTAAGTAAGAATTCTAGCTCTGTCACTTTTTAGCTGGGTAGTCATGATGAAGGATTTAATCTCACTCTGCTGCAGTGTATTTTTCTGTAAAATAAGGAAAATATTGCTTAGTGCATAGAGTTTCAATGAGCCATCTACTTGCTGCATTTAGCACAGTGTTGCCTCTTCTGAGAGGCCTCCCCCAACTCAATCAAATGTGGCCACCACCTCTGTTATTCTTATTCATACCACTGAAAGAGAGCAGAATATGTCATCTCAATTTATGCCACTTTGGTGTATTGATTATGTTGAGCTGTAGGCGCTTGAAAAACAGGAAATTCAGGGAGAGGCTTTCTCTGAACTCCTCTTACCTGCCTAAAGATGGATCCTCCAAAGGAACTCAGTTGTCATAAATCCCCTCCCCAGGAATTTCATCGGGAAGATTGTCTCATCACGGAAGAGGAGACTAGAAGTTGACACCACACTCAGACAAACTTTGTCACAAACTATCATACCTCCCATCTATTTTCTAAGGGCACATTCATCTTTCCTAAAAATCATTTATTCTCCCCTAAGAGGCCTACATCTCCCCTCCCCTTTCCCTATTAAGATAGTATTTAAGTCTGAATTGTAAACCACCTCAAGGAGTTATTCATTTTCCCTGGGTATCTCCCATGTATGCATGAAGTATACATGTTAATAAACTTCTGTTTGTTTTTCTCTTGTTAATCTGTCTTTTATTACAGGGGTGTCAACTAAGAATTCAGATGAATAGAGGGAAAATTATTTCTCTTCCCCTACACCACCCTATCATTTTCTTCACAGCATTTGGTCATGATCTGAAATGATTGAGTCCTATTTCATGCATTTTCTCTCCCTCATCTATCTGTCCATCTCATTTATTGTCTCTTGTCACCATCTGCCATTATGCAGGCATACTGTGTAGTTTCTACCAAACACCAACCAGTTCTCCAATTCTCTGACACCAACTGGGTGTCCAACAATTTAATTCAATTTTGACACTAACTACCTGGAGTTAGTGCAGACCTCATAAAGTTAAGGTCTCAGTCCCACTAGACTGCTCCAATTTCAGATGCCAACTGCAAATGGGGTGCCCATGCCAACTACAAATTTGAGAGTTCCCGTGAGCTTCTCCTCAAGTTTGATAGCTTGCTAGAATGACTCACAGAACTCAGGAAAGTGCTTTACTTAATGATTACTGGCTTATTCAGGATACAAGGATACAACTCAGGAACAGCCAAATGAAAGAGATGCATAGGGCATGCCAGCTTCTTGATGTGTTCACCAACCCAGAAGCTCCCTTAGCTGCATCATTTCAGAATTTTTATCAAAGCTTAATTATGTAAGCATGATTGATTATATCATTGGCCATTGGTGATTGAACTCAATCTCGAGCCCTTCTCCTCTCTCCCAGGTCTGGGGATTGGTGCTGAATGTTCTAACCCTGTAATCATATGGTTGGTTTTTCTGGTGACCAGCCCCCATCCTGAAGCTATCTGGGCCCCCTTCCATGAGTCACCTCCTTAGCATAAACCCAGGGTTAAAAGGGGCTCATTATGAATAACAAAACACACTCCTATCACTCAGGAAATTTTAAAGGTTTTAGGGGCTCTGAGCAAGGAACCAGGGACAAAGATCAAATATATATTTTTATTATAACACACACACACAAACACAGCAGAATGTAAGCTTTACTGTGGGAGAGACCTTGTCTGTCTGCATTATGTACAGTCCCTAGGACATATCTAGCACATAGTAGGTGATTGATAGATATCTGCTAAGCTAATGAATATCAAGTTCCTATTTATTTGGTTGAGGGCCAATGTAATACAGTAATTAATGACCATGATGCTAATGAAAGTAATAATTATAGTAATAGCAGCTACCATTTATTGAGGATTTTCCATCTGCCAAGAACTTACTAAACACTTTAAGTACATTATCACATTGAATCCTCACAGCAAACCTACGAAGCAGGTAATATGATTATTCTTAAATTAATGCTGAGGAAATTGAGCCTCAGAGATATCCAAAAACTTGCATAGGTCCCATATCTTGTAAATTGTAGAGCCAAGATTCAAACTCAGATCTAGACTTTTAATAGCTTTCTCTCAGTGATATACATTATTAGAAGAAAATATTTTTCTCTATAGAATTTGGGAATTTTTTTTTCTTAGCTGGAGGTGGAATTTGTAGACAACATTCTCCACTTCGGGTTCAGTTCCCTCTAACCTCCTAATTGTTAGGACTGCTGTTTTGACTTGCAATTAGGCTCCTGGGAAAAAGTTAGGCGTTTGTTTATATGTCTTGTTTTTACCTAAACCGGTCTGTGGATCAAGACATCATCAGCATATACATTATTTATGTGACTCCCCAAACCGTCTCCAGCTCTGTGCTCTGAAAATCTTACAAACCTCTGTGTTTGTGGTAAAATGAAGCTTAAGCAAATGACTGCATCCCATGAGAAAGGGCGGTGGACACACCAGCGTGCCAGTGATATGGGCAATGTCCCAAGAGGTGCTAAAGGACCAGATTGGAGCATGGGAGACATCCAGGCCCTTATGGTGCTGATAGGCTGGGCTGAGCCCCCTTTATACCTCTCCTGAGAGCCACTCCACACACAGAACCCAGAACAGAATTGAAGACCATATATTGCGGCATCAGAGTTGACTCAAAAGGCAGTTTGAGCAGCATAGAATGAGGAGTTGGGACTCATAATTAGCAGGTTGGCAAAGGCCATTGCTGATTATCTGCTAGTTGCAGCCTCAGAGTGTTACTGCACAAAAATTACTGTTCTCTGCCTGATGCGCATAAACAAGACAATTAATTATGGCATCAGCCTTTGGGAAAGAGATCAGCTTTATTTTGCAGGGTCAATCTGCAGGGAGACAGCGGGTATGTGCCTTCAGATCCGTCTCCCTGATTCAGGATTTGGGGCAAAATTTAAGAGGTTAGGGAGAACAGGCTGGCACATGGAAACACTGGCAGGACAGATTTTGATTGGTGGGCTTCAAGTATTTATGGTAAGGTTCTAAACATTTTTGATGAGGTTCTAAACATTTATGATGAGGTGTTAAACATTTATGATAAGGTGGGGAAGGAATTTTAACACCGGATCTTCCTGAATGATGGATCCCTTGCTTCTGATAAGAGTCCAACTTGTAAGTTCTGGTCATGTCCCAGTCCTTTGGTTCCTTGGGGAGGAGAATCTTTGTTTCCGTGGTCATTTCAGGTCAAGATTTCTTCTTCTGCACATGCTCTGGCTACGTGACTTTGCAAATTTTCATAAAGGCAATTCTTAATCACTCTGTTGATAAGATGGGGTCAGTTGAACTGGTCCTGGAGGGCCCACAGTTACAAGAGTACAGCTGGGGCCAGAGCAGGTCTGATGATTTCTGGGAGATAGGTTTTGGCAGAGACAGCTTGTTCTTTCTGAATCCCCTTGGGGTCTACAATCTCTGCTTGGAGAAACATTGGGGTCTGGTGGAAAGGACTTTCACAGCATATTTCCTTGGATAGGTAGGGTTAGGGAGATAGAGAGGAGAAAATCATCTCTAGTGATGGGGAGAAGCTTTTCATTATGGAGTCAAGGCTACTCAAACAAATGTTGGTGGCCTTCTGTTTAAAAGCAAAGATAAAAATTACTTGCTTTCAAATGAATTTTTTTTTGGTTGAATTTTTTTCCTTAGAAATAATATAATAAAAACAACTTTTT
Source organism: Ceratotherium simum simum (assembly GCF_057802395.1). Taxonomy (NCBI): domain Eukaryota; kingdom Metazoa; phylum Chordata; class Mammalia; order Perissodactyla; family Rhinocerotidae; genus Ceratotherium; species Ceratotherium simum. Next base: position 19,132,729 of record NC_141922.1, read on the forward strand.
ATTTAGGGATTACTATGTGTCAGGTACTATTCAAAATGTTTTAATATATTAACTCAATTGAATCTTAACAGCCCTATGAGGTAGTTACTATTATTCCCATTTCACAGATGAGGGGACAGGCACAGAGACATTAAGTAAGAATTCCCATTACTTTTAACGATTAGCCACCTTTCAACATAGCACTTGCATTTCCTAATTAGTTCATAAGTCACCAACGTGGATAATAGTCTTTCTTGTTCTTCCTCTTTATTATGTCTTGACTCCTAAATCAATCTGATTGATTTCTTCATGGGGTGATACTAGGATTTTAGGCCAGATTAATTTTCATTTCATGGGATGGCCCACTGAAGGGCACCAGAATATGTCACCTCTGGCATATGGATTATTTTGAGCTCGAGGCCATTGAGAACAGGCAGACACAGTAAAAACTGTTTGCCTCCCCCAACTGCCTAAAAATAGTGTATAATTTCCCCTTTTGCAAAGGAAATTTACATTCACAAAGGAAACTTCCATTTGTCAAGAGGTCTCCATATTAGGAAGAGAGCTACTCCCTGAAGACAACACATCATCTGAGAGACTCTTACCTGCATAGCAAGACGACCCTTATTTTCCCTACATTTCCTCCCTTCACCTTCCCATAACTTGTCCTCTCTCCCAGAAGCCCCAAACCCCTTTTCCTTTGTTTAGCCTAAGATGGTATATAAGCCTCAGTCATCTGGCCGCCTCCTTGAGCCACATTTTTCTTTGCGAACTCCTATGTGTATATACATAATTAAAACTGTTTTTCCTCTTGTTAATCTGTCCTTTTTCAGTTTGATTCCTGGGCTATGGCCATTGAAACTATGAGTGTAGAAGGATTAATATTTTCCTCCCCTGCACCACTCACTGTAGGGCATTTAGAATCCTTGGCTGAAAGCCAAGGTGAAACCTTCTGCATGCCAACAGTACATTTCTCTTAGTTATTAATGACAGCCAACAACTGGCCCCTCTTCTATGTATCTAAAAGCCCCCCAGCGGGGCAATTCTACCTCTGGTTGAGAACCACTGAGGTTTTTTCTGTGCATTTACTTTCTAGACTTGCCCTTTAGTTGTTTTTAAACATTGTAAGTTGTTAGCCCCAGGGTGGGAATTCTTGTGTCTCCCTTTGTTGGCCAGTGTAAGTAATCTCATCATTGTGTCCTATCTGCAAAATCTTTTCTCCTTGAATCTCGATCCTAGAGTTTCTGTTAGCCTCAACCTCAGGGATTAGGCTCCATGGAGAATTGAAGAAGCGTTTACAACTAGGGTCAATTTTCTACTGTTAAAAGATAAACTGAGGCATACTAAAAATTTTAAGACTTACTTTGAGCAAAAATCAGTTAGAATTGGTCAGTGCCAGACTGCAAGTGGCTAGGAGCACTCCAGTGACAGGAGCTGGGAGAAAGACCTTTATGGAGAATAGGTGGAAACAACGCAAAGAAATTATTTGATTGGCCATAGCTTAAGCCGTTGCATTATTTGGGAAAGATTAGTTGACTGTTTGTGATTGGTTGTTCTTAGATATTAATTTCTTAACCTTGAGGCATTTACAGGCTTAGGTTTTGCTTTTCTTATGTAGGCTGCTGAGGTACTAGAACCACCTTGGTTTATTGGCCTCCTGGATTAATTAATTTAACACTACCATTATGCTTAGGTTCCCAGGGCCCACAAACATGTCTTAATTTTTTTCAAGATAAGAAGGAAAAAAATGAACATAATCCAACTTGGATTATATTTGTCTTTATAATAATGCAGTCACAAAATATAACTGTAAATTTTTTTTTTTTTTTTATGGAGGAAGGAGCCATGAATGGAGGACTAAACCTTGGCTTTACGAGCTACTGGACTGGTAGCCACATAGATATGACTAGATGGGATAGTGTACCATGAGCATAACTGAAATGTTAAATTTTGTTGGATTCTACCAAGGTAGTCCAAATTCAATATGTTGGTTTAGAATTCAATGCATGATGAGGTTTTCTTATAGCTTTTAAAAACACCAAGCTATTTAAAAAAATATTTGTGCATACTGGGAAGAAGTATATGACTCCATTTAGAGGTCCTTAGGCCAAGACCACAAGCAGGTCTTACAATCAACACATTTCAGCTAGTCATTAAAACAAACTACAAAAGCCAGAGGGCGTCTGAGATCATTTCTCAAGTCAGAGTCTCACCATTCTTTTTACCCCTCTTCTCTTCCCACTATTTATATTTGGAACTACTAAATCCCCTCCTTTGTTCCAAATTTTGACTCCATACCCAACTTCAATTCCCACTTCTGGTCTTTTATAGATTTTTCATTCTTCCTGATTGTATTTAATTAGTGGACTTTGAAGACTATATTTGATATCTGGCTTAGCTCATCTCTCGGCTTTTGCAACCACCGTATCACAAATGATCGCTTCCCACTCTAAGACTCTGGTTCTTACGTAACTGCACCCTGACCTGGGCCTTGGAGTTGGGGTCTCCTCTCCTTAGACCATAGGCCCTAAAGAAGCCCCCTGGATGTTTCAAGCTTTCTCTAAACAGAGCCAGTACAGACTCTGGGTGATCTTGGGTACAGCCTGATGAATTGCCTTTGTTAAAGAAGAGAGAGCTTAACAAGAGAAGAGTGGCTCATATCAGCATCCCACTAGGGATTTTTTTTGACAAGTACTTGACCAGAGTTTTATACACTGTAGAAAAAATTATATTGTAATGATACATTTGCACATTGGTTTCCTGAAAATAGATTGTTTTGATTTTATCATCCTTCTAGAAAATGTGCGTTTACATTGACATTTATGGTTCCAGCCTTGAGACACAGCCAAACCGCAAGTCTAGATTTGGAGTAATGAGCATGGGACTACAAAGATGGCTCATCCTAATGGGAGAGTAAATCACACACCAACACTGTGGCTGGTTGACTTGCACTAAATAAATGAGAAAAGTAATGCGTTGTAGGTTGTTTTTCCTAAGGTTGATATAAACCCTCTATGCTCTCCCCTTAAATTTGATTCTTTTGGCTGCCAGCCCAGCTTAAACTGTTGTTAGGGACTCTCTGAGCCCATGAGTCTTAGCTCTGCACTCCATAGTCCTTCACTACAGGACATGTTGATGCTTAAACTCGCAGGATTATAGAATCATAAAAGTAACTTGTAGAGTAACTGGGGATTGCTTGTAAAAGGGTAAGCAAGAGTTCTTACCTAGGTTTCATAGATTCTTTTGGGGGAGACCATGGATTATCTTTGGAAAGTCTACAAAACTGCTAAGATTCTATGTAAAGCTAACATATATGTGTACTTTTGTCATAGAGAGAAAGCCCATGACTTTCATCAGATTCTTCAAGTGGCTGATAGTGCCCCAAATCTTTGGAACAACAAGGGTAAGATACAGAAGCAGGTAGTAGCAGCTCAGGGATTGAAACCATAGGCTGAAACCACATGGCCTCTCTGCCAGGCATGGAGATTTGCAAATTCCTAGAGGGCAAGTGCTTCCTTACTTGTTTTTGTCCAGCACAGTGGCTAGCCCTAGGATTTTCTCACTGTAGGATACATCAGCAAATTAATACATGTCTTTGCAGAAGAAAAAAATATACACTGTGTATATTTAATGTAATTGTCACTTCAATTTCAAAAATGTTGACGTAAAAAATGTTGGTCTCAGAATTGAGAAAATATGATAACATAAGCTTAATTATTCTTTGTTGAATGGATGAATGAATACATGGTAATCAGCATGAATAATAATAATCATAACTACCATTTGTTAAAGATTTATTATGTGCCAGGCACTTCACCAAGCCCCCTACATGCATTACCTCATTATTTTGAATTTCAACACTGTGCAGCAAGCATTATTATCTCAGTTTGACAAATCAGGTAATTAAGGCTTAGGAGAATAAAGAACTTTTAAAAGATCTTAGTCCTACTAAGAGGCAGAACAGAACTTGAACTCAGGTTTGTTTGAATATAAATCTCATTCTCTAAAGTTTGGGAGGTAAGCTATACACAACAAACTTATAAACAGATCTCCATTCTTTCTCCATCAAAAACAGAATTCTTGAGATTGGTCTTGGTGATATCTTGGTTTCTTTCACATAATCCCCACTGCCTCCATGGTATCCACCCAGGCATTGATTAGAACTTTAAGCCATAAAAATGGCTACAAGTCTGATATGTACTAATCAAATAGAAGTGTAGCTAAAGGTGTTTTCTAAGGAGAGGAAAAGGGTGGTGGTTACCTTGTGAAAATATCAGAGAAAATCTCTATGAGGAATATGAATTAGCATTTATTACATATCGTTATACATGTGTGAGTATATGTGTGTAAACACAACTATTTTCTTCACAATTTTACAATTAGCATTAGAAGTAGATTGTCCTTCTAAATACCCTGAATCTAGCAAAAAAAAAAAAATGCCTGGCACACAATGAGTGCTAATGCATTTTTCTTTTCGTGACTGAAAGCAGAGTGATGAGGTTATGATTTGAGGAGGCAACTGAGACAGGAGCTTTTAGCGCCATAGGCAAAAAGTATTCCAGAAATAGCAGAAGTATTTTACGGTATGATTTGAGAGAACAGAAGAAATCAAAGGATAACCACCATCCAAATATATTTATGGCCATTCTCTGTTCACTGGTATTTTCTCTAAGAGGTGAGGAGAGTTGGGTAGATTCACAGGTTCATAACCCTTTGAGGTCACCCCAATTTTAGTGAATTTCACTAAACACTACTCTGGATAAATATAAGCACTTTTTAGTGTTAGGACTCTGAAATCTGAAGTCTTGCTTTGCCCTTAACAGGAATCTCTAAATCTCAGTTACGATGACACTGTAGAGTATAATTCCTTAGTGGAGCTACAGATTCTTTAAGTGTCATGCAGATTCTATTTTCTTGGGTTGTTTTATTCACTTTACTCAGACTGACACATTACTTGAATCTAACGTTCAGCATATTTTTGGACCTTAAGTTACTTCCTTCTGGGGAGTTGGCAAGAAGTCTGGCGAACATTAACTTTTAAATCCTGCAAAGAGAGATTTCATTTAATTGAAATCTCTTTGGAGCTCTTTCAAGTTAGAGCCATAATTTCTTAGAAACAATAGTGGTAACCTGTCAAAATATTTTTAAAAAAGTGATTTTTCTTGGTTCACTTTAGAGGTAACCAAAAACTACTATTGATACTTCTAATATAGTAGTTTAGAAAATATCTTTGTGCTATGCAAGGTAAAATAAGGAGATCCTTTTTAATATTCTAGTGTGAATGTGCGTGTTGTATATTTATTTTAAAATGTAGGAGACTTTTTTAAGAAAGAATTTAGCATTTGTCATTGTTTTTTTCTTTTGAGTTGGCTCTTGGTGATTAATTATAAGGTAATGTCTCCCCTAAATGTACAATTCCTAAATTTTTTGTTTTTACTTCTTAGTTTTGTTGTGATGTATTTGTTTTTATTTTTGCTCTTTTATATTGATATGGTATAGTTTGGAAGCAAAAATAGTAGATTTGGAGGTAGAAAACTTGGAAACTTGGGTAGGCCATTTAACATCTGAATCTCTATTTCCCCATCTGTAAAATGGGAATGAGAATTTTTCCACTTCTGATTTTATAGAATCCTTCTCAAGGTGAAGTAAAAAATGTATGACAAATTGCTTTGTAACTCTCCCTACCCCCCCAAAAATTATATCTATGTGTGTATTCTTTTATTTGTCAATGGAAATAACAATACCTATTCATGGAGTTGTTACAAAGATTAAATAATTCATATATGTAAAGTGCTTAGAATCACACCTGGCACATAGTCGACATTCAAGGAATGTTACACAATATTATTATTATTCTAATAATTAACTGTATTAAACTTGTAGTATGGAGATTCAGTCCTGCATATTATGCAAGACAAAATAATCCATCTGAACAAGGGTAGGGCATCATGAAACCAGAACCAAACCTGGTTAAGAACTAGAAACAAAAACATAAACAGAGTCACGGAAAAAAAAAAGAATTGACAAAGATAAATTTCTAGCATGTTATATTCTGTTTTTGTCCCTTCAAAATTCATGTGTTGAAATTCTGACCCCCAGCAAAATGGCATTAGAAGGTGGGGCTTTTGGGAATTGTTTAGATCATGAGGGTGGAGCCCTCAAGAATGGGATTAGTGACCTTATAAAAGAGACCCCACAAAGTTCCCTTGCCCCTTCCACCATGTGAGGACACAGTTAGCAGGTGCTATAAACCAGAACTGGAGACCTCACTAGACACTGAATTTGCTTACACCTTCATCTCTGACTTCCAACCTCCAGAACTGCGAGAAATAAATTTCTGTTGTTTATAAGTCACCCAGTCCATTACTTTGTGATAGCAGCCCAATTGGACTAAGACATAGTGCTTCTTGGGAATCATTTCAGGAGGAAAAAAAATGTGTCTGGGCTTAAAATATCTATCAGGTGTCTCTTTTTATTTTTATTTTTTGGCAATTGTAGTTTAACTGGCCCCCACAGGTAAGTCCACCTGGACATCTTGGTGAGAACTCCCAAACTGTCAAGTTTAATTTTCGAAAACTTAGAAAGATGACTCTCATGCAAATAGAAAGTGAACATGTATCAAATATTTTAGCCAACTCGTTAATTAATGGGGGAACCAGTAAGATGGTAAAGCTGGCTCAAAAGAAAATTAGAGAAATGGAGATTTATATAACCAGGCATTCAAAGAAATGCTGAAGTAAAGTTGCTAATACGTACATGCTGGTTAATACTGCACAGGACAATACAGCTATAACTTTTGGGGTTATCTTTTCGATCAGACAGAAATCTACAGGTTAGCATGGAACTTCAAGGAATCTGGGCTCTAATCAAAAAGTAAGTAGCAAAGACAAATTAAATGTCTTCTCCTTGGTAATTAAACAATTCTTAGGTAGACCTGTTAATGCATTATCATATTGAAAGAATATCCTCTTGTCTTATTTTCAAGTTTTGAATAATTTTTTCTTTAAGTAATAGAAAGACACCAGGAGGTCTTAAAGAGGAGAGGGACATGATATGATTTATGTTTTGGGAGAATCTCTGCTTTGGAGTAATAGACTTGAGGAGATCAACAGAGGAAGCAGGAAGACATTCTAGGAGGAAAATATTTTAGTCCGAGTGAGAGATCATGTTGACATGGATGACAGTGGTAGTGGCTGAGGTTGAGAGAAGTAGTCATATTTGAAAAACATCTTTAACATGGAGCCAACAGGATTTGCTGATGAATTGGATGTAGTATGTGAGAGAAAGTGAGGAGTCAGGTTGCATGCTAGGTTTTTGGCTGAGTCCTAGGTATGCAGTGGTGAGGAACACAAATAAATTCCCGGCCCACATGGTGCTTATTGTCTGCTGGGAGAATTTTTTTTTTTAAAGCAAACACAATTTTAATCACAAATTCCAAATTGTTTACCATAAGTAAAGTATGATGAAAAATACAAAGTGCTGAGGTAGTGAACAAAGGATAGGAGCCACTTTAGTAGGTGCTGGAGGAAGACTTCACAAGAAGGCAGAGAGGTGAAAGATGAGAAGGAGCTAGTCACATAGAGTCAAGGGAAGAATATTCCAGAATGAGGACATACGTACATAAAGGATCTAAGAGAGCAAGGACTCAAGTTTTAGGAATTGAAAGAAGGTCTGCATGGCTGGAACACACTGAGCGATGTGGAGAGAGGACTGGATGAGGTCAGAGAAGTAAGCATGGTAGAGCATTGCATGAAAAGTAAAAGCGATTCGGTTTTTTCTTGGTTCAACAGGAAATAGTAGTCCAGGTGAGAAGTGTTGGTTGCTTGGACTAGGGAGGTGGCAGTGGAAATTGAGATAAATGAATAAATATAGGAAATAGTTTAAAGGAAGAGTCCATCATTTGGATTATATTATTCAGTGGAGAGATGCCAAAGGGAGTTCAGTGGGGGAATAAAACGATTATTGAGTCCTGATTCTTTCACTAATATGGATATGGATATCAGCTGTGAACAAAAGACTTCACTCTGGTTTTCACTCTGTCTGAGGTTGCCAGTTATTATTCTGCAAGAGAACTCAATTAAAGAGAATTAATTGGCTCATGGATTCCAAGAAATTGTTGAACAACATAACTTGAGAAGGACAAGGACTTCATCAGAGCCTCAGAAGTATTTAGAATCAGGTGCTCAATGATGCCAGCTCTGATTCACAGACTCATCTGTTTCTCTCTGGGTACTAGATTTATATTTTCTGAGAGAAGCTCTTGAATTGTATACCTTAAAACTTCTGCCAGCAGAAGACTGCTTTGTGGTCCCAAGTTCAAAATCCTAGGATTAAGCTCTGATGGACACAGCTTGGGCTAGACGCCTATGATGGAATAAATCAACCATTGGTAGAAGCACGAGGTCATGTAGGAATATGGCAGCTTTCATGAAATAACTGGAGAAGTGGGAGGAATGGAAACTAGAAATGTGTGTGAAGGGCTAACAATTCTCATATTTAATCTGAGGGTATTCAGAAAATAATTACCAAGCATCTCCTACATGTCATGTCCTAAGTGCTTGAGATATAAGATGTCTGCTGAAGACTCTTTCATCAACATGATGTTCTGCAATTCTGTGAGATTTTACAGGAAAGTGACAAGCAGCCAGTTGCTCTGGTATCTGTGAATTTTAAATAATTATCTTCAGGTTTACCATTCTTTCTCAGTAGTGGAAATAAATAGCTTAAACTCTCTGAACAAAGCAAAGCTTTAAGTGTCAATTTATTATATCTTGCTTTTTTTTTTTGATCCACTCCCTATAGTGTTACTCAACACTAACACCAACACTATACGCAAGGCTTTCAGTCTTGAGTATTTGAGAGCACACACACAGAAGAGCCTTGGCTTTCACTTTTCCTTCTGCCTGGAAAACTCTTCTTTCCAAATTTCTAAAAGGTTTTCTTCCTTACCTCCTTTAGGTCTTTGCTCAAATGTCACTGTGGTTGGTAGAATAAAGGCTCACAAGATGCTCAGGTCCCTATCCTTGGAACCTGGGAATATATTAGGTTACATGGCAAAGGGTAATCAAGGTTGCAGATGGAATGAAGGTTGTAATCAGTTGACTTGAGGGTAGCAGGATTAGCCTGGATTATCCAGGTATGTTCAGAGTAATCACAAACCCTTAAAAGGGAGAAGAAGAAGCCAGAATAGGCTGAGTCAGAAGGAGATGTGAGTACAGAGTAATGTTTAGAGAGATGCAACATTGCTGGTTTTGAAGATGGAGGAAGGAGGCCAGGAGTTAAGGAATGTAGGTGACCTCTAGAAGCTGGAAAAGGCAAAGAAATGGATTCTCCTCTAGATCCTCTAGAAAAGAATGGAACCCTGCTGTCACCTTGATGACAGCCCAGTGAGACCGATGTTGGACTTCTGACCTGCTGAACTGTAAGATAATACATTTGTATTGTTTTGTATTGAACTGTATTTGTATTGTTTAAGTCACTAAGTTTGTGATAAAGTGGGGTTGTAGGTGGGGTGCCAAGGCATCCCTGGTTCACTCTTTATTGGCATGTTTAAAATATAAGAGCGATAATTAAAGGGAGAGAAGGGAAAAGCAGGGTCACTCAAAAGGTCAGTTATCTAGGTCATCCAGGGCTTTCTAAAGAGGGGAACTTCATGGGTGGGGCGGCCTGACTCTTTTTCTAGTTGTATAGCTGGCAATGTGTTTACCAATGTGTTTATTGGAGATGGATGTCTTTGAAATGGAAGTTTTGGCAATCAAAAGTTTAATGTCAGGCACTTAAATTACAATCAAAATTACAATCAAAAAAGCTACTTATCAGAAATTGTCCCATTTGCAACAACATGGATGGACCTGGAGGGCATTGTGTTAAGTGAAATACGCCAGAAAGAGAAAGACAAACACCACGTGATTTCACTCATAGGTGGAATATAAACCAACACATGGTCAGAGAGAACTGTATTGTGGTTACCAGGGGCAAAGGGGGTGGGGGATGGGCACAAGGGGTGAAGGGAGACATGTGTATGGTGATTGACAAACAAAAATGTACCACCCAAATTTCACAATATTATAAACTATTAAGACATCAATAATAAAAAAAAAAGCTACTTGTCAGGCACCTTGCGCTGCTACACCTTGCTATCAATCAAAGCATAGTCTAGACGGGATTGCAGCTATATAAGCAAATACTTGCCTGGCAATTCTATACAAGGCTAAGTATGAAGCCTCTTGAAACCATAGGAAGTGGCTGCACAAAGGGTTCAGAGAAGGCTTCAGGTAAGGGTAGAGTCAGAGATCAACAGGAGAGGCAGATAAGGACATTTACATAACAGAAATTGCACTTTATATTTAGAGCTTTATACTTATTAATTTTTAAATTTTCTGCCTTTTCTAAGAATTACAAATTTTAAGAGGTCATGGACCATATCTGTGTTGAAACAGTCTGAGAAAATCATGCAATGAATTCAAGGTTAACTCAATATGCTAATCCCTTAAGCTTACATAGCCCTTTAGCGTTTACAAAATATTTCCCATGCATCTCATTTAAGCATCATAAAGACTCTGAACAGAATGTAGATCAAGTATTTTTATCTTAATTTTATAAATGCTGAAACCACAAAGGCTAAATGATAAGAGTACTAAAATTATTGAATAATTCTTCAGTATTTATACAGTGCTTTCACATACATCATCTTATTTCATCCTCCCTACAAATTGGGGTAGGTGGATAGAGCAGGTATTCTTGCATTGAGTTTGCTGATGAAGAATTTAAGCCCGAGAGAGTTTTAAGTGACTGCCTTAAAAATTGAAACCAGGATTCAAACTCAGGGCTTCCCATCCACGTCCAGTCCAGTGAGTTTATTTTTAATCTGTTGATTGTAAGGAGCTATGGGACACTCCTGAGGAGCTATTAAGAGACATACTGGAGAGAAGACAGATCAGGCTTTGGGGTAGAATCTAAGAGTCTTCTGTTCTTCCCCTTTCTGTAAATCTCTGGTGAGTCACAAACTCTTTAAGCCTGAGTTTCCTAATACGTAAAATGAGAATAAAATATTGTTGTTGTAAAGATTATATGAAACAGTTGTGTGTAAAATTCCTAGTGTAGAGCTTGGTTTCCCAGTAGATGTTCAATGAAGATTTCTGATGAGGATGATGTTGATGATGATGATGATGATGATGATGATGATGATTAAATTCTAGTATGCCAATGGATTTACAGGTATGGAGTTCATGGGATAAGTCTGGCCTGGATTTGGGAGACAAGGGCATATTAAGGTCTAATATTTCTACTGAAGGAAGTTTAATGAACAACCTGTTTGGTTAAGACCAGAAGTATTGATGCCCGTGGCCTTTATATAGTCTCCGGGGCTCCTCTGTATCAACTGGTCACTTTGTTGGCCAAAAAAGAGGCTAAACCTGCCACCTGATATTATCCTTGAAAGAGTAATAGAAACCAACTTGCTCTGGCATCAACAAAGGGGAAAATGTTATATTTTGTGTGTAGAGGTGTTTCACGGTATCTAAATCAGAATGCAGTCAGGCCTCCGGAACGAAAAGACCACTTTCTCCACCTATGTTTTCTGCTTCTTTTTCTCTCTCTGCTGAGTTATTCTTTCCCTCTGAAAAACAGATTTCTCTTCTCCATTCCACGTGCTTGTTCCTAGGTCAACATTTCATTGTTCCAGGCCACCCATGGAGACTCACTGAATACTCTTGGTTGAGATTTTAAATTCCAGTGAGACAAAAACTCATTGTCTTGGCCTGGGTCAAGTATCCTCCGATTGAGTTGACTAAGCTACAGTCAGGAGAGAAGGACTGTGTGGATATGATGTGACTGCTAGAGGCCACTCCTGTGAGTGGGATGAGGTCCTAGAGGCTGGGGAGGTACCTCAAAAGTTGTTTACAAAACTCTTCCACTCTGTCTCTTGATTCATATGGTTCTCACCTGACCTCATACAATGAAATAGACTATTATTATGAGATTCTGAATCATCAAAAGCACTGACCTTTTCCTATTTGTTTTTGAACCTTGAGTGTATGACATGTAGCAATAAATTTGTTACATGCTTTCAGACCCAGTGCTAAGCTTCTGCATGCATTATCTTATTTAATCCTCATATAGCAGGCTGATGGATGGGTATTATTTTTCCATTTTCTACGTGAGACACTAAGGCACAGACATATTGCATACCTTGACCAAAGTCCACAGCTAGTAAGTGATAGAGCTGGCATTCAAACCCAGTTCCGACTGAGCTCTCAAACCCCACAACATTGCTCCTTACCCTGGCCTGCTAGGAGTGGCTCAATACATTGTTGTTAACTGTTTGCAGTTGCCCTAAAATTTGAATCAACTCTAAAAACTTCCTGAATTATTGTTTTTGGAGAGAAATTTGTTAACCTAAATATTATTTGAAAGGAGCAAATCACTGACTGCGTTTGGAAATATCTTCTGTGGTGTCAAGAGGGTATTTGCTGAAATGATGGAGAGAGTGGTGCAGTTTAGACAGGAAAAGTTTGGAGGGTAGAATCTATTCATCTACATATGAACCCTGTTTTTTCTCCAATTCTTTAACGTCAAGCCATTAAACACATAGATACTCACAAGCCTGTACATTTAGGGCAAACCTTTGAGGTGCTTGGTTCCTTTTTTTCTTTCTGGGCTGATTAGAGAGAACAACTCTGGGGTCTCAGTATTTGGTGAGTGCACCTCTCAGACCTGGTCCTGGAAAGGTTAGCAGACTTTTCCCTCCATGATGCAAAAATATACCATGTGAAATGTTTCTGCAGAGCTGTAATGACTTAGCTTCTGGTTACAGCTGTCAGGAGAAGGCTCTGTAATGTGCTGCAGCTTCTAGGTCAGCTGAGATGGGGAGGAGGCAGGCATCACTGAGTTTTACTATGGTGTGGACTAAAATCAACTCATCTATTAATGTAACAAGACAATAGGAGTGTAATCAGAGAACTGGGATCTTATTGAAACATCATTTTTGCCCAAAGCATGTGGATTTCTCTCTCTTGCTCTCTTTTTTTTTTTCTTGTGAGGTAGGATGAATTGTATATTTAGCCATCCCACCTGGGTCTGTCCTGTCTTGTGAATTGATTATATTCTTCCTTTCTTTTCCTTCTGAGTCAAAGTAAGAGCTTTTTTTCATCTTTCTGATCTTATCCATTAATGGAAAAGCTATTTTTTTCCCCAAATCACAGCTTCGTATGAAAGAGATACTGCAGACCTCCATTACCCACAGTCTGTATTTACAGGGACGTATAATTTCCCATGGCAGGCACTAGATTCACCACATTCTGAGCCTTCTTTGTTTTTAGTGTAGATTTCCATTTGTTGATCAGTATCTGGTGTGAGAGATGTGGCCTATAGAGGGAGACAGAGGCTGTGTCAATGGTTCAGGCCAGTGGAAAGATTCCAAAAACTGTTTGGGGCGCTATTTTTTTGGTCAAGATTGTTCACTTTTCATGGTCTATATGTCTGATAGCCATTCCTGATCACATAACCATGCAAGGATCCCACAATTCACGATTTTATGAAAAATTAGAATCAAGGTGTTTCCCAGGACCTTTTGGCTTTCCATTCTGTGAGTAGACACAACCAAAGGAAAACAGTAGCAGAACAATTCACAGTCAACACTGCTTTTCCTTTAGAAGGACCAATCCTCCCTGGAATATAAAATTGTAGTTCATTTTGAGGATGAAGTTAGTCTTGCTCTACCATATTCAGTGGTCAATGACTTTCTTTACATTCCACCCTTATGTCTGCTAATGATACCTCTACAGGACTCAGTATCTCTTAGAGATGGTGAGACCTGGAAGAGGGTATAGTATTAAAACTTTTCATGCTAGTCCGTAGCCAGGTTTCTGAGTTCTAGTCTTTCTTTCTTTAATCACTTAAAAGAAAAAAAATCACAGCAGCTCTAGGGGTTGGGCATAGAATTTGCAAAGAAGGAAGTTTTCCCTGGCATGAGAGTGATGAATTCCTTTATCAGAACCAGCACAGTGGTGTGACTCCCCTCCTCCCCACCTTGTGCCAATAGAGAGGAAACTGGGGATTCTTTAGATACCCTTCCTGTTTCAGGACAAATAGGATGGAGTTCTTTAGGGAAAGAGATATCCCTTCACCCAACAGAAAGAGAATATGTGAAATGAGGTGACATTTTGGTTTCCCACTAGGCTTTTTGTATCCTAGTAGCCAGTAGAGTTTCTGAGAGAAGGAGTGGTGCTACTGTGGGAGGAGACACTGAATGCATCTCTGTGTATTCAGGAACACTGAACTGTAGGAGTAGGGTATTAGAAATGTGGGCATTGCTGAAGGATTTGTGACTAGACAATTCTAATATGTCAAGACCTTGGAAGGAGCTGTGTTTGCCCTGGATAGAAGGGAGAGTGCATAAACTTGGAGAAGACACCTGGACAAGCAGAAGATAGTTACTGATACCAGCAGAGCCTCACCTTACTGGAATTCCTTACCTGTGATCTGCTGGTAAATGGTTAACAATTGGCTCTCTTAAAAAAAATAAAGTCTGGTTTTTAGTGTTTGCCAATTTTTATAGTGTAAATATTCCCAGTATTCCTTCTGTGGCTAGTTTCAAGCTACCAACAAGACATCGCTGATGGCAGAGTTAGAAAGAAATGTGCACACTCAACTCTTGTGGGCTGGTGTGAGTAGGCTTCAGCACACCACTGCTCCTCCCCCTCCTGCACCATCCGCCATGCTCGTGTGCCCAGGGTCTGCCAGCACAAGGCACCTTGAATCCAGATATTCACTCTTATTTGTGGACAAAGAGTGCCTGACTTGAATCTTGTCTCCTTTACTACTTTTGTGAATTGGATCGGAAGAACTTAGAAACCTTCACTTCCCTTCTCTGGGACAAACAGTAGTATATTAGAGGCTGACAGCAATATTTCTTCATAATTAGGAATCGTTTTCTTTTTGGGCCCAATCTGGAAGGTATTATTTCTACCAAAATACCTGAGGCTATAAATTTCTCTCCCATCATAGCAGAGGCACACAGACGTGGCTTCCTGGATATTGAAGCAGGAGAGACAAGGTTGAGTTTTAGCAGTGAGTTAATAAAGCAGCCAATTCTGGAATTATAAATGACAGGTGCAAGAGTTTTTGTAGACCATATGGGCAGAAATCAAAACCTCATAGAAATACCTTTGAGAACCACCCTATAGTTAATAAAGTATGAACTGTGAGCAATTGCAGACTGAAAGATGGATAGTTTTCTTAAAGTAATTTTGAATGATCTGATAGAAAAGTGTAGCCATCACAGTGTGGGCTAGAAAGATGGAAACGAAAAGGAATACTGATTGGGTGGAGACAGATGATTTCTCCCAGGCCCTAGGAGATTGTGCTCCTAGTGCGTTAGTATCTTAATGTGCAGTAAATATCATGAAGGGAATTTGTTTAAAGTGCTGGTTCGTAGTTGTGGCACATGTTGTCAGTGTACTGCACGTATTCCCTGGGCACCTCCTGTTCCTGTTTATTCCAGAGATTCCATACTACAAGCACTTACAACTCTCTGTCTGCACATTCCCTCTGGCTGTAAGGAACATATTCAACCTGCGCGCATGGCAGGCTGGAAGTTCCAGGAGTTAGTGCCCCTCAAATGGTTGTGAATGGGAGTTGGAGCGTAAATACCCTGGATTCTGACCCTTCATATGGTACAACTTTGAGGTATGTTCTGCATTAGTGGTTCTCAAAGTGTGTGCTGGGGATCTCTGGGGAACCCTAAAATCCTTCTAGGAGGTCTGTAAGGTCAAAACTATTTTTGAACTAACCCAAGCCTCTTTCACCGATTTTTTTTCTCATAAGGGTACAGTTGAGTTTCCCAGAGGTGATACTGGTCACCCCTGTGATGGCTAACGACATGTGTGCTTGTGAATTTTTGTTTAAAAAAACCACAAACAACTAGTTTTAATATCTAATATGGCAGGTATCAGTGGATATAACTCAGACTCTTTGGAGTCCTCAATTTCAAGAGTATAAAGGGGTTCTGAGACCAAAATGTGTGAGAACCACGGTTCTACGTCATCTCCCAGACCCACAGAGACTCAGTCACTATTGTCTGAAGCAGCAACCTGCTCATTAACATGTTTAGTGTTGGTTCCTTCCCATCCCTGCCTCGCTTTCCCTTAAGATTCTGGTCTTAGGGTCTGCTGCTGGGGAATCCAAACTAAAGCACCAGAGATTTTGGATGGTGCCTGGGAATCTGTGTTTTAATAAACAACTTGGATGAGTCTGATGCAAATGGCTCATGGAGCTCACTAGCCAGGCTTTGCACACATTCCTTACAAAGAGTGGGAGTAGGGTGGGGAGGGTATTGGAAGTTTGCCCTTGAACCACCATAATGTATAGTACGTGCACAAGCACATGCACACTCTCACACTCACACACATGATCATTTTAAGTGTTTAATTCTTAGTGCCTGTAAATTCAGATTTTAATTCTGTTTTATCTCCCAGCTCCCCAGGGTTTTTCAATCTCTGGATCAATCTGTTTTTTAAATTCTTTGATTTATGAACAGTGCAGTCAATACTATGTATTTGTGTGTAGTCAATACTATACTATGTATTTGATATAGTTCTAGTCCAATAGTGAGGGTTGAGTTAATTTGAAACGTATTGTTTTAATTGCTGGCATTACAAAATTTGAGTTAAAAGATATTCCCAATACAATAAAGGGAGGTATCCAAATCAGGTGACCAGTGTCCAGAGTGGCAGACCAGATAAGCAGCATATCTTAGGGAAAGTTATCAGCATTTCTACTAACACATGTCTGCATGAAAGTTTCATTTCTCTGTATCTAGATTTAATATGCTTCAAAGGAAGCTGCATGGGTGGCAGTATAGTCCAGTGGGACATGGGTTTGAGTTCCTAAACAGCTGCATGACTAGTCATTGGGTTATTATGGAAATCGTGAAAGAGAACAAATGTAAAACAAAGCCCAGTGAATCTCACAAAGTAAACATTCCCTAAATGTCAGCCATTATTTTTACTACTATTATTACTCTTACTACCAGGTTTAAAAAAATAAGCAATGTTTTTAACCCTTGAGTACTTATAATATTATTGGAGAGCAGCAGAAATGTAGAGTGTTTGAGACCAATACAGCAGAGTACACAATTAGGTGCTACAGGGCCGGACACGGCCTTGGGGACTCATAAAAGTTTAGAGAAGGGAATCAGAAACTTGCAGTGATGAGAAAAATTTCCACAGTGGCTGAAGCATTTGTCTTTGAAAACTAGTTGGCTGTCTGTTTCCAGACAATACCTCATCAGCCCATCCTTCACACGGCAGATTGAGTGTACAACGTGTGAGACTGCCAAAGCTGGGGCCACTTCTCAAAGCAAATGTCCCAAGTCACGGTATAGGATGCTACATGTCAGCTCACACAGGACCCTCTGGAAGGTCTCTAAGGGCCTTTCTCCTCCATAACCCAGTGATGCTTTGGTTTAGAGAGCAGCTTTTCTTTCAAACACATTTTATTACATTTATTTAAAAATTTTCCTGGGAAGAATTATAGTCATTGCTCCTGTTCCTATTTAGTGGTTGGTAAAATTGAAGTACCAAGTTATCACTTCCAAGAGGGTATCTTTATAGAAGAGCATTTCTCTCCATTCTTCACTTGCAAAAAAGCCCCAAATGATATATATGTAGATACACACACACACACACACACACACACGTATATATGTATACATGTGTATATATGTATCATATGTATAATATATAGACATATACATTCTCATATATGTGTATGTATATATTTGAACCACAGTCATATGGAGAAGGGGTTTTTATTGAGTGATTGGGCCTTGTTCTCTCTCATTAAGGAAAATGTATTGAGATTCTAATTGTTTTTCCCTCTTGTAGTAAATGGCTCATTTGCATGTACCTTATAAGTTATCATTAGGCCATATCCTATGATCGTTATTAGTGACTATTATTACTATTCTAATACTTCATTTTCTTGATTCTAAGATACCATTGATTTTAAGACACACTATTATTGCTGTACCACCAAGAAGGAAGAAACGAGGCTGCTAATTAAACAGTGATGTAATGCTTTCCTAGTGCTTTGCGTTTGGGGTCATACTTGTTAAAAGAGCTTTTCAAGACTTGTTTAGATGTGAATTTGTATCGTATCATTTTTTGTATACATAAGAAGAAGACCATAAAAATTATCATTAAGGTATTCTTGAAACATCTTCATATTCCACATCCATATCCTTAGAATCATTTTTTAACTCAGAATTGTTTTGTTTTGTCACAGCATCCTCTGTAGCCAAGCTGCTCACTCTTTCTTCAATTTTGATGTTGGCACTTTCCTATTTAATTGTTTTTCCCTCAGCAGAATCACATGTTGCCAGCGAGAATTTAAGCAGTTTCTGTTCAAAGTGAGTGTGAAGTTTTAACAAATTGATGTTTGGCAATATAATGGCAGTCCTGAGTGATGCATAAGTTAGTCACCTCAATACTTCATTGCTTTGAAATTTCTCTAAACTATGTTGTGGAATTTGGCAACTTTCCAGCCTTCAGTTGCATTGCTTGTGTGTGATAGGAAACCGTTTGGCATGTATTTCAGCAATGAAATGTAATACAGCTTCATCTCCTTGTGGGTATGCATTGCCAGAAAATATGGAATTGTGGTTGTACCATTCAGAGTGGGCTAGATTATGGCAAAATCTTGGTGGCTTAAAACCACAAGGTCTAGTTTTTGCTCATGCTATGTATTCTTTCGGGTTGGCTGGGAGCTTTTCTTCACATCATCCTTTCAATGGGGCTCATGCTGATGGAATAGCTACTGTGGGAACGTTGCTGGTCATTGTGGTTGAGCGGAAAAGAGAAGTGATAAATTATTCACTGTTCTTAGGGTTACCCATGCCACTGGTGTTCACATATCCTCTGGCCGAAGTATGTCATATGGTCACGTCCATCTTCAGGGACGTGGGGAAGTGCAATCATACCAAATGCCTGGGTGAAGTGGGAATATTTGGCAGACGACAATAATGGCTACCACCGTTTACCTTTCTGGTTACAAGATATTCTGTTTGCTGTCATTACTACATGCAGAAAATGCTCATTTTCTCCCCAAAGGAATCAACTCACAAGTTCAATCCATTCCCTACAGCCAGCTTGAAAGGCAGGATATCTCGGTGGTGTAGGTGGTTTCTTCATTGTGGAAAGGGGTGCAGTGACCTCTGTGTCAGGTTCGAATGTAGCTCCTCTTGATCCAGGGACCTATGAACTAAAAAGACAACTTATTCTGCTCCCCCCACCCTGCCATCTGACTCATACAATTAATATACGGGACAGAACAAGGACACTATAAGTATCCCTTGAAATGGCCCGTTTCAAGCTACCAATGTGAATGATGTAATCACTGATTATATAGTATGCCCACTACAGAGATATAGTAATAACCTCAAGAGCATAGATAATAGTAAAATGTTATAAAATAATTAGAAAGTGATGATTTTTGAGTATTTGTTATGTTATATTTGTTTTTAACATATTTTATGTAATTTTTAATAATGGCTGTATTTAACAACCATCTTACACTTTTCTAAAATTATAACCATGGCTCTTGTTGAGCTAGTACGAGCCAGTTCAGCACACTGTTGCCTTAATCCATTCAGATGTGAGAACAATGAGTCTGCTGGCCATACACTTGTCTTTATTCTTCCTATAAGGCTGAGCTTTAACTGTCCATTGTGGCTTCACTGGTTTGTCAGTTCTGGGATTGAAAAGCAGTTGACACAGCAAGTCCTGGAATGCCCAGCTGAGAGTAGAACATCTCAGCTTACGAATAATAACTTTTGGAGTGGTTTGTTACATAGCAATATCTAATCACCACACTCAGAAGAGAACTTGTATATAATTTAACTGGCCAAAACCAAACGTAGATTTACATAGATTAAAATCAAGAATTTATAATCTCATAGAGTCAAAGTAGTGTTCAACCACCAGATGGTGGGAGGGACAGGACTTTGGGAACAGCTGGACTTTGGGAACAATAGAAACCAGAGACTTCACTATCAGAATTCTCTCTCTCTCCTCTCTCCTTCTTTCTGTGTATCAGTATTTTTTCTCTTACCAACTTCCTCTATTTCATGAGTTTTAAGTTTTTCATCTTAGAGCTACCACCCCAGTTAAAAGGTAGTTTAATACCAGTTAAAATCCCAAGAAAGACTATGACTGATCTAACAGGATTGGTGCCCACTGATTGACCAATAAACTGTGATTGAGGGACTGGTGGCAGGGAGGCAGGTAATGAAGATTGGTCTCTAGGAGATTTAAGCACCTACCTTCGACTATAGAATCTCATTCTTTCCCATCTAGATAGTGGAGTGAAGGTTGTATAGTTATCCTGACAAGGCAAAGCCAAGCAGTGTGCCCTGCACATGTCTGTATGTTACCCTAGTGACAGTCAGAAGGAATTGTGCATAGGGACCTGAGGGCTTGCCTTTACCGATGGCTTATTGATTTTATCATCCATCCATCTGAATGAATTAATTCTCTGGACTCTTTGAGGTAAACAAAGAGAGGAAGAAAGAATTTAGAATGGAAAGATTAAAAAAGGCTTCAAGGTACATGCTTTTAAGCTGAACCTTGAAAAATTTATAATAACCTGTCAATTGAGACAGATGGTCTCTGTTAGGCTGCTAATCAATTTTAAGGTTATAGATTGTTTGTATTTCTGTTTTCACACGAATTTCTACAAGTACACGTATTTAAACTCTAGGGTAAAATTTAAGCTAATCACTATTAGTATTTCAATTAAACCCTCTGAATGTGTGGGTTAGGAGTCAGGAGAAAGTGGAGGAGAAAAATGGTAAGACAGAATTCCTATCATAGAATAGAGGACAAATGAATTGATAAAAATGTTTTTCTACCTGAAGACTAGGAATCAATGTTGGGTATCAATGAGCTCTATGACACCAAACGTCTTTAGGAACTAAAAGTCCAGTCCATTGCAAGGAGAGCCTCTATCAGCACTAAGATTCAATAATTATGTCCAATTTGTCTCCTTTGCTGGACAGTGCCCTGGTGAGAAAAAGCCTGCCTGAGAGTAATACAGAAGCTAGCGCTGGCATGGAGACGAGATGCGTCTCCTCTTGTGAAGGTAGAGATTAGAAGCTGGTTCATGAAGGAGTGGCAAGGCCAAGGTTAACATAAGGTTTGACAGGCTCCCTGTCAAACAGTTGAAGAAGAGGGCTGACAACGTAGTGCCAAAGCAGAGGAGGCTGTTATGGGCTGCATGTCTGTGTCTCCCCAAAGTTCATATGTTGAAGCCCTAGTCCCCACTGTGATAGTATTTGGAGATGGGGCCTTTGGGAGGTAATTAGATCATGACAGCGGAGCCCTCATGATGGGATTAGTGTCCTTATAAGAAGAGACATGCAAGAACTAGCTAGCATGTTCTTTCCCCCCGCATCCCCATATGAGTATACAGCAAGAAGGAGGCCATCCACAAGCCAGGAAGAGAGCTCTTACCAAGAACTGAACCTGCCAGCACCTTGATCTTGGATTTTCCAGCCTCCAGAACTGTGAAAAATATTTGTTGTCTAATCCACCCACTTTGTGGTATTCTGTTATGGCAGCCTGAACTGGCTAAGACAGAGGCTAACGCATCAGGAAAACAGAGTGAGCAGGGACAAAGCAGGCAAACAGACATGACCTGCAGGAACTCCACAGACAAGAGTGTCAGCACCATTAGTAGCTAGGTACCACGGTCTGGGCCATATTGCTTGAGAGCGTGTAGCTTGTTATGGGATTGTGCAGGGTGGGCGGAATTAATCATAGTTGAGGCTAAATATATACTTCTTTGGCAACAAAGAAAAAATGGTTATATTTTTAATTTGTTGTTTCTCTACATGGTGTTAGGACTGGAATGATTCTGAAAAGGGCAGCAAAGGATAAGGGTGTGGAGGCGGTAGGTGGCCTAATTTGTTGGAAGAGGTGAAGGAATGGAGAAAAGATTTGTGTATAAAATGTTCCTGGGCAAAGCAGACCACGTTTAATTTACTGGTCTGATAGTGAGCACTGCCTCCAGTCATCCCTCCCTCCTCGCACCAACCCCATCACCAGGCTTCCCATGGCTATTTGGTTATGAGGGTGGGAGAGGAAAGGGTTATGATTATAGGAATAGGATTTAATTTTGGAGTGGAAACTATTCTGTACTCTTTACCTATTTCCCATGAGTGTCCTGAGGATTTTTACTGTTGGGATGGTTCAGTGTGTTATCTTTAAAGTCCAAAAGTGCATCATTTAAAATATTGCCTGCTTAGACTTTCATTGCTTTCAGGAAGGCACAGAAGTTTAATCACACTGGTTTTCATATTTAAAATATAGCTAAGATTCTACTTTTAAAGATAATAAGTGATTTTAATTACAATGATTTCTTCTGCTATATAAATTTGCATTTTATACCTTTTAAGGTGAATGTTACTGAACTTCTTAAGAAACATTCCTAACTTCTGTGCGGTGCATTAACTATTTTTTAGAGTCGATATTTGTTGAAAGCACTAGTGCGTTCACTTGCTCTGAATTTCTTCCAAACACATGAAATGACCTGGTAGTATGGTTAATCACAGTGGGTTTTTTTCTATTAACATATCATATTTTGATTTAACTTGCCATTTTTTTCCCCTCGTTTCCTCCGCCCAATTCTTTTAAATGAGAAACCAGATTCCTAGAGAAAACACTTCTTGGCATAGATACCAATTCTCCCAAACTTGTGGACAACAATGCTGCTGCGATTGAATCTCCCAGTGGGATGGGATATCTGAAGTCAGGTTGTTTTTGAAAGGTTGACATTGAAGCCCTGACTATGGTACTACAGTTGCATTCAGTCTTTATTATTCTTGCTCTGTAACCTGACTTTGGTCCAGGAAGAGGAAATCCTTGGGCTTAATTGAAGACAATCAGCCTAAGGTCAGGAGGCTAATGGTAAACAGACTGGACGTAAAGGTAGCCTAGAAATAAGGAAGAAGGTAAGACTAGAGTGGATTCAAAGATCAGATTCAAAGATGGAAACCAAATGCACCTGGAAGGCAAAATATACTTGAACCCTGAAATATACAGAGCTCTAGGGAGATATGAAAATAAATCAAGCTTATTTAGTTTATCGCCTCTCCACTTCCCTGGTGGCTTGTCCAGCTGTTCTCCCAGTTTGAGCAGGCGTTTGTAGGTCTGATTTTTAGGTGTTTATCATGGGGTGCCTGCTAGAGCAGCTGTTGGTAAAAGGACCCTCAGTGCCTTCATTATACGTCAACTCCCCAACTTCACAATTCCTGATATTAAACTGCTTTGATTGGAGATTATAGTGTTTCATTTAAATTTTAAATGGCACGTTGCAATGTGCTTTTAGGTAATCTGTAATGCGCCTCTGGGCACAGAACCATTTTTATGTAGGTGTCTAAATTACACAGGAGAGTGGGAATACTTTAGATTAGAACGAGTAACCAGCCCCACGTAGAACCTTCTTTCCGTTAGCTGTGTTCCCCCTTGCAGTCCTGGATATGGCTAATAAAATATCATATGAAAGTTCCTGATTACTCAATGGGTTCTCCTTTGCAAAAGCCGTTGAGAATGGGCCAGAGGTTTTCCCTGAGAGGTAGTTGTTATTAATACCTTTTTACAGATGAGAAAATCAAAGGTTGTTTAAATGAGACTCATAAATTCTTATAGACCAGCATTGCAGTCAGAAAGCTGGACCGGGGAGACCAACTGCCTGGATTTGAATCCTGGCTCCATCGCTTATCACCTATGCTGCTCTGAGCAAGTTATTTATCCTTTTCATGTCTCAGTTTTCAAACCTGAAAGTAAGAATAATACTAGCTTCCATCTCATAGGGTTATTATGAGGAATGATGAGTTCATATTTTTCAAGCATTTAGAACAATCCCTGTAGATAGGAATGATAAAAGTGTTCATATAGATCCGCAGATGAAACCCTGATGGACAGAAA
Organism: Ceratotherium simum simum; assembly: GCF_057802395.1. Taxonomy (NCBI): domain Eukaryota; kingdom Metazoa; phylum Chordata; class Mammalia; order Perissodactyla; family Rhinocerotidae; genus Ceratotherium; species Ceratotherium simum. The sequence goes on from NC_141922.1 coordinate 19,156,692, forward strand.
CATTTTGGAATTCAGAATTTTTCAGATTTTAGAAAAGCGACATGAGGCAAAAGTTTATTTTACCTAACAGCTACAGCAGGGTCTGGGTCCACTGTAATCAAACATATTGACAGTTCTACAGCCAAATTGATGAACACTTACGCTAAGTGGAAAAAAAGGTATAAACAGGCTTACATTAGTTTAAGCCAAGTTTAAGTACTAAGTAAGTTACAAGAACTTTTCAGTTTTCAGCGCTTTTTTCCATTTTGAAATTATGGATAAGGGGTTGTGGATCTGAAATAATACTAAATAGTAGATAAATTATTGGAATCTAGAAATTTCCAAGGTCCAGACTAGAATTATGAGCAAAAATTTTTTGTCTTAGTTTTGCACACTGAAAACAGAAAACATAAGTGATTTGCTCCAGGTCAACCAACTGCTTATGTTAAAGATGGGACCACATCCTTGGCTTCCAGCTGTTGAGCCCAATATTCTGCACTAAACATAAGTGTATTCAAAAGCATACCCCCCAAACATGAGTTCCATGGAATATAATGCCTAATCAAACTTACAAAAAGAATTCTGGGATTCTTGTTTTGGAAACCTGCTTTTTTCAGAAACTTTATTGTTCTAATGAGCCTTGTGAGTCTACAAAAGGGCAATAAAATAAAATAAAACAAAAATATGTTGCACGCCTTTCATAAACTTACTTTCACATACATTCCTTATTTTGGGAACATTTCACAGAGCACACTTTGGGACATCCTGTTTTACATTATTCTGAAACCACAAGACCTTCAATGATTATTGCACTGAGTGGATACAGGCAAGGTAGTGAGTCCCATCATTATAAGAAATGATGCCCTATTTCTTTTCAGGGGAATCATTTAAGGAGAGCTGCATGCTTACTGAACTCTATGCTTCTGGATGAAGTTAGGTTGATTGAAAAGGCACTAAGATACCCACAGTTCAGGGATCCAGGGATCTCAATGTAGCAATTTTCAAGAATGTGAAGTCCTGAGCATTTATGGAAGACCTTGTTACAAATCATGGTTTTTGCAAAGAATGTGGTTCATAGGTAAACAAAAAAGAACTGAACCCGTAAAAATTGACTTTTTCCAGTGTCCTGTTCCATGATTCCACTAGAAGAGCACAATTTCCTTTTCCTTTGGCTCTTGAAGAATTTCAGTTTCATAATTTTCACCACAAGGCAGTGAGGGGGTTGATGCTTACAACATCTGTGGGTAAATTCATGGGCTTGGATTGAAATGAACCTTCTGGTGAGTATGCCCATGAGTCTTCTAAAAAAACATGGTTTCTTTTCATGTTAAGATATTCCAGAAATGTTGCGCAGACCCTTAAAGATGAGTTGTTCTTCCTGAAATAATAATACGTTCTTTTGGGCATGCAAGGAGGCACATACATTATGTGCTTGAAGCATTTTCTTCTACAAAGGTACTGTTGGGAAAACTTCTGGTTAGAAATTGGCTGTTATATTAGGAATTTAATAATGCTCTATATTCCTGTAAAATCTCTTGTCCCCTAAATATTTGCTGTTCATGTTTCCCTTGCAGTCAACTGGCTTTTCTTCTAAGTTTATGATGCTCTTTATTTAAAAAATGTTGACTATAGTCATGTACCACATAATGTCATTTCGATCAATGATGGACAGCATATATGATGCTGGTCCCATAAAATTAGTACCATACAGCCTGGGTGTGTAGTAGGCTATACCATTTAGGTTTGTATCAGTACATTCTATGATTGTCCAACAACAAAATTGCCTAACAATGCGTTTGTCAGAATGTATCCTGTTGTTGAGTGATGCCTGAGTGTACTTTTTTCTTTTTTTTTGGTGAGGAAGACTGGCCCTGAGCTAACATCTGTTGCCAATTTTCCTCTTTTTGCTTAAGGAAGATTGTTGCTGAGCTAACATCTGTGCCAGTCTTCCTCTATTTTGTACATGGGACGCCACCACAGCATGGCTTAATGAGCAGTGTGTAGGTCCACGCCCAGGATCTGAACCCTCAAACCCTGGGCTGCCAAAGCGGAGCATATGCACCTAACCACTACACCACTGGGCTGGCCCTGCATGACTGTACTTTGGGAGAAAGGCTTGTATGTGTGGACTTCACCATGGCTACCAGTGGCATAGTATGTTTCATTAAAAGGACTCTTGAAAGGAATGGTTCTTACTTGGCTACACATTAGAATAGTTACTTGGCTACACATTAGAATAGTTCAGGATCTTTCAAAGTATCTGATGCCTAAGCTACATCTGGGTAATTATATCAGAATCTCTAAGGATGGGGTCCCAGCATCATTGTTTTTTTAAGTCTCCGTATGATTATGTGTGGCCAAGGTTGAGAAATACTATCTTAGTCTAAACCATGAGTTTGTCCTACCTGATTCAGATATCTTTCATTAACCGTATCTCAAGGGTTATAATCTAAGGGCCTATGAGCTGAATCCAACCTAAAGATCTGTTTTGTTTGGCTGGCATAGCCAGTGCTAAATATGCTCGAATTAGATGTTAAATGTGCTTGAATTAGAAAGCCCTTAGGCAAGGTTTGTGCCTTCACCAGCAGTCTCAACAATGTCTATTGTGTTATTTCCAGCTATTTCTTTTTTCTTTTCTTCTTTTTTTTTTTTTTTGGTGAGGAAGATTGGCCTTGAGCTAACATCTGTTGCCAATCTTCCCATTTTTGCTTGAGGAAGATTGTCCCTGAGCTAACATCTGGGCCAATATTCCTTTATTTTGCATGTGGGATGCCTCAACAGCATGGCTTGACAAGTGGTGCGAAGGTCGTGCCTGGGATGCATATCTGTGAACCCCGGGCTGCCGAAGCAGAGCACGCGAACTTTACCTCTATGCCACCAGGCTGGCCCCAGCCATTTCTCACACTTATGACACCTGCCTGGAAAGTATAAGCATTTGAATTCGTGACCCTTGAAATGCCTGGAGGAGTTCTCTAGTTTAAAACTATATAAAAACAACAAGACTAACTGAAAATGACTAAACATATGCTACAGGATGAAAATAGTCACTGTTTATGGAAGCATAGATTCTCTCTTTTCCCCTTATAGAAGAGTTCCCTTTGGGGCAAAGAGGTGTTCCTTGGGGTGCTAGACAAACTGAAACCCCAGAGGGTGTCTACCACATGCTGTCAGTGGAGCAGAACCAGAGTGAAACTGAGACCATACTTGAGAGGAGTGAATGAGGCTTACGTCACCTCTGAGGGGGAGGCAAAGAGGAAAAGAGTAGGGTAAGAAATAAGGTTAGCAGCTGAGAAGGTTGAATGTAAGATAAAAGGTAAAGAGAAATAAGTAGAGAGGAAGGGTCCAGGAGAGGTGTTCTGAATCAGGGCAATGAGTGGGAGGAACCTTCCGGCTTCCTCCATCTAGAGGGGCCCAGTGAGTGTGGCAGGACATCACTAAGCTGGCCTATTCCCGGGTCTGCCCTCCCCTCTGCCTCAGGTTCAGGTGTTGTGCATCAATACACACCACACAAAGGCTGGTGAACGCAAGTAACCAAGGGTCTATTACTCAGGCATAGGCAAGGCAAGAGGAGTCTGTTGGAGGGGGAGCTGTCAGCAAGGTGGCTCTCTGGTGTCTGGACAGAGAGAGTGTCTGATCATGGAGACAAATATAGGACAGGAGTGTTTTGGTGGGATTTTTGAATGATGCCAGGGGTAGACTAATTTCCATTGTTCTGTCCTCTTGTGGGGTAGATGAAAGGGGGAGGTGGGCTGTCTTGCATGTGACTTATGCAGATAGCAGAAGTGAGCCAAGTACTAGGTACAGAGAAGAATTAGAAACTTTTCATTCTACCAATGCAACAAATTTTATTAAGCAGCTACTATGTGCAGACTCTGTGATCCAAACAGTCGTAATCCCTGCACAGAGAGAGACAATAAACACACAAATATACATGATATGATGTGGTAATGATGTGATTAGGGTGGGATGTCATTTAATATAGTCAGGGAAGCGTCTCCAATAAGGTGACCTTTGAGCAGAGCCCAAACGAAGTAAAAGAGTGAGCATAAAGCTATCTGGGCAGAGCATGCCAGGCAGGGGCTCAGTAAGTGCAAAGGTCTAAGGCTGGAGCATGCTTGGTGCAGGAAAGCCAGGAAGGCAAATGTGGCTGGAGTGGAGGAAGCAAGGGGGGTGGCCAGGTCTTGTGGGACTTTGATGCTATAGTAAGGAGTTTGGATATATTTTTTTTTTTTTCAGCCTGAGAAGGGAAGCCAGTGGAAGGTTTTGAGCAGTGGAAAAGAACAATCTGATAGACCACATATAAAGGAGTGCTAATTTGTGGTCTATACACACTTACTGCAAAAGGAGTTGAGGAAAGGAACAAAGAATGTGGGTCAGAACTGTGGGAACAGGCTGGAAGAGGGAGGGTGATAAATTTATTCTGCTTCTCCTCCTGCATAAACTCCAGTAAGGAAGCACAGAGATGGGAAAATTGTCATGAGTTAATTTACCAAAGATGGAATTTGTTGCCTGAAAAGTAAAGAGAAAAAGCCCCTGAGCCTTTCACATAAAACATTTACTGGGGACAAAGAAAGATGGACAAGTTTGAAGGCTTCCGGAACGGACACAGCCATTTTGATAGAATGATTGCTCTTGGCAGTTGCAATCAATTGGGTAAATCTGGTTTGGATCAATCTGAAGTGCATATGCTTTAAAATCGCGGATCTCCTTTCAAAAGGCTATCTGTGTCTTATTGTAACCCTTGAATGAAAGATGGCTATGGTGCAGCCTGCTCTATTTCATGGGGCCTGGGAAAGCCCTTAGCATTTGGTGAAGTGCTTAGCTGGGAGCACTGGTCTCACATCTAGTCTGGGTCCTCTTCCTTTTCATCCCTGTGGTTCTGTGTTTATGACTCATTGTGTCCAGTATTGTCCCCCACTTGTCCATGATGAGATTTATGCAGGCTGGGCACTTTTGTTTTGGAGCTGATGATACACTAATTGTAGAGCGTTTTCTTTCTCTTTTATCTATGATTATTTAAAGTTCAGTCCTTCCCAGTTTTCTACTTCAACTAAGTTTAGCAGCACATTTCTACTCCTCTACTAATTTGTATCCTGATTTTTGTTGCACGCCCTCATGCAGAGCAAGTGCCTGGAAGAAACGCTCTCAGGGCTGCAGGGTCTCAGTGAAATGCCCTTTCTCTATAATGCCTTCTACAGTTCCTGCTACTTCCATGGGAGAGGTTTTTTATCTTTTTTAATCACTTTTCATACAGGAGCTCTAATTTATTTTAAGTGGAGAATAGCCTCAAATACTCTTGTTTATGGTTCAAAATGCTTCCATCTTTAAATTTTTTATCTCTCCCAATCAAATGTCCTTTCTGCCTAGCTTCCAAGCTGGCAGTAAATTTCCCTCTTTGTGGCTTTGCAAATTTACTGTTGGAGATGTACACCATGGGAGTTATGCTCATCTATGAGTGTTGACGAGCTCCTCGCTGCTGTGGTTCTTAGCTGGGGTCACTTGCTGTAAACATTGGGACAGGCTATGACTATCCCATAACATGCTAGTTCTGATTTCCCCTCATCTTTCCCTTCATCCTACCAACTCAGTTGGTGGTCACTTCAAGAGAATTCTCTTCACAGGAGATGCATGCTCTGATGAGATTCTTTTTTGAACTCGTAATATGTCCTTTATCTAATACATTGTTTGTCTTGCATAAAATACACATTCTATACGTGTGTTTCAATTCTCTTAAATTACTGCCTGCTGCTTCCTTCCTTCTTCTGTAGCTGCCTCTGCTTTAGGTCAGAGCTTCATTGTTTCTCATCAGGACCGATGCGTCAAACCCCGAACTATTTTTCTGCTTCCAGTCTTCCACGGGTCCGAATTACAGCTCACCACCAGGCTGTAATTTCCTAGAAGGCAGAGACATTGTCTTATTTCTATTTCTCCATTGCCTCACACAGTGCCAAGCACATAGCAGGTTGTTAGTGAGTTTTTTAATAAGAAGAAATGGTGCTCGCTCTGTAGACTTACTCTAAATCAATTTCCCAAAGTAGGGTTCTGTGGAAGAGTCTCTTTCCAGTATTCTCTGCTTAAAACAAGTTCCATGGTCAAATAATTTCAGGAACCATTATAAACTGCTATCTCTCTTGGATATTCACAGTATCTATCTTGGATATTCACATTAGATTACCAAAAGCCTCAGAAAAAAACTTGCAACAGCTTAACTTTGTCAACTCTGTTTCCCAAACATATTTGACTATGAATTTTATTTTAAAATGCAACACATATTGATATCTTATGGAAACTTATCTATGATTATTTAAAGTTCAATCCTTATGGAAACATTCATAGGTTGAGAAATGTTATTCTGAATTTTCTATTTCCCAAATAGCTGGAGAATGAATACTGTCACTGATACAGTCAATTAATTAATTAATTCAGGGCTTTCTGTAGCTCTCACCCTCCAGGTTCTGGCTAATAAATATGCACATAAAGAACTTATAGCAAATAGTGGCCAAAGTATTTTTTTAAATTAATGGCCAGGCAGTTCTCAAAACTCCCCAAATTTATGATTTATGGTAAACCATGTTGAAGGATGTGGCTTAGATTGGGTGATAATATGGGATCTTCTGTTCTTTTTCCCTACTGAATTGAGGACAGCATCCCCAAGGAGTGTCACAGGTGTAGATACTGGCGGTCCTGTGCTTTTACTATCAGGACTCAGGAAGAGTGATCACCTCCTGGTGATCACAACTCTGCAATGATCTAAGAGTCATGCAGAACCAAAGACAAGGGTTGGACTTGCTTCACTATTGAGGTAGAGAAACCTTGCCCACCAGTGACAAGGTCGTCAGATACTCCCAGATCACATGAGTTGCTTCTCTTCTCCTGAGGAGATGGAGAAATGGATGGGTGGATAGGAGAACCAAAAGGTTTATTCTAATGCTACTTCCACTTGCAGAGAAATGGGATCATAAGGAATAAAGGCTGCCTCCTTTCAATGCTCTCTAACAATTTGTACTTTAATCACTTGGGCTGAGTAGCTAAATTTATGGTCAAACTTCCTCTTGGGAGAAGGGTCTGCCTTGAATCACTGCACTGGTAGTCTTACCTTCACTGGGGCTGTTTGCCCCACATATACCCTTGGTCTTCCATTGCCATTGGGAAGTGTAGCTTTTGCCCCCAGAAGCTTCTAAAATGCATTATAAAGGATATTAATGATCTCTGTCTCTATGTGTGTGTTTGTTGTTGTTATTATCTACTACTTAATGAGTAAGATCATATCATATTTGACCTTCTCCCTCTGACTTATTTCACTTTGCATAATACCCTCAATGTCCATCTATGTTGTCATAAATGGCTGGATTTCATCATTTCCAATGTTACTCCAACAAACACACAAACAAACGAAAAAAAGAAAATGAAAAAAAATAAAGTTAATAAATAATTAAAAAAAGAATATTAATTAAATAAACTTCGAGTGCATATTGTAGCTTATAGAAAAAAGTAAATTCGTTATTCACTTAAAATTATGCCCGTTTTGTCCTATGAGGCTCATCATAGTATATTGTATAAGTTCAAAAAGAGAGTATAAAAACACCCCCAAATAATTCATTTTTAACAATAGAAATATATCCCAGTGAGCAAGATGAATGATGTTATAATTATTATACTCTCAGATAGAAATAAAAATGAAATCTCCTTAAAACTAACATCCAGAAAAATTAAAAACCAAAATTCTATCATCCTCAATTACATATTCTACTCAGTCTACATTCAGCGGAATGAGGATTCTCAAAACAGGTTGGACTTCAGGATATTGACTGAGATACATTTACTAGTGATCAGTCTCACTCGCCCTTAACAGTCCCTTATATTTTGTTTTTCTTTGTTCTCTCTTTGACTAAGAGGGTAGGAGTTACTTCAGAACACTGTGCCCTGCAGCCACCCAGGAGATGGACAGTTTATTTATCTGAAGACAGTCTGTCTTCAGCAGGAATCTGGAGAGCTCACCTTGACCTGATCAGGAGGACCTACTCAGTATCTTTTTCAACTCCTCCTGTTAGGACTGGAGTCTAGACCTCTCTATTGTGGATGGAATGCTGATCTCATGAGAATTAGGGTTACTGGTACAAACATTCATTTCTTCTTTCCTTCATTCAATAAATGTACATTGAGTTTCTATCATGAGTTAACTATATGATAAAAAGTAGACATTTGATATCTGCTCTTGTGGTGCTTACGGTAACAGAAGACTTGCAGAGCAGACAAACAATGATTATTTGCTTCCCTGAGTGATACATTTTCAAAGAGACTAGAGAAATTGGAGTGTGTCTAAAGAGGGGCAAGCATAGTGATCACAACTCTGCAGACTATATCAAATATGTAGCAGTGGGAAGAGACAGGGGTATTTGATCTGATTGTTCAGTGAATACGTGTCTTCCAATGTTAGAAGGGTCACTATGTGAAGAGAATACAAGCTCATTCTGAGTGGTTCTAGGGGACAAAACTCCAAGCAGTGGAGAGAAGAAACAGGGAGGCAGTTTCTGTAGGGAAATGCTAAGTTGCCCAGACATAGAGTGAGCTCTTCTACTGAGTATGGAACTCCCAGTCTTCAGAAGTGCACAAACAGTGTCTGCATAAATTTTTGTCAATGCTGTAGAAAAGATGCTGAGTTAATGAAGAGGTTGAGCTGGATGACATCAAGGTTCTTCAAACTCGTGAGATTTTTTTTCTATAGATGTTAAGGGTCTTAAGAGTACACATTAGATCTTAACATCTCTTATGATCTGTGTCAATTCAGATGCTCTAGGAAGAAGACACTAAGATAGAATTAGAAACACCTGTGTAGGATAAAGGAAGGAAGTAGCAGGGGTAGTTGGAGAGAAGCTCAGCTTGTAAGGCAGATCTGACCCCTGTGAAGGGGGAGAGGAAAGGAAGAGAGGCTGAGTAGGAAGAGACTCAGACTCTGGGCCAACTCTGAGAAAGTTTCAGCTGGGTTGATGGGCACCTGCAGAGGAAAGGTTACCTGCTAGAAGAGTCGCACATTGGGCAGGAATGGCCTGGCTGTGGTACCCTGGCTGTCCTCAGTCATTGGCTGAGGTAGCCCAGAGAGAGTACACCCTCAGTGTGAACACCACAGTGGATCAGAGAGTGCAGTAGTTAGCCACTGTTGACTCAGTCCAGTCGTCATATCAGGTTCTCTCTTGAAGGCAGAGCTGAGCAGCAGACTCCCGTGACTGCCACTTGATCTCTCATACCCAGCACAGCATCTTGCACATGGCAGATTCTTAGTAATGGCTTGGTATGGAAGAGGACATTAGAATATTTGCATTTTAATAGCCTTCAATGTCTTAGCTAAAGGGATGCTCAGTAGTGAATTTTAGGTCTTGTGTAAGGATAGTTCCACTGTCTAGAATAGTCCCACTGTTCTGGAACTGAATTCATAAGGCTGGGTCAGTTAGATACATGGTAGACCCAAGGGATCCTAGTGCTCTGTACTCTACCTGGGGTCTTGAAATGGACAGAGTTAGGAGGAATAGGAGGAGCTGGTCGCAGCTAACCTGTCGGACGTATCTGGGATTTGACATCTATCCAGAGCCAGGACAAAGAAGGAACATGCTGTAGGAAGACGTCCCAACCCCGTTAGGGGCTATAGTCCTGGGTAGTCATGGATAGTCTACCTTCACTCCCAGCTGTGTTTCTCTCTGCCATTCCACTTCTGGATATACCTGTTGCTCCTTTTTGGCTTTATCTTTTAATTTTCTGGACCTTGATGACTGATTTGTCTTCTTTGGTTTTGCCGCTAGGGGCTCTTCAATCTCTTTCCTCTCTCTGTGGCTGCATCCTCTGTTTGCAGCTCCAATAACCATCTTCTTGATCAAGTCTTTTTTTTTTTTTTCCGGTGAGGAAGATAAGCCGTGAGCTAACATCCATGCCAATCCTCCTCATTTTGCTGAGGAAGACTGGCCCTGGGCTAACATCCGTGCCGATCTTCCTCCTTGATAAAGTCTTTGATTTTTTCCAGCATAGTCCCACATGGCTGGGGCCCAGCCATTTTTGATGAGTAAATAGTCGTATGTCTACTGTTTCCCCAGTTTGAAATTATTTAACTGGTGTTCAGTAATTATTAAACTGATGTTTTAATGAGCTGCAAATCAGTTTCTAGCAGAATCAAGCTTTGGTGGTCTTTGTTTTGGTGGTCTTTGTTTTTATTTAATCTGAATCTATTCTCCTTTCTCTTTCATAATAAAATGCTGGTTTGGTTACAGCATTCATGCCTTAGGAGAAGGTAACATTTGCTTAACTTTGGAGGTGAGTCTGAGTAATTTTAGGCTAATCTCATCTCCCTTTTCTAATGATTGTTTCCAGAATCCAGGCTTAAACCAATCATCGTATGACATTCCTTGGGCAAAAGGTATTCATTTAGAATGGACATGTGATCCCCTTCAAGCCAGTGAGACTCAAGGAAGCTAGCTGGGGCTTGAAAGAAGTTTATTTGCTCTTTAAGGAGGAACCACGGGAAGAAATGGCCTTCCTTTACTTGGACATTGTCAGGATATGAGGTCTGGATCTGCTGAGGACATTTTATTTTCACCATAACAATAAAGACTACACATGGAAATTGGGAGAACCTCGTTGTTTGGAATTTCCAGTTCTGTGAGCTAATGTGCTTTCTTAATGTTTATGCCAGTTTGAGGTGGGTTTTCTATTATTTAAAAATAAAAATCCTTTTTACTGATATATAGCTTAATATCACAAACAGAAGCCTGGGGGCTCTTGAAGGCCTAGAATGTGTATATGTATATATATATGTATTTATATATCTGTATATGTATATGTGTATATATAACATACCTTCCAAGATTGGGATGAGCACAAAGGAAAATCATACAGCCTTGGGGATCCAAGGAGATGTAGAAATATCTGGAACTAAGAAAGAGGAAAAGCATTTGGTATCTCTTGCATCCACATGAGAGTAGATAAATAATAAAGGACTTCCAGAATTCCATCACTAGATACTCAGTAAGTCATAAAAATTGTGCAAGAAGAATTTGGGTTGGAACAGATCCTCTTTGATGTTCTGGAGAGGATCCATCTTTTCTATTAGGAGGATCATCTAGTTAGGACTTCACTTTCTTCTGACTCCAAGAAAGTCTATCATTCATTCCAATGACTGCCTATGACTGATAAAGAAGAAATCGAAAATAGTGATAATCTCATGCAGGAACTAATTAGCAGAAGTTAGGAATACCATGCTGTTGTACAGAAGCTGCTGTTGCTAAACCATGGAAAAATGAGTGCTGATCATCCAGTGACAGGAAGCTGAACAGAGAAGTGATGAACTCTAACAGTTCAGCTTGGAAAATGTCATGAGATCCCCAGTCCTTGTTGTATTGCCATTTGTAATAATCATTTGATGAATTCCATCCATTTTATTCAATCAGCTCTTTTGGATTTAATCTCCAGCTCTACCTAGATCAATAGGTCTAAAATCATCTTAAAACTTAAAAAAAATGTATTCTTTATATTTGTTAAAGAGAAAACTAAGAAAATCTCTGCCTTATAGATAGTTAATGGAAAGGACAAAAGAGGCCCTATAGTATCAGAGCCCCAGAAACATTCAAAAAAAATAAAATAAACGTATTTTTTTTCCTGGTGTGGTATAGTCATTTCTTAATGGTCTGTGGGTGGACTACTGAGGGCAATTTTAAAAATCGATTTCTGTTTGCCTTCAATGTGCTTCTAATGCCTGTTCTTGATCTTGTCCACCCCTGGAGGTTGGGACAAACGGAGGACTGTGAGTTTGTGTTTGTTCAGTTAACAAACACGTCTTGTTAATATTAAAAGTAGGTGCTCAGTATGTGCCAGCTACTGTGCTTAGCTCAGTTATGTCCCTTAATTAATTAAGCACACTTAATTATGCTTAGCTCAATTAAGTCAACCTTTGAGGCAGGAATTATCATCATCTTTTTATAGATGAGACAGTAGTTTTAGAGAAGTCAATCTATTGCTAGAGATATTAAGAGATAGAATCAAAATATGATAAAGTACAAAATCCAAGGGATTTTCCTATTGCCCACTTTTTGACTTTGCCAGGGTTTAACTTTGAATATTTGTATTGGATAAATTTTTTGTGAGGAGTGATAATTCTTGTTCTGGCTACCCTTTCTGTGTTTGGAACAAATTAATAAAAAGGTACCAGAGTCATAGAGATCAAGGTAAAAAACAAATTAGCTTTATAATTGGTATAGCTGAGTTGTAGAATGTTCCTTGGGTTCACCAAGATAATACAGCCTTCTAATATTGCTACATCCCTGATTATAGATGTGGGGTAAATCCAGCAAATCGAGTTTGGTTCTGCAGAGAAGACAAGCAGAATCACTACCTTACATTGGTCTAGAAGCTCCAATAGTATATTCACAGAAAGAAAAGCCTCTGTAAGGTAAGCCCTAACCCCTAAGTTCTTACTTTTTGGAGTGAAAGACCAGAACCAAATGTACTAGTTCCATGAACAGGTAGATTCCAAAATAGAGGGAAAAGGCTGCTGAGCCAGGTGTTCAGGTTTGTCTGCCAGGCTCACCAATCCTCTTTCCTTGGAGAACAGTCAGTGAGGTATATAGATGGACTGAGGCTTTTTCTCTTACTTTCTGAGAGGATGAAAGCTCCTATTTTAGGGGATCCTGACAAAATTCCACAATTTAGATTGGAAAGTGTCTCTACCTTAATCTATGTTGTTTTCTGAGATCCTGGGCAAGAATTTCTGGGAAGACATGCTGCGTCTCTTTTTTTGTAAAGAATGATCATCTAATTTTTGACCAAAAGAGTTGACCAGACTGTGTAAGAAAATGACTGTCACCAACTCAAAGAATGTTATGATGGAGAAATTCTAAAGATATGAATAGTTAATTCCAGAATATTCCATTCCCATGTGAAAATCTTTAATCTTTGGGGTACTGAAATTTTGTGTATGTCTAATGATTTCTTGTATATGATCAAATGAGTTCTGTCTTAGCCACAAGTAGCCTGTATGGATTCCTCTCTGTTATTTGTGAATTTCCTTCTCAATGTACCAAATCTGGTCTAACTTATATTTTTCCTAAGAGTGGGGCAGATGATTCAATAGTGTGTCGTCCCTCAGTGTTGATATTGCTGTTCTGAGCTACTTCATAATCTTGAATAAAATCCTGTAAATTTTATGCTATGCTTCACAGGAACATCCTTTCTCCGTTAAGTCTCTTCAGGTAAATGGAGCTCCCTTTGTGTCTCCTAATCAAATATATTACCCATTATCTTCTGATGAATTCTTTGTCAGAGTGCCTGCTCCATCTTAACTCAGTTACTGCTTCTCAGTCTAGTCCTTGAAAATCGAGGACAAGAATTGGTTATCCAAAACAAATTACAATTAAAAACAATAATATCTATCTAAATCTATCTAAAATCATATGTGTATTTTTCTTCTTTTTTGAACAGAGGCTCATAATCACGTACATGGATACATGTGGTTATGATTTGCAACACTGGTTACTGTAGGTCTGCCTCCCATTCTTCTGGGTTAGGCTCAGAAAAAGGCTCTAGGTAGAAAGTCACGCTCAGAGGTAACAACCATTCCCTCTTCCTGGAATGCCTTTCCTTCCTTCCTGTTCTCTGAATGTCTAAAATATATTTCTCTTTTGAAGTCTATCTCAAATGACTCTGCTGTGGGAAAATACTTGAATTGTCCTTGAAGTCTCCTGGACTTGGCTTCTGTCACCACTCAGTCACGTACAGGTTGTGTAAGTTTAGTTTAGGAAAATTACTGACTTCTTTTAGATTCAATTTTCTCATATATAAACTGGGAATAATAATACCTACCTCACAGAACATTTATGGGAATAAAATTATATAATGTATGAACATGCTTAGCACTAGGTCTACTTCAATGTAAGCACTCAAATGTAAACCGTTATCACTAGAAATGATTATTAAGTTCTCAGGCTAATCTACAATTCTTTATTGGTAGGTACTCATTAACTCGCAGCTACTATTATTATCTTTTCTTCATCTTCAAATAAGAAGTGTTGACTTCTTTTCAACCCAGATAACCCTGAATGTGCATCTTCCTTCATATTATCACTTGTAAAATGCCATAGGTGACTGTGAATGATTGTGAGATACTTCAAAGGTCCAGCTATCCACCCCTCCCCTATTTTCCATTACGTATAAGCTTTTGGAAATCTTCCCATGGGTGTGATCTATTAAGAAATCCAGCCATTTGTGACAACATGGATGGACATTGAGGGTATAATGCAAAGTGAAATAAGTCAGAGGGAGAAGGTCAAATACCGTATGATTTCCTTCATTAAGTAGTAGATAATAACAACAATAAACAAACACATAGGGACAGAGATTGGATTGGTGGTTACCAGAGGGGAAGGGGGGAGGGAGGAGGGTGAAAGTGATAATTCGGTACATGTGTATGGTGATGGGTTGTAATTAGTATTTTGGTGGTGAACATGATGTAATCTATGCAGAAATAGAAGTACAATGATGTACACCAGAAATTTTTACAATGTTATAAACCAATAAAAAAAAAAAAAAAAAGAACGTTTATTAGCATCTTGCTCCTTGAGTGCAATCTGAGACTGCAGGCATTATTTAGGTGTGACTTGGATAAATAGAATAGGTTTGGTTCTTCATTATTCATTCAGCAAACAGTTATTGATAATCTCCTATATGTTCACAACATGTGAGATGAGAGCCAATGCCTTTAGTTCTAACATCAGAATAACTGAAACTCAGATTCAAGTGGATTTTAGCTTACCTTTAGAAACAAACCGAACAATAAAAACATCTTATTTTTCTGCCTTTTGATTCCCTTGTGTTAACCAATGCCAACCTTGTGCTGTAGGACACAGAATATTATTATGTATAGATTACATGTATAGACTCTTTTCAAAAACATTACTTTCCACTCATCTTCCTCCCCAAACAAAAACCTATCTGACCCTGCCATTTTCCACGTTATTCTAAAGTTTTATTTTTTAACTGTCCCAACCCTTCTGCTCCCTATTATTTATTTTCAATTGCTACATGCATTAGTAGCCAAATTAATCAAACATCTCTCTGCAGAAAACATGATATTGTCCTCCCTGTTAGCCCTGGGGAAACTTCTGAAAATCCAATAAAAAGGGTACACTTAAGAGAGCCTGGGAATATTCTCCTTTAGGCTAGCCATCTGATTTCACAGGCCTTTTGCTTCACTTCTTCTTCTTCTTTTTTTTTTTTATTGTGGTAACATTGTTTTATAACATTGTATAAATTTCAGGGGTGCATCATTCTACTTCTATTTCTGCATAGATTACATCATGTTCACCACCCAAATACTAATTATAATCCATCACCACACACATGTGCCTAATTATCCCTTTCACCCTTCTCCCTCCCTCCTTCCTCTCTGGTAACCACCAATCCAACCCATACATTGCTTCACTTCTTAATAAGCTAGTCATACATTGCTGTAGTTGCTGGTGGCAATGACTCTGGGATGAATATGTCTTGTAGGTGAATATGTCATTCATATGGTGAGTTACTGAACGGAAGTCTAAGGATTGTTCAACCTGTGAAAACAGACCACATCCCTCTGCACGGGGAAATATGGATGTAGTTCTGCCTTTTCTCACAGAATCAAACTCTGATCTAATTTCCTTTGTAATTAAGGTTATCTAAAATATGTTCACACAGAAAGACCATGTATTTTTGGCTGTCAGTGTTTGGTGTGCCTTGGTGACAGTGTACAGAACGAATTGCTAAGACAGTTTTTTTTTTTAAAGCAACTTTGTCAGTTTTGTCAGAGTATATACTGAGGGTTATATGTTCAATGTTCTTTGCCTTATTTTCTACAGTTGAAAATATCACATTTTGAAGTAGCGTGAGAGAACATATTCAAAGATTGCACTCCTACCTTGATATAGTCAGTAGAGGAAGCTTTTAAGGAGTAATACTTTTTCTTTTTTTCACAAATAGCCACAGAATTAAAATTTAAAAAATGTATTCCAGTGAAAGAAAATATCAAGTTTACTTCAGGAATCATAAATCATAGTCTATGTGATAAACATGTGGAACTGATTCTTGTCACTTAACACAGCTGAGAAAACAATTTAATGTCAACTTACTGACAAATTAAACTGCTATAATATCATTATTGTTTTAAGAAACCTTGTTAGAAGCAAAATATTTCAGAGCTAAAATGTATGCAGTGCACTTTGTCAGTGTAGTTTGCTAATTATTGAGTGACAGAAGGTAAATCATTTTACAACCAGGATGCGATCATTAGAGATTGCTGAGATTATAGGATTATGGACTATTATAATAGAATGGTATTTTGGCAGTCCCCTGGCTATGTAATAGGAAAACCGAAGCCCAGAGAGGGCAAGACACTTGCTCAAATTGTTCAGCCTCACACCCTTTTCCTTTATCTCCTCTAATTCCATGCTGAAATTCTAAGAAGCATGCATAGTCAAGAATCAATGCTTGTATGGAGTGGTGTGTTGCCTTTTTGGCTATCCTTCCTACTTAGACATCTACTGAAAAAGATAGAATTTCAATGTACATGGAACAGAATTTTCTTTACGAATCATATAGCTAAAAACTAGCAATTGTTTCTTTTAGAGATAGCCATTCAGATATTTGTGATGCCTTTTAAAAAATGCTCCTTCTTGGGCTGGCCTGGTGGTGTAGTGGTTAAGTTTGCATGCTCTGCTTTGGTGGCCTGGAGTTCGCAGGTTCGGATCCCGGGCGCAGACCTACACACCATTCGTGAAGCCGTGCTGTGGCGGCGTCCCACATAAAAAAAATTGAAGAAGATTGGCACAGATGTTAGCTCAGGGCCAATCTGCCTCACCAAAAAAAAAAAAAATGCTCCTTCCTAAAGAGCTATCCTTGTTTACACAATAATTCATAAGAACTTGCTATTAGGATTATATTTTTCTGAGTGTGGGCAAGCTAAAATATGGAGCTATCCATCTCAGTGATGCTGTAATATATATTTCTAAGAGTTATTTTGTGTATGTGTAGGTCTATTTATCTGAGGATGCAGTATAACAGAACATAATCTGCAAGCCAGATGTATTCTGAATGAGTTTGTTACAAATGAGCTAGCACCATTATATTGAGAAAACTCACAACATATTATTATCACATCCTCAGGGACAGAAGTGGGAAGAGGATAATGGAGGAGTTTTCAGTGAAGAATGATGGGGGAATGTACCATGATAGGGACTTTTATAAATTAAAGCTCATTATCTAACTATACAGAAGAATCGAGGCCACACTCCAGTGCAAAAATCATGCAGTGTGGTGATTTTTCATAGATCTTCCAAGTCTCTCATCTAACCATATCCCATTGTAGTCCTTGCTCATGAAATACATCCCAAAGTAGATGGCTGGCAATGGGATGACGCCACTTCTCACAATGTCTAATCTGTGAAGTTTGAGTGAAGTTACACCAGAGTTTGAAACCCGCCACAAGAACATGTTAACTTACTATTCAACAGAGCTCCTACATAAATCATAATATAACACAAAGTTCATGGAATCTAGGTAGCAAACGTGCCTCATTTTGGATTAAACAATCTACCAATGTCATAGATGTTTGTCTTTGATTTTGCCTCTTTTGAGTTTGGATCTTGAATGTTGTGGAAATAATCAATCCATCTTTCACTTATTTAGCAAATATCTTGGCATCTTCTACATGCCAGAAACTGTTAGACACTGGCAATAATAATACTTGACATTGAGTGTTTATTATGTACCAAGTAACCTTCTAAATACTTTACAGGTCTTACCTTATACAAATCTCACAATAATTCTATGTGTTAGGTGCCATTATTGTCTCCATTTCACTCATCAGGTACCCAAGGCACAGAACGGGTTGGGTAACTCTCCCAAGGACACAGGCTATCTGAGATGCCAACCAGTCTGGCTTCAGCGTCTGTGATCTCACTCAACATGCTGTTCTGCTTGTCCAACGGATGGTGAAAAGACTCAAGCCCCTGTCTTCAGAAAACTTACCATTTAATGAGATAGATAAACGGATGATGGCAAAACTATACAATAAGTGCTACGTTAGAATTAAAGGTCTCAGGGCCACAGTGGGGAGGTGCTCTACCCAGTCTTGGCTGATCAGAGACAACTCCCTGGAATGATATTTTAGTAGAGCCCTCCAGTCTGGGTTGCCTTCCAAAGCTCTCTCTAACAGACTCAAATCACAGGCCCACAGAACATGAGAAAACACTTACCTCAACACCTTCTATGTATAGATCAGGAAACTGAGGCTCAGACAAGTTATTTGGCTACAGGCTGATAGAATTTTAGTAAGAACTCAGGGATCCAGATACTCAAGTATCATATATTTAGGCTGCACTTAAAAAAATAAGTTAATGATGCTTATATCTTTATTGAAGATAAAATGGTCTCCCTTGTCCAATTCTGTATACCTTTTTACTTCCTTTTGATGTCACATGAACTTCAAGCTAGATATAAAATGCCACATGCAGGTTAAGTGATCCTAAACAAAGAGAAAGAAAAGCTTACTGCTTAGGGACACTGCTGAGCATATAGTGGTATATCTTGAAGTGAAAGTCACACAAGTGGGCCCATCCACGACCATAGATTCTTGTTATGTTAGAACTCTAGCTTTACTACTTATTAGCTAGTAAGCTTGGGAATCTTACTTACCCTTTCTAGACCTCAGTGTTCTCATGTATA
The DNA here is from genome assembly GCF_057802395.1 of Ceratotherium simum simum. Taxonomy (NCBI): domain Eukaryota; kingdom Metazoa; phylum Chordata; class Mammalia; order Perissodactyla; family Rhinocerotidae; genus Ceratotherium; species Ceratotherium simum. The sequence goes on from NC_141922.1 coordinate 19,175,403, forward strand.
AACTGGTAATAATAATCACTTCAGGATATCAGTGTTTTGAATTCAAATTGTTCTGAATTTTCAGTCTTTCAGCTGGTAATTATTCAAAGATCTCTCTTACAGATTATCTATTAACTGGGTTGCATAACTAATGTTCCTACCAAGACCTTGAATTGAAAACAGAAAAATTTTTATTTGCATTCCTCACTGGGGGCTTTTGCTTGTGGTCTATGTACCTCTTAAAGCCCAGGAATGGGCTTGGAGAATTCTTAAATGCCTGATATTGTGAATTTTTGTAGGAAGAGGGCTCATGGTTTTCCTCAGTGTCTTTAAGGGGTGTCTGTGATCCCCAAATTTTGAGAACTGGTGTGTATTCTATAAAATGAACTTGAGGCTCCGTGTTAAGATTGATGCCTCTTCCCCCTTGCTGAGCTACTCATTTGCAAATGAGCCTTAAAAACAAAACAGAACAAAGAAAGAAATACCACCAGATAAGTTAGTGCCATTTATTTATTTATTTTACTTTAATTGATTCCATTTGGTCCCATAAGCCAGAAGCACTCCGTAGTCAGATAGGACCTGCATATCCTGGATAACTGTCCCCTCCAGGAATTCTTGCCTGTTTGCCTCCCTAAACTGATAACTCTCTCATCCCAGAGTCCTCTACCTCCTCCGTCATCCTGTTAAGACCCCTTTTTAATGTCTGTTGACTTGCGGTTGCCATGGTCCTCCCTACTAGAAAATAAGTGAGATGGCTAACTTCTGCTCTTGGATCTAAAAATGATTCCAAATGGCAATCCCATTGTTGGCTGGCATCTTGTCTGTGTCTAAGAAACCTCACATTCTCTGGCTATTGAAGCAGTAGAAAGAGTTTGGCTTGGGCACTGAAGGAGAATTAATATCTGTGTCCAAAATCAAAACATTATTTGTAGTTAAAAAAAAAAAAAAAAGAGTTGTGCCTTGGGGGTTAGATTGTCCAGAATAATGTCTAGTGACTTTTAATATTCTAAAGCTAAAAGTTCTTATCGATTGAAATTTAATGGTTGCTTTAAGCATTCTTAAATAGGAATTTAAAACATTCCAACTACATAGTATGTGTTTTTCAGATTTTGACATTTTCTTCCTAAAGACAATTGCAGTTAAATTTAGGATAGTGATTGCAATGCTTATTGGCAAAGTCAACTGTCTCCTCACATTGTTTGGTAGCTTGAGTAACTCCATTATAAAAAGCCATTTTTAACTGGCACTGTCTCCTCTTGAAAAGCACAAAGGGTGTGCTCCTTTAATTTCTTAATGATCCCAGAATTAAAATCTAATCCGGTCAATGGAATTCCAGATAAATAATGGTTGCGACCATTTAGATGTAGACAAATGGAATAATTCTACGGCAGCAGTAGTTTGGAAGGAGGAAGGATGGCGCTGATTCAGAGAGATTTGTGTTGTAAATTATTTTATTCCAGACATATAAGAACCTCTTCAGTAAAGTTATCAATACAATATAAACTATCAAGTCACAACTGTGTGCCAAGCCATTCTCCCTTGTTATCTACTGACTATTGATTTTAATACCTACTCTTCCCTTAATTTTTTTTTTTTTTGGCTGATAAACTTAATACCCCACGGTCCCAGAAGGTCATATGGATGTGTGAAATGGCCCCTGAGTAAGACAATAGAGAACTGTAGGGGCTAAAAAACCTGAAGAGTGTCTTGTGCGAGGGAGCAGCAACTGGCACTCATTTACAGACAATATGGGCTAGTGTTGCTAGAACTTTTGATTTTTCAAGAGAAGCCTAACATCTAAATTTTATATGAAATATCCTGATTTTTTAACTGATAGCAGTTAATTACTATTTTTTGGGAACACTGTGTGGTTCAAGTATACAGTTTTCACCTTGCATCAGAATTTACAAAGCACTCAAGTCCACATTTGGTCCTAACAAAGACACTATAACATAGGAAAGTATTTTCTTAACTTTACAAATAAAGAAACTGAAGAACAGAGTGGTTAAATGACTGGCCCAAGGTGACGTGTCTATTATGAAAAGAAAGCAGGACCAGAACCCAGGTATTTTCTGCCTCAGCTTAAGTGAATCTCACCTATGTCGTGGACCCTTTATGCAGATACAGAAAATAGTCAATCACATTCTAAGACTTTCTGTTGGAATTTCATTCTTGTTCATTTGACTCCTCTCTGTTTTTGCATTGTATGTAATCTGTGTTGTCTCCCAAACAAAAACACGGAGTAATCTCAACATTTTGGGTTTGGTCTATTTCATTTACCTGGCTTTGAGGAATAACCAGGAATTTCCACAGTGGAATTAATTATCATCTATCTACTTTTTTCTTTTTTTTATAATAACTTCAGTACAGTTATAGGTGGGAGGCTCTTGCTGAGGTCATTATGGACAAAATTATGAACATAATACCAAAAAGCAATTATTTTACTTTTGTCAGAGCTGTCTCAGAACAACCACGATAAGCCTATTAGGACAAATATTTTCTTTAAGGTGTACTAGTGCATATTATCTTCAATTTACAGGGATTCTTTTAATGCTGTAGGTTTTGATAATTTAGACCTATTTAGATCTATTCAGCAAGAACAGATGGATTTCTCTTGGTAGTTAGATAATAAAATTATAGTTGACTAAAACCAAGCTTGTTTTTTGGAAGGAGGAGAGGAGGCACTTCATTTCTAGAAACCCAATTAGCAAACAGTGGTTTTACTTATCATCTTAGCAATCAAGAAATTTCCCAAATGAATGACAAGGTGATTTGAGGGTATTTTGATAGACTCTCACTCTTTCGTGGTGTTCTGAAAAATTTCTGGAATTTTTTAATAAGCTTCTGTGTCCAAGTTTCAAGAAAGATTTGAGCATTATCAGTTTGATAGGTTGTAGCTTGCTTCCCAAAAGGGCATTCATCAGCTTTACCTGCAGCTGATGTTGTTCTAGACACCAGGCAGGGGTGTCCTCAGCAGCACCTATGTCTGCCCTCCATCTATTACTAGAATTTGTGTTTTTGAAGCCAGGCCAAGCCTCAGGAGCAAGAAAAAGGAGCCAGTGCGATGGTGTCAAGGTCAAAGCACAGGTGGTGGCACCCGAGTCAGAAGGTTGGATCTGTTACTATTGGTTGTGGGTTCTTGGGCTGTTTATTTAACATCACTAAGTCTCTGTTTCCTCAAAGGTTTCCTGATAAATTGAAACGAAATATAGCTCATTATACCCTACGCTATTCAACTTTAGACTTCCCAATAGCCCCTTCCCACAATTATACATAAAGGATTATACTATATACAATACTGTGTATGTATACTATATACACCTGATACAGAGACAGTCCCCAGAGTTGTTAAATCTTCACTAAACAACACATCAATTAGACGATTTATGTTACAGAGATTAATCATTAAAAAAAGAATAGGGTGAACCCTGCAGGAGAACAGGAAAAATTTAGAATCCTCCACCCCTTGCTAGCTTTCCTTTGAGATTTAATAATTATACTACAGACAGAAAATTTTAACAGTACATCATCCTATAGACTTTCCTTTTAATCTTTAGTTTAGCTCAGTGATTCTTAAATGTTTTGAACACAAAAGTGTTATTATATGGAGTTGTGTGCCCGATACCAAAGTGATTTTCATGCTTGGCTAGTCTGGCTATGGTTGTATCCACTTCCTAGCTCCTCTTCATCAATTTAAGCATGAAAACACTGAGAATCAGGGATGTTAAGAGACTAGGATTAGGCTATGCAACTAGCCCATGCAATGGTTAGGTGGCTTTCTGAATCAAACCTAATATTCTTTTCTTTTGTGTGTGTGTGTGGTGTTTATCTGAACTTCTACTTTTTTTTCCTATTTTATTTTTCTTGTTAGGGTAAATAGCAAATTCTTCCCGATTATTTTCTTAAGGTTGTGTATATTCCCAAACTGATCTCTACCCTTTGCCCTCTGTTCAAAACTTCTGAACATTTAATAATACATTTGAACAAGAGCATTTTTCTCTTTTTTAGTGAACAGAGGATTACAATGATGACCTCACACAAACCAACAATGAATAGTTTCGTTGACTAATTTAAGTTAGTAATCTCAAGATTCAGAGGGCCCAGAGAAGGTTGAAAGGTTTTCTTGGAATCGTGGAAGGAGAGGGTTTGTAATATGCTCCACATTATACAGCAAGTAGGAATAGGAACTAGAATCCATGTCTCCTGACTCACATCATTTTGCTACTCCTTACTCTATCATCTCTCTCATCCTTGAGGTTTCCCACATGATCCTTACCACAGGATAATTTCACAACTTAACACCCCACTGAAAGCATGATGATCTCCCTTTTCCATCATTTGTTTCTGCTGGGGAAAGCCTGGGGAATACAGGAGTCAAATTAGGCTGCTTCATGATCCCATCATTGGACTCCGAGTTTAACTTTTCCACTTGACTCATTTGGCATTTTTCACAATAATTATTTTTATAAGAGATAATACCCTATCTTGTTTTATTTTCCCTGCTTAAAATGTGCCAATCCTTGTTCAGATCTATACGCTGGAGACAGCCTAGGAAAACTACATAATGAATCTAGAAAGCAGCATGGAGATGAAGTGTTTTTGCAAAATATAGGGGTCTTACTCATAAATATGTTCTTGTGAACCTGCTTCAGAGAGCAACAGCATGTTGGTAATGCCCTTTATGCCATTTCTTTATTTTCAACCTCTGAAGCTACATTCTGTGATTGATTTTTCAGTTCTGAGTCACTTATCTTTATCTACTTTTCCCATTTCTCCAACACCTTAAAGATTTAACACTTGATTTTTCACCAGTTTTTCTTCAAGGAAATAGAAGATATGTTTTCCCAGTTTGGGTGACCTACATATCATTTTCTTTACATGGCTTAGTAAATTTCAGTTTCTCACATGACATTTTTCATGTGTATGACTCCTTTTTAGGTGGAACAAGATGGTTAAATAGAGTTAAATGACATCCAGTTAGACTTTTGAAGGTGAAATCGGGGGGCGTGGATGTGGCAAAGACTATAGCTCTTCACCAAATCTATTTCTTTTTTTCTCCTGGGGATACAACTAGATTACATTTTTCAACATCCCTTGCAGCTAGTGTGGCCCTATGACTGAGTTCTAACCAACGGAGTATGGGTAGAAGTGATGTGCATCATTCCAGGTCTGGGCATTAAAACCTCTTATGCTCTATTCATTCAACATTTATTGAGTGCCTGCCATGGTCCTATGTAAATAAGGAAAGTGACGGTGTTGACAGATGGATGGCAACAGATAGGGTTAAATAATTTAATGGCAAAAAATGTGGAGATTTATCTGCAACACACCCCACTTCATCAGAGATGTTAACAAATTCATGGTGTATCTTTTTTCAAAAATATAATTGACATATAACATTCTATAAGTTTTAGGTGTACAATGTGTTGATTTGATACATGTGTATATTGCAATATGGTTATCATCGTGGAGTTAGTTCTAACACTTCTATCATGTCACATATTACCTCTTTTTTTGTGGTGAGGACATTTAAGACCTAGTTTCTTAGCAACTCTGAAGTATATAATACAGTGTTGTTGATTATAATCACTATACTGCACATTAGATCTCCAGAACTTACTCATCTTATAGTCGCAAGGTTGTACTTGTTGTTGGTCCTTTGATTGACCTGAGACTGATTTAGAAGTGCTGTGAAGGAAGGCTTGGGAGGAGGTAAGAGAGGTGATCTCAAATAAGGACTTAAAAACGACCCTGCTTTTTTTCTTTTCTTTTTTCCCTTTGCTGTAATGGGGCTAGTATCAAAGTGGGAAGATTAAAATCACAGCAACAAAAAAGAAAGCATTGTGTGGCCTCACTGCAGATTAGGGTAGCTGTGATGCCCTGACAACACCATGGCAGGGGACCTTAGACTTTATGGGGAGGTTGGGTAAGGGGTTGGTGGTGATAAAGAACACAATTTTCTGGACTTGATAAAGAAGAGTACACTGTACTATTATATTTGGCAACTGTTTTAAGGAGATCTTGTTTCTGTTCAAAGAGTATCATTGGCAGCTTTGCAACCTCATGGGGACACTGAGGTCAGGGAAACTTGCTCCTCTCCCTAGCTATAGGCTTCTGTGCCTCTTGCTCTGTGTAGCCATCTTTGTGCCATACAGTTCCTTCATCATAGGAATTTTACCGTGTCTGCTGGAATTTTTCTGTCAAGCACCATCATCCTTGTGATCATTCTGCAACAATGGTGAATGAAACGTACACAGGACCTATTTTTAATTACTTGCAGGGGATTTAAATAGGCATACAAATAAATAAGAAAGCGACCTAATAAGGTCATAATAAAAAACTATGGAAAATTCTAAGCTGGAAATTAGATGGTGAACATTGCCACTGTTGGCCCATTGTGTGCCTTTGTGCAAATTAGAATGTGACATCTTCTCTGAGCATATGGCACAGAGCTTGGGAGCAGACAGAGCTAGAGTTCAGTTCCTGCTGGCACCCCGGCTCCTGGTTAGATGCCTTTGTGTAGGATACAACCCGCACAAATGTACATGGCAGCCATGGCGTTGTGATAGAGAGCAACTTTGGGTAGGGTGGTGGAAGAAGCTGAAGGATGAGAAGGTGATAGCTTTGTAAAATTGTGATGGAGATGGGTGGTCCTCAGAAAGCAAAATCAACACACGCAAAACCTCTAAGACAGGAGAGAACTCCGCATGTTCTAGAAATCAATAAACAAGGAAAGGCCAGTGAGGTCAGAGGTAGTGAGCAGCAGGAGTGTGTGGAGAGAGAGACAAGCCAGCTTCAGACCATGCAGGGTTTATAAGGCAAGTAAAGAATTTGGATTTTATTCTGAGTGCAGCAGTCATTGGATGGTTTTAAGAAGTAGAGGAACATAATCTGACAGAAATTCTGGATTCTGTGTATAGAATGGAGGCTAGTGGAGTAGTACAAATGAGAGGAGATGGCAGCTCGAACTGGGTGGAAATGGAGCTGGAGGGATGTGACATGTCCGAGATATGCATTGCACACAGGATGAACAGAACATCTTTGCTTGCTCAAGACCTCGTTGTGGTGGAGCTCTTACTATGTGCTGAGTACAGACTGCATGGTCCTTGAGAGGAGCAGTGGTCTACTTTTGTTCACTGTTATATCCCAGGGCCTTGAAAAATGTGTGGTACATAGGACCCTCTCAATTATTATTTTGTTAACAAGTAGGTGAATAAATAGATGAATGAGTGCTAAGCATTCAATATTAAGTAATTTTATTCTCACAGACATCTTCTGAGGTAAATTATCCAGTACCATTATCCCATTTACAGATGAGGAAACAAAGACTCAGGTCAAACTGGTCAAAGAGTTAGCAAATGCCAAAGCAGGCTTCAAACCCAGGTCTGTACGACTGCATTTTCCGCGCTCTTAACCGTCATGCCATGTTACAGTTCTTGACATGTAGAAGATTCTCAGCAGCTGCTCATCAAATTAGGTTGCCACTATGTGTTGGTACTTAAGAAATAAGGCTTTCCAAATGATGAAAAGAATAAAATAATCGATAAAATGCTCACAGAGAATTGTTTATTGTTGTTCACTGTAGATAATGTCTGAATCAGGAGGAACATGGCACTGAGGGATGAGTTTTAGCCCTTGCACTGCTATTGTCCATCCAACTTATCTGAGCCACCATTTCCTCAGCTATTAATTCTGGTGATTGGACTGATTGCCAAGATCCCTTCTAGGTCTAAGATTCTATCTAATCTGTAATGTTCTCTTGGGGACCATCTCATGGGGACCAATTGGAGGCTATAGTGCTGCATATGGCCATGTAGGTTCTGTGCACAACTCCAGAGGCACTATTCACTGATTACTTTGTCAACATCGCCCCCTGGAGTTGTGCATGTGGTAGTACTGCTCTCTCTTCACCTACCCCATGCATATACTCCTTGGAGAGTGATGTTTTTGGGTAAGCTAGTATGGCTTTGAAACTGATGAAACATGAGGGGCTGGGCTAAGAGGGTTATTTGGAATGAGTGGGTTGGTAGGGCATGGTACCATTGTGAAACTCGGGTCCTGACTACCCGGGACTATATTCTAAAGGTAAAGAGGGAAAGGAATACAGAATGTTTCACTCCACAGAGCCCTATTCTTACTTATCCTCTCTCTCTCCCTCTACCTCCCTCCCTCCACCATAGGACATAGGGTGCCATCCAGGACTGAGCCTCTTACTGCAGTAATCTCTAGGACCCTGAAATAGCCCTGGGAATTAAAGATAGCTATTTTTAATCCAATGGTTTTAAATAAATTACCCTCCAGTCAACCAGCTGATTAGCCAACTGACCCCCCAACCAATGAATAAAATACACTAAATATCTGGCTTAAATATTGAACTGATATCTTCCCACTCAAGAAACCACTAAATGCATTCATGCTGAAATATGAGCTACATGTTTTATCACAACTACTGAACTAAAGCAAAATGAACTTGAAAATTTCCTCTCCTCCTAACCAATACTTCATTCAAAACTTCAAACTATTCTGACTTTAAAACTGCGTTTTGTTTATAATTTTTCCTTTTTTTATTACATTCTCTATCCCAAACCCCCAGTTCTTGGGTAGAAATATACATTTTGTATAAATGCCACTAGGGTGTATCGAATATTGAAGAGAGCAGGACTTAGAAGACTTGGGTTTAAATATCTTGGTGCTACTCATTATATGTGCAATATTGGTTAAGTAACTTAGCCTGTCTTATCTTCCTTTTTTTCACTTGTGTCATAAGAATGGTAAATTTTAGATTATGAGATAATACATGTGAAAGTTCTTGGTGAGTACCTGGTGCATAATAAAGACATAATAAATGTTTATTGAATCCTAACTCAGTTAAATGAAGAAATAAGATTGGGCAAGATTTGGGGGTGAGATAAGGAGACCCTAAAGGGTTCTTCCTTCTTGCTTTGTGCCTGCTCAAAAGATGACGCATTTCAGTCATGATTGTGGTTCTCTTCACCTCTCTATGTCCAGCAAGTCATACTCTTAGTTTCTCCGACATAGTTCAGAATGGCCTTAGGGAAAAAATTCTCCTAATAGAATCATACCTCATGCTAATTTGAATTATGCTTATTTGAAATAGATCACAAGAGCACTAATGAGGTCTTCACTTCATGTATGCAACTTCAAATAATGTGAAACGCTTCAAATTAAAATTTTACTGAAAGTGGAAAATTTTAAATTTAAGGGACTTAGTAGATTGTAAAGTGTATTTACTCCACTGCCCTCACTTACCTGGTAAACAAATACCCAGCATTCTTTGAGTTCTGCAAACTTTGGATAATATATTTAAGTAACATATCCTTTGCAAAAATGCAGAACTCAAGTTTTAGTCAAGGGAAAGAAAATTACGAAAGAATAGGAATGAGATGTTAGTGATTGGTCTAAAAAATGTAGAGGAGAGAAGGATATCTTGTTGAGTAAAAAGTGAAAAAGGTGGAAATGTGTTCTTAAGACTTCTAATCTTGAATGCGGGTCCTTCCTTCATGCGCTAGAATCCCAGATTTTTCTGATACTTGGAAACATACCAGAGATGAGAATAAGCCTTGGACTCTTCCCTTTTTTTTTTTTTTTTTGGTGAGGAATAGTGTCCCTGAGCTAACATCTGTGCCAATCTTCCTCTATTTTTTTGTATGTGGGATACCACCACAGCATGGCTTGATGAGCGGTGTGTAGGTCTGCTCCCAGGATCCAAACCCGCAAACCCTGGGGTGCTGAAGCAGAGCGCATGAACTTAACCACTACGTCACCAGGCCGGCCTTGGATTTTTTTCAACTCTAAGTTAAAGAATTCCTGGTAAGATAATTCTAGTCTAGGCTGGGGTGATAGCTGTGCTTCATTAAGCAGAGAATGAAACTGTTTGGATCTAGTGAATATTAATGGATGGCAACATATTGATATTTATTTATATTTCATTCTAGAATGTATATTTTAAGAGCGATATGTAAATGTTTACATACATTTTAATGAATACTATTATCCTTGTAAATAGTTCTGGTTTTACATAATGCATAGCTCCCTTTAACGTGCCAGGGATTTCATATATATTTCCTGCAAGTCTTTCAAAATTGCTGAATAGTAGACATCATTATCCCTTTTTGTAAAGGGTGAAATTGAGGCTCAGAGAGGTCAGGCCACTTGTTCAGGGGCCACACAGATGGTAAGTAGCTGAGTAGGGATTCCAATCCTTATCTGGCTCCTAGTCCATGCTCTTGTCATACACCTTTCTGCCCCAATCAGGATGCCACCTTCCACTTGGGAGGAGCTTACCCCCATCCAAAGCTCAAATAGGAAGAAGTCAATAGTGTTTTGAGGAATAGCCTTACAAATGCAAGCCTAAACATAAGAGCCACACATAGAGGCACCCAGGGTCATTAGTGCTGTCCTGCAGTGGTCCCTAAATTATCTGGAGGGGTACCTGGATAGTATCTCCTCTCAGTACAACCCATTCACTATTTCCATCGTAAAGATATAGGGTGACCATCTGCTCTAGTCCATTGTACTCTGATTATGTGCTTATCTGGAATCAGTGAGTATGCCTACCTTCCAAAAGCCAACTCTTTGCTTTTTGTGAAGCTGATACAAACGGAAACATTTTGAAAGCCTTAACTTTTCACCATGTGAGTTCTTATTTCCAAGATTTACCTTCTCTGGAACTCTTTCACTAACCCCCATTATTGTGTACACCAGGGGTCATTGTACTACTGGAACCTATCCACAGTTGCACAGCCATCCATTGCACTGCCCTTTGGTAGGGTCTATATATGAAGGCTGATAAGAGAAACACATACCCTAAGAAGGGGGATCTGAGGTACAGTTATTTATCACACCGGGAGGAGGATGGATGGTGAGGTGGAATTAAATTTGTGAGATGATTTGAAGGACATCTCAATGGGTAGAAGCCTGCTGAGATGCTGAGCTGTGTTGCTGCATTTTGAGCATCAGGAAGAATTGAACTGTGTTTGGCATTTTGCCCCATATTCCTCTCCAGATATGCGCTGAGAACTCAGGGACCTGGGACAGTGCAGGGACACGTTGCCATTTTCTTACTTAGAACCAGAGGAGTAGTTACCAGAAGGAGTATCTCCAGGAAGGGCTAAATCAGAACCAGGTGGACCTGCTGAAATTGAGTTATAAACTGAGGAGCAAAGAGAGAAAGTCCAAGCCATACCCAGGACACAAATTGTGGGACACTGATGACAGACAGCATGAGAACAACTAGGAGCATGACTGGGAGCTTTGCTGTAGTTGAAGTGATTGTAGAGCCCCTTTATTCAAACTCTAAAACAGAGCTGCTTAAGGAAATTCTGAGAATCCCTAAAGGGCATCCTGTAAGTGGTCATCATTTAGATGAGAGTTTGGAGTAAGTGAGAATGTGTTATCTTTATATCTGAGTTCTTCATAAGCAAATTTATCATTTCACAGAGAAGTCTCTTTCAGTTAAGTTAAAGCCCAAGGATGAATAACGAAGCAGAAATCAGTCTATGACACTGGCCTTCGCCTTTCTTCCTCCCATCTCTCTGCCAGTAGAAATGTGTCTTTCATGGGAAGTTCTTGGAAAGTGGGGGACTTTAGTTGGATATTCTGCCACATGAGTAGACCAGTAAGAAACAATAAGTCTGTTCCTGTGACCTGCAGGAAGGTGATTAGCTTTAGGTATTTTCTGACACTAGGACTGATAGAAGAAGGGTTTGAGGCTTGTTACGGAAAGGAGGAATGTGTGTTTGAGTGTGTGTGTCTGTCAGTTTCTCACAACAACCGTATCTTTCTTTGTAACCCTATCATTGCAACCTTCATCTCTGGCGTTCATTTTGTTCTTTTTCTGCCATAACTTTCACTGTCTGATACATTACTTGCTTATCTGTTAATTTAATTATTGTCCGACTCCCCACCCCCTTTACTAGAATTGAGCTCCACAAGAGAAGAGATTTTGTTTATTTTTTGATGGCTGGCTGAATGCCCAGTGCCTAGAATAGTGCCTGACATATAGTAGATATTCAATAAGAATTTGTTTAACTAATGTATGGTGGGGTGGATGAAATCCAAAAGGAAGTAGTGGGGCCTACGGAGAACAGGAAAGCTTTTACCACCCTAAAGCATTCAAATTTATGTTTTAAAGAGCATTTAAGACAAAAATGAAAATAATAAAAAATGAAATAATGCAATAAAATACATTAAAAGCCAGCTGCCTAGAGTCAGCAAGGAGCTACCTGTTTTTCTCCACTGAACTAGGGCTTAGATAATCTTAATACATCGGCATGTGTCACCCAGATTTATCAACAATACAGAACTTGAATTCAGAACTTCTCCCCATCCAGGGAAATAACCCCAATATTATATTTGTATCCTCCATCCCTGTGCTTTATTAAACATCTTGATAACATCTAATCCCTGATTGTAGGCTCCATGCTTTTAGTCTTCCTTTGAATAGCTCATAACTATAGCAACATGGCTGCTCCATTTGGCTCATCATGCACCAAACACAGGAAGCCATTGTAGAGAGAGAAATCAGAGACTTTTTAAAACCTGGAGTCTGAAACTTCATCTTTTTTTACCCCTGAGTTAAAAAAAAATACTGCCTGTAGGTAGTTGAAAGGCTGCTTTTTCAGGAAAGAGATCTCTTCTCTAATCACTTCCAGGACTGGGTTGGATGTGACTGCTGTTCTGGGATTCTTGTGAGTGAGTGAGATCCCTGAGCCTGGGGCCCTACTGGAGTTGGAGCCCTAGAGGAGGAAAGCTATTCATTCGGAGCTGTCAGCACATCTTTCTCTATGAATTACTCTTCCAAACCTATCAGGCTTTTTTTCTTTGGTATAATAGAAGACTTTCTGTGAGAATGGGGTTCATTCAGAGTAGGTCACCACAAACATAGATTTCCTTGTTAATACACATTTGAGCCAAAGTATACTTCTCAATAAATAGGACTAGGAAGAAATGAAATGGTTGAATCAGACTGCATTTGTTATGTGGGCTTTTTGAGTAGATTCCTATTAACTCAGCCAAACAAAATCACTTTCTACCCTGGCACTGAACATGGGTGGCATGCTTGACACGGCAACCAGAACATATGAGTTTATCATGGAAATGAGGTAACAATGTTGAGTGGGGGAGTAGGAAAAGAGTGGATTGATGTTAAGCCTGCCCCCCACCATTGAAGGGCCTCCCCAGAGTCCCTGAAAGAACAAGAACAGTACACTAGGTGCAAAGATCCAACCAGCTTTGTCTTTTGACCTTGGCTGCCAATTCAAGCGTGGATTTTGTAAAGAATCAGGCTGACTCCATCACTCATCCATCATTGGCCCCGAAGGCAATGTCTACACATCAGCAAAAACAACTGAGTGATTCAGGCTGCAGCTACACCAGGGATTTCCCAATCTGTTGTTGCTTCCAGTGGTTTCCAGGCGTGTTACAAAATTTCACCCACTGATTTTTTACAAATTAAGGTAAATATGTTTTTTTAAGGAACTGAATAAAAGAGATGCTGTTTGAAGCTGAAACTTCAAAAGGAATGAGAATCACCCATCTACACAATGCTTACATAAATAATGGGGATCTGAAGAATTTATTCATCAGCCGGTTATTTGGACTACAGACCAAACAACCCTTTTGATGAGTTTCTTATTATGGAACGATATCCATTTTTCATGTTTCTTTAAGAAACATTATATTGTATTAAATTAAAAGTGAAGTTGGATTATTATTACAAGGAAGGAATATGTATGCATCTTTTAATCAAGCAAATACGAGCCGTTCATTTTCCTTCCTTCCATTCTTCTCTTTCTTCATTCCTTCTTTTCTTCCATTGCTGAGAATGAAGTTGTTTGCAGGTTGTATGAATACAGCAGTGCCTTGTAAACCACGGAGATATGTAAATACTTAGGTTTATACGAAAACCTTTGTTTATACCACTGAGATACTTGGGTAGGCCTTTGAATTTTCTAGTAATAAAAGGCAGGATGAAACCTCACTTATTTAATCATAACTCATCATCCTTCTTGGATGTACCTCCAACCCATACTTGTTTTCTGATATTGCTAAAGTCTTTGTCCAAGTGAGTATGGACTAACGGTATTATTGTGGCAAATATTCTCTTCAGCTCTGATACTATGTACTTGGCAAACTACATATCATTTGTGAACCTTAAAGTTTTAAAATCTATTTCCTGTATTTCCCAGTTTAGCAGGAGGTTGTAAGGGTTCTATGAAAATACTTTGAAAAATTAGAGTTAAATAGAAATGATTTAGCTCAGTGGCAGAGTGGGATTCTGGAATTATAATTCATATGTTTAATTCCAGTTGCTTTCATATTAGCTGGGCCATCATAAGTAATATTTATTAATCTCTCTGTGTGTCAATTTCTTTATCTGTATGCGCAGGATAATAGCATTACATTATTGATAAAATTATTAGACGGAAATAAACCAATCATGGAAAACACTTAGCATGGTATGTGGCACAAAAGTAAGTCCTCAATAAATGTTATTGTAAACTTTGTGAGAAGAGTTTTGTCTGTTCATCGATGATACTCAATACCTAGCATAGTGCAAGGCTTGTTTTAGAAACTCAATACGTATGTGGAAAAATATGACAGTTTAAAATTTAATCCCTGGTTGTAGTCTAAAAGGATATAGATTAATAGTCAGAAGACTTAGATTCTAAGTTTTAGGTTTTCTGTGAATAACTTTCATGACTTAGAGGTGGTCAAACTTTCTGTCAGGTTATTTTTTCCCTATAAAATTGAGAATTAAAGTAGATAGTTTATAAGGTCATTGTATGTCTCATTATTATGATTTTATCTCTTTATGTCTCATTATTTTCTTTAAGAAAATGAACAAAAAGCTGATAAAATATGCACTAGGTTGAATCTTAAATTTTTTATTCTTGGAAAAATTATTTGTTCTTGGGTGGGTTGGTGAAAAACAGTATCTACTGTTTTCATGAGTTTCAAAGAAGATAATTGCACGATCCAATGGTCCAGTGGTCCAATAGACTTTATGATCATCTTTATATCCATTTATATTCCCTTTCTTTAAAGTACACATGCATGCGTGCACACACGCGCACACACACACACACCCTGTCTCATTAAATATAATTTCATCTTTAATAATTTTCAGGTGCCTGACTATAGTTTTTACTTTCATCCAGATGTTTTGGACTCATCCACTGTTCATTGTGCTATCTCTATGTCATCCTTTTGAAGTATTCTTCATAGGCACATCTTTTCAGTCTTCTATTTATTGTTGCACTTTGAAGCTTTTCCAGTTCCCATTATCTTTCTGATTTCTTCCCAAATTCCCAACTTAATGGAAAATTAAGAAGAAGCACTAGATTTTGTGAATCTTTTATTCAGCTCTGCCAACTGAGACTATTTGAATGATTCTAATTAATCACATACACTTCTGGCCCTTTTGCTAATTTCAAAAGAGTATTTATCTAAAGATGCTGCTATCTATTCTTTAGATACAACTATTCGTAGCTAAGGTAATGGCTCTAGTATGAGACAACACTGTGTATCTCCACGACATTCTTGCTTTGGTGTAGCGTGTGTGTCTCTTAGGCTCAACAAGAATCAGAAGAGCTCTGAGAGCAGCACCCATCATTTACTCAACTCATGGGGACACAGCTCACCCTTCTCCTTTACAAAGCTTTGGCAGAGAAAAGCCTCCATTAACATCTAAATACAGCTAAAAATTCTGGAATTGACAAAACACAGGAAGGACAATGGTATATACACTCTCCCTTCTCATACTATGTAGTAGACAACCATTATTTTGCATTTTTGTAGTGTATATTATTCCTAAATTTAAATTCACATGCAAGTGTCATTTAGGCATACTGTTAAAATCCTTTTTAGAATTTAAAAAAATATTTCTTGCTTTGTTATATATTTGGTACTGTCTAAATTTTTAATGGCTTTTATATGTTTTAAAATGTCTTTGAAACGCAATTTTCTATTATAAAATTTGCATAATAAGTTTATAAAGTAGTTCATGTTTATAGCAGTTTGCATAATTAAATCAACAAATGTTTACTGACCACCAACTCTTTTCCAGGCAAAGGTCTAATAAAGAACGTAAGTGTTTTGGGCGGGCCCCGTGGCTTAGCGGTTAAGTGCGCACGCTCAGCTGCTGGCGGCCCGGGTTCGGATCCCGGGCACGCACCAACGCACCGCTTCTCCGGCCATGCTGAGGCCGCGTCCCACATACAGCAACTAGAAGGATGTGCAGCTATGACATACAGCTATCTACTGGGGCTTTGGGGGAAAAATAAATAAATAAATAAAATTATAAAAATGAAGGTAAGTTTTAGTGAGAGAAACAATGAATATTTGGTCTGTGTGAAGGTTTGTAAGAGGATCAAAGATTTCAGTTCAGTGCACAGTACTGAGATAGAATATTTATTTCCACTGAAGAATTCATCAGAAAGGAATCAGGAAGCTTGGCATAAAGAAGAGAATGTTGGCAAGGAACTCTAATAGATTAATGATAAGAGCTGACATGTGTCAGGTTCAGTTCCAAGTGCTTTGTATGATATAGTAACTTATTTTATTTTTCGCAACAACCCGAAGACATGGGTATTTTTATCGTCGTGATTTACAGATCAGAAAAATGAGGAACAGAGAAGTCAGTCATTTGCCCAGGGTCATGTGGCTTGTGGACCTGAGTTTTCACCCAGGCAGCCTGGCTCTGGACTCTAGGAGCTTACGCATGATGCAAGACTGGCTCCCAGGCTAATCAGAGGATTGCGCTTGCTGCTCATGCGCATTCTCTGCTCCCCACCTCTTGCTGTCCTATTCTCTCTCTCCTTTCTTTCTATTGCAGAATGGAAGAGAAAACAAAGAAGATGAAGACATAGCACATTTCATAGATCATGAAGAGATAAGAAAGCAAACCCAGGCCTTTCCTTGATTAACTCTGACAGGCCAAGCAGCAAGGCTATGCCAATTTAATGGAAGCTGAGAAAAACCCTGAGGACAGTTGGGGTGAATTGTTATGCTAAGTACAAGATCTTGCACTGTGCATGTTTGTGGTGAGAGAGCAGAGAGCTGGGGACATCCATTGGCAGAGAATTCTCCCCCTCCTTCTAATGTCAGAATATTCAGAAAAGAGAAGTGTGCAAGACAATTTTTAAAAGTAATGACTTCTCCTAAGGCTTCACTATTAATGTTAATGCTTTTTGATATTGAGCATTAGCTAGCCGTAAATAAGGTTTAAGCTTGGTTTTAATAATTTTCAAATAATAGCTAATATTTATTAAACATTTAGTATGTTCCAGGCATTGTTAGGCTTTTCCTGTTTTAACTCATTTAGTCTTTATAATAACTAAGGAAATCATGTACACTGTTTTACAGAAGAGGAAACTGAGTCACGACAAGCCAGGTCACTTGTACAAGGTCACACAGTCACATGGCTGGTGGAGAATCCATGCTCTTAACTCTTTTAATAAAAAGGCCACCTGTGTCTGTTTGCTTGGCATATAGTAGACATTCTTTAGACGTTATTTTAGTTACTGAATTACGTGGATTCTGGCACCGTCTCTCATCGTCGTTTTTTTTTTTTTTAATTATAATTCTTAAATTAAGATGAAAACTTCAAACTAGAATTGGGAAGTGGAGCAGAAGTAAGAACCATAGGAACTTGCAGAATAATAGCTTCAGCTTTCTCACAGCCCACCGGTCATTTCAAGCTGTTTTCCAAACATGCCATTCTCACGCCTCTGCAAAGGGGCTGGGAAGACCTGCTGCCTGGAGTATCTTGTAGCACCCTGTCCGATCAGTGCAGTTCACTGCTCATCTTTCAAAAGTTCCTGTTTAATAGCCTCTCCTACGAAGTTTGCCTCCTTCCTCTCCAGTAACCAATGACTTATCTCCCTTCTCCAAGCTGATAAGCTGGTAGCTATCAAAGAAAAATTATACCGGACAAGTTAAATAGACAAGGAAGACTTTATTCAAGACAGTTGCAATAGGTGAGTAAGACTGAACTCAACTCCACTGAAACAAAAGTCGGGAAGATTTTTAAGCACTGGAGTGAGCGAATGGAAAAGTACTGGAGGAAGTTAGTGGGAGGTTGGTCAATGTGATGAGGCCATCTGTTTTGCTAATTGTTGCTTATGGAAGTTAGGCAGCTATCCTCTCACAGAAACTGGGAGATAGGGACCCTGTCTTTCTTCGTGATCGCATTTCAAAGGGAAGGCTCTCAAGTCCTTCAGAAAGACATTCATGGGTTGTAAAACTGGCAAGAGGCTGGGAGAAGATTTGCATCTCAAAGCAGCCAAGAAAGAATTTACAATGGAAAGGTTCCTAAAGTAAGTGCTCCAAGAAAAGGGACATCATGGACCTATAGTCTAAAGTTTAGTCAAGCTGATGGAAATTTTAAGGCTGTCTTGGTCATAGCACAAACATTTTTCATAGCAGTTTTCATTGTATTATAACCAAATCTGTTGTCTCATAAAACACAAGACTCTTAAATATAAGACGCCTTGGCCTGCCTACATCAAGCCCAGCGCCTGGCTCGTAGAAGTACCCAGTAAATGTTTATTGAATGAAGACCCCAAACATCCGTAATAAAATGCCCCAGGTACCTGGCTTTTCAGTTCTATTTCTGTCCCCAAATGCCTTTTTCTATAGACTTTCAACTGACATGAAACTGAAGGGAGAAAGTTTTCTCTTGTGTAATTTTTCCAAAGTAAATCAAGTTGAAGGAATCCTGCTGAGAGGACATGTTAGAAGTTAACCTTATTGCTGATGACAGTCATGTCTAAAATGTCTTCTTCAATAAGTACCTCTTTTGTTCCCTCTCTGCGTTTTGGTAGTGATGTCTTGTTAGGCCTCTCCACCATCTGGCTGCTCTGTCCTCATCTGATATGCATACACATGTGGTGTAGTCTTTGGCCAAGAGAGTGATGTAAGGAGAACACACCAGACAAAGAACCAGAAGACTGGAGTCCCAGGCTTGGATCTGCTCTAACTCATTTGTTGAAGGCAAATGTCCTACACTGGTTGGCTGCATTGGCTCACAGACAGAGAAAATGCACTAGGCTATTTCACAGTAAAATTGCAATTTCCAGAATCTCTTGGAAAGTTAGAACCCTCATTCCTGCTGGTAAACTGTCAGCTGGTGTTGAGGAGTGGCCCTGGCCCTAAGACGGGGTGCTGTATACACATTCATCATAGTCCCCACTGCTCCCGATTCACATCCAGCCTGCCCCACTCAATTACATCATTTGCCTGGTAAAAAGTCAAGCCAATCATGTCCTTTCCCCAGGACTCAATTTCTTTGTCTATTAAAAGGGGATAATAATATTTTATAGGAAATTAAGGAGAACAAATGGGATTTTATTAATGGTCCGAGCTATTTAGACATTCCATACCTAGTTTTCCTTTTGTTTTTTTTTTTATTGCTGGTATATAATATCTTGCCTATGTTTGGCTCTGCTTTCTCTTGTACAACTGTGTATCATTTCCCAAATCAATCTTTTAACACTGAGATGTACTCAGATGCTCTCTGTGCTTCTTTGCCTTCTGTTGACTTCACAGTCAATATACCTTCAGGCTGTGATGAAGGAGAGAAATCCATTAAGGAGAGAAGATGTGAGGCAACATTCAAGGTGAGAGAAGAGGAGTAGAGTTAAATGATTCATGTTTTGCCCAAGAGTAAAGGCCATCCTGTTAAGAGATAACACAAACTATATTTCTGGAAGTCCACTGGGTGATTTTTTTTTAACAAGTACAGTTTATATACTTTATCTTTATTTAAGCTGCTATCTCTAATCCTAATCCTTGAGAAACCAGAATAACATTCACTTGCTGGAGGGAACAATGGGGCCTCAGTCTTGGTCTCCACTGGCAGAGTTCAGAGATGAATGGCAATAATTATATAGCTCTTTCAGGCAGGAAACTCCTGCCATGGAATATTTTGATAGTTACCTCCACTTTGCATATGTTATCCTGTGTAGACATGTGGGAAACAGGTAGCTTCTTCACTGTGGTGAGATAGGGAGGAAGCTGCCAAGACTAATCTGGCCTCTTGATAGTGAGTGGGAGGCCCCTTGCTTTGGGGAGAAGAAGAAAGAATGAAGAGATCTTCACCTCTAAAATAGTGTAAGCAAGAGAAAGTAGAGGAGAGTTTTCATCTTTTGGGAGGGGTGGGGGCTTCATCAACTTTGTCGGCCAGGTATAAGTATGTTACAGGTTTCTGGAACTTTGGGGAATGAAAGTCCTATCTAGCTTATAGAAAACAGGGCTTAAGAAACTCATCAGCTTTCTTGGATATGCTTGGAAATTAAATAAAAAAATCCAGAAGGTACTGTAATTTTTTAACTATAAATACCTTTGGAGTTCTGCAGATCTGGATTTGAAACTCATGTCTAATACTTGCTAGCTATGTGATCTTGGGCAAGTTATTTAACCTCTTCACTCCATCCTTAAAAGATGGGGATAATGATGTTTCCTTTGAAGGTTAATGTAAATTTTGGAGACAATGTTTGTAAAAATGTCAAACGTAGTAACGAATTTAGTTCTTCACACAAAGAAAGTGCTCAAGAAATTATAGTCTAAGATGTAGATTTTCTGACTGGGTGGGGTTGGGAGTGGGGTTGTGGAAGGTATGGAGTTAGAGAAGAAGAGAATGAAGTAAAAGTAGCTTTTAGTAATGTCAGAGGGACCAGTAAGTCAGTGATGCTATGTCAATACCAACTATGTCAAGCCATAGTTGGTATTAAGGATGTTTATCTTTTTGTCTATGAATTGGGGACAGCTCTAAAGGATGCCTTAGGGGGTGGTCCTCCTCTACATTGTAGGTGACAAATAAAGCATGTGCTTACTCCAATCTATGTCTCTTTGGACCAAAGAGTCTTTGGTTTCCTAGGACTTATGACCGGGAGACACTGAGATATTTTCATAGGTTTACTTGTCAGTTCTCTCTTCTAAGGGGATGCTTTCATCAGTAATTCAGTACTTTTTTTCCTCTCCTCATATTTTATGGATATGGTGGGCATTTGTCGTTACTTTTGGGCATACAAATCCATTGCCCCTTCCCATTTTGTGGGAAATTCACCATTTAGAAATGCATTGGTGGAATGCAGTGCCTACCAACCACTAAAAATGCCTGAAAGGGGAGAGTCTCTCAGCCTTTCTCTGGCAGTCAGAGCAAGCACATGTCATCTTGGCTTGTCCATTATGACCCATTCACCTGGGATTTGAACCTGGGGAGCTTGACACAGATACAGTGAATAGTTAGGACTTATTTGTGGTGGCTGGGAGGGAGCAGAAACTTCTAGCATTCTTTAGCAGAGTTAGTGCTGAAGTTTTTGTGTTATTTCTTCTCTCCTCAGTTTCTGCCCATTTTTAGGCATATATTTCCCACAAGCATCCATCCTATTAATTCTATAAGGCCCTTTATATCCTCCAATAAATCCTATATTTTGCCAGCCAAAGGTATCAAAGTTTGGGCTTTCTTGAGACCATGAATCCTAACTGTTAAAAGGTTTCCTCCACAGCTCAGGTAACCAATAAAATAGGTTTTATGCATGTGCAGTTTTAACATGATATGAGTTTATCTTGTCACAGTCTTATATCTCTATAAAACTCTATATAGCAAGTCTCTTCTACAGGTTGATTTAGTGCAAATGTTACATCTTCGGTAATCATCTGTCTTATATTTCTGGAAGCTGCCATCAACAAAGCTTTGTCTTCTATTTTATGGTTTATAAGTAGGAAAAGATAGCCAGTAATGATAATCCTTCTTTTTCTATAACATTTTACCATTTACAAAGTACTTTTATAATTTTCACTTCTTTAAGCCTTTAGAAATACCTTAGTAGATGGACAGGCATGATACTATTATTATTTTGTTTTTGTGAGGAAGATCAGCCCTGAACTAACATCCGTGCTAATCCTTCTCTTTTTTTGCTGAGGAAGATCGGCTCGGAGCTAACACCTATTGCCAATCCTCCTCTTTTTTTTTTTTTCCCCAAAGCCCCAGTAGATAGTTGTATGTCATAGTTGCACATCCCTCTAGTTGCTGTATGTGGGACGCAGCCTCAGCATGGCCGGAGAAGCAGTGCGTTGGTGCACGCCCAGGATCCGAACCCGGGCGGCCAGTAGTGGAGCACGCGCACTTAACCGCTAAGCCACGGGGCCGGCCCAGGCATGAAATTATTGACTCCATACCACAAGTAGGAAAATGGCAGCCTGGAATAGTTCAACCACATTGCTCAAGACCACACGCACATTAAGTGACGTAGTTAGGATCTGCATCCAAAAGTTCTGATGCCAAAACCAGAGCTATTGTCACGACACTTTAGCTACCTCTCCTTCTTTAGATGATGTCTTTGTCAGCAATCTCTCCTCAATGTCACCACCATCATTATCTTAACCTTCCCCATTCTCTGCTCATTTCCTTTGCTATTTTGCTATTAAAGAGTTTAGGGGAAATCAAAATATTCCCCTCTAGAAAAATATTTTAAATACTGCCACATAAAAAGATGATGACAGGAAGTTATTGCCTAGTAGGGTAACAAACCCTAATAAAATGTGTAACACTCCTCTTACTCTATAGACCAGAGCCTAAGGAAGCCTATTGCTCTGTAAGTCTGAACATAGCATCAAACATCTGATTTTTTCTTTTTTTGTGCGGAAGATCAGCCCTGAGCTAACATCTGATGCCAATCCTCCTCTTTTTTATGAGGAAGACTGGCCCTGAGCTAACATCCGTGCCCGTCTTCCTCTACTTTATATGGGAAGCCACCACAGCATGGCTCAACAAGCAGTGTGTGGGTATGCGCCCGGGATTTGAACCGGCAAACCCCAGGCCGCCGCAGCGGAGCGCGTGCACTTAACAGCTTGTGCCAGCTGGCCAGCCCCAAACATCTGACTTTTTAAATTATCAATATAACTATTTGACTGAATATAAATATCAGACAAACTGGATGTTACATAAAATTTATTGATTTTTATTTGCCAGCGTTGACCAGTTAATTCATTCAAAATGCTCACAGGGTGTATATTGATTTACTATTTAAGGATCTTCCTAGTAAAGTACATATAAAATATCAGTCATCCAACCTTCTACTCTTTCATTCAGCGTGTGTTGGGCTTCCATTGTGAATTAAGCATTATGTCAAGTATTGAAGATCATCGCCATTATTGTACTATATCTAAGTTTATTGAGCACTAACTACGTAATAACCACTTTAGCTCATTATTTCACTTAATCTTTACAACAGTCCCATGAGTTAGGTAGTATCTCCATTTTAGGATGAGGGAACTCAGGCTCAGAGATGTTAAAGAACATTCTTCAGGTTACATAATTTTTAGGTGCTAAAATTAGCATACATCACAATACACAGAGTTTGCCTTCAAGACACTCATAGTTTTATATAGGAAGACGATAGAGCATGCTTCAAATTTTTTGTTTAAACAGATCTCCCCAGTTAAGTTGCTTCATCAAATCTAGCTAGGTTGACATATCCTTTCTTCCAACCCTGGGAATAACTTAAAGGAGAAAAATAGTTACTGTGGAGCTCTATTATATATGGTTAATTAATACTGAGAAATTATTAGCAACGCTAATTTTCTTGTTGGTCTCTTAGGAAACGTTTTCCTTTCCCCTTTTCTTTCCTCAACATGCCTGCAAATTTCAGGCCCTATGAATGCTTTTCTGTGAGCTTGATATATGTGAAGATGTGAAGTGCCCTCCCGCTGAGACTTCATTTACAGCTCCACTTTTTCAGCAAACCACTAAAATGTATTGAGGCTATTATGAGTCAGACACTGATGTGCTTCTGCCCTGGCTGACATATTTGGGAGATTATTTAAACTCGTGCTTTCTCTCACCCTCTAAAGTATTTTCTCTCCTCTCCAGAAGCTGACTCCCTCATTTGCATCTTATCATTTGGAACTCACAAATGATTTCCTAGAGGAAAGACTATTTTTCCATTTTCTGGTAATTTTCATTATGTCCTTTTCAGACTCATTGCTCTCCATTCTCTTCTCTTCTTCTCTTGCCAATTTTAAGACAAAAACGCCCCTCCCCCCACCTGAAAGGGTGCTGCCAGTAGCATCGAACTTCAAAGCTCCTCAATGACAGAACTATATCCCTTGGCACAGTTTTCTTGGGTTCCATCTGATTGTGGTACTCCTATATTTAAAATCTTTCAACTGAGCTCCTCAATGCCCATTAGCATAAATTCTAAACTTTTCCATTTCAAGATCTTAACACTTCATAATTTGTCCCTGTTTAATTTTTGGGCCTTATATGTCACCACTTTCTTCCCTCAGCACAAAGTTCGGTTTTCGTTCTGAATTTCTTTCAGTTCTTCAAAGGCAGTAGTTATCACTGGTCTTGAAACTGTCTGCATATATTTCAATCTCTTTTTTGACCTTTTAACTCCTATTCGTATAAAACTGATTCTCGTTATTCGTGGTAGTTACGTTCTATAAAGTCGCCTCAACATCAAATTAGCAAATGCTGAACTGTTTTGTGGGGGAAACATACACACACATATGTATACATATATACATATCTCAGATAATAATCCTAAATCCTAAAACAATTCTTCCTCATTTTGCAAAAGAGAAAACGAGGTTTGGAAGTGTTAAGTGACTTGCCTGAGGTCCCGCACTAACAGGTGCTGAGTTGGGATTCAGATGCTTACTGGCTGGTGTCAGAGCGTCTTGCGTGGTGCTGCCCTCTGCAGTCTCCAGCCTCTCGTCTTCTCTGAGCGATAGAAATGAGGAGACAGAGTGCCATCTTCTTCCAGCTCAGCGGGAACTTGTGAGTCGGGACGCTCAAAATTTTCCCTGCTCTGTCTGTGACTGTGAATGACCGGGAAGGCACCACAGGTATTTATTTTGGGGTTACAAATAAATTTTAGTGATAAGACGATTTCCCAAATACAGAATCCACTAATAATGAGGACCAACGGTACATGTCTCAACTGCTACCCCAAGACTGGGTTAGATATTCCTGCCGGTTCCTCTTGAACTTCCTCTATCATAGCCTTTATCACCCAGTGTTAGAATTGTCTTATTTATCTCCCCACCCTGTGAGAGTATATATTCTATAAGAATAGGAATTTTTCTGTATTGTCTATCGCTATATCTTCAGGTGCTATCCCAGCATTTGACACATAATAGAAGCTGGAAAAGTAATTGTTGACTAAAAGAATTAATGAAAAAACGACAAAGCATCCTGCACCGCCATGCTTACACAACAACCCTCATCATGAGGGTTTAGCAAGTACCTGAGAGTCTTAGCAACAAAGGAAAATGGGCAAGTGCTTTAAAGACGCCTTGATCAGCTTTCCTGCAGTTCTCGTGAAAGACAATATAATAATGCAGAAACTTTGAAGTTCTGGGTGTTTCCTCAGTTGTTTCCACGTACTAGGAAAGTCTCTAACACATGTCAGAGGGGTCCTTATTTCAAAGACTTCTAGTATTGCCCTGAGTTAGAAGAGATTTCTCCTTTTACCCAACACACCCATAAAATAACAGCTGTTTCAGAAGCTTAAAAGGGAGGCTGACAAGTCCAATTTCCAGATTTTGAATATAGAGAAATTGTCCAATGGCACAAATGATGAATTGTTAATCACTAGGAAGTTTGGTCAGGTCAAAACCAAAATGAACCGTCCTGTGACTAATTTTAACAAAGCCATTCTGCTCTCAAAAGGATGATGATTATTTTATAGTAAGAACAAATACTTTGCAATATGAGGAATAAACTTTACATAAATGGGAAAATTCATTTTGATACAATAAAATCCATTAAAAAACTATCATGTCACACCTGATAGAAAATGAACCAGCCTATGATGGATAGGCTTGTTCAATGTTAGTCATAATCATAACAGATGTTTCTCTTGGACCTCTATTTTATGGGTAGTGAAATTTGCCCTGGCCACATATCAAGTCATCGTAGGAGCCATGGACTGAACTCTAGGCCTCTGGCTCTCAGGCTAGTGTCTTCTACGTTAGGCTGCCCTTCTAATCTCAGCCGCGTTTATCTTGAACATAAAGCTTGGCAAGATGTTCTAGCCCAAATGTAGTGAAACTATGGTCATTCCAAATTTTTTACAAAAATAGATGTTTATCTCATTCCGATATTAAACTTCTTTCTGGGTTATCACATTCATGATTATCCATCAGATGAATGTCTCAAATATTTTTTGTTAATTTGAGTAACTTAATTACAAAAATCAAAATAAAACATTAGTTCTAGCAATTGATTTAATCTTTCTAAGCAATAGAGCTGTTGTATAGGTTCAAAGTTGTTTGAGAAGGAAAGACTGACCAGTTGCCAACAAAAACTATCAATGATAGACAGTAAAATTGCCTTTGGTGACAGGTCTTTTCAAGGTGCTCCTAAATTGGAAATAATTTGCATTGATCTTGTTCCCCTCTCTGCTCATGGTTTATGCTGTAAGAATGTTAATGTGAAATGTTCTTGCTCTGAACTGATTATTGCTAACACATTATTAGTGAGTTGGCTTTTCAATTTTTTCTCCAAAGAAGCAAGGCCAAGTTAGAATGTACAGAATGTTAGTCAGTTTGAAACCTGATAACTTGGCTATTATGTTATTTAACACCAGTGATAATTTCATTGATTTCTTTAAATTTATTTGTCCCCTGAGTTTTTCTTTTTAAACTCTTTTTTATTCTTAGGTATAATTAGTATCAAAGCCATTTGTTTAAATAAAATATTTATGTCTAGTCCCAGATAGCCACATCCCCCCAATACCTTGTTCTTTCTTTGTCTTTTTTCCTTCTGCATTTCTATGTATCTTCCTTAATTTTTCTTTCATCTTCCTGTTTTCTTTTCATCTTCCCTTTCTTTTCTGCCCTTCTTTTTCCCCCTCCCTGTCATCTATGATACAAGTAATTAGAAAAAACTGATAAATCAGAATTTCTTTTTAGATGTTTCTTTCAACATCTTGGCACCTCAAGTTAACTTTTGGAATGAATCTAAATGTTTAAATGACTTTATACACCAGAGGGTGTATCACTAATAGTCTTCAATTAAAAAAACTTTTTTTTTTGGTGGAATGCTTGTATTAAATACAATCAACAGAGAGAAGGTGAAATTGTCCCTGAAGAGAAATATAATCTTAGTATATTATCCAAAAAATAAAAATTAAAAAAAAAAAAGAAAATCAGGAGGTCAGGCTGATGGAATGCTGATATTTAACTTTTATTTTAGTCTCTTTTTGTTAGGTTTCATGCTTTACACACAGGAATTGTTGGAAAGAAAGTTCAAAGACATGCTTGAGTTATGATTAATTTTTTTGTGGCCTATCAGTGATTTCTGAACACTATTGATAAGATTTGGAATTTACAGAAGAAACACTAGTTATTTTATGATACTTCGCCATAGTTCATCATAGGAATAAACTGCCAGAATATTTACAAGAATTTAGAGGCTGATTTTCTTTTTGGCATGGCCATATATGTAAATTTGGTTATCTTGGCCTCTGTTAACCTCAAATTTTCCATAATAAAATATGAAAATGATAACTTGCCCAATAAAGAGAGAGATTTTGAAAGTCATGATGGTACTTGAACAGTTAAGTTTAGAAGAAAGAGTGCATGTGTTGTGTTTGATGTTCAAACCTTGCCTGGTGTCACTTAGGTAATAATCAGCATTATGTACATTCACCACAATAAACCCAAACACAAAAGAATCTTTGATTCCTTAAGGACAAAGATAAGTGCAAATTCAATGGTGAAGAGTCGCAAGAATCTCATTAAAATTATGACCCAGAAGATGATATAACAAACTTTAAAGAAGTACTCAAGACTTATTCAGTAGAATATTTTACTTTATGTTCCACCTTGAGTTTGGACCCCAGGATCTGCATGTGTAACAGTTTGTGTAACTGTTCAACTGACTCATTTGTAAAACATCATCATTATGATGTGCCGGAAAACTGTAGTGCATGGAGACTAAAAATACTGATCCTGAGACATGCGTGTCTGAATCTCTGGTGATTATAATGAATAAGTCATTTGGTTGTATCCAATGTTACTACTTGTTTTTCCCCTGGAACATACACATAGTGTCTGTTAATAAGGGCACATGTGACTATTGTAAATCCCCATCTATTCTGATTCTGGAATTCAAAGGAAAGAATATGGCAACGGTCCACCCCCCTCCACTTCTCATGGGATGCTGAACATGGAGAGGAAATGGAGTCTTTTTGCCCCATGAAACTTGAAGGAATTCTAATTCCTTTATTTATTTTACAGTTTCTGAATACACACATTGATATAGACATGAGCTACCCATGGGTTTATGTTTCTGTCAGTACCTGAGTCCCATTTGGAACTCAGTCCTGACTTAAGAATGCTCTAGTAAATGATGGGAACACATGTAAAACCCACTGCTCTTACTGATTTTCAGTCAAATTTGCTGTATGGTAACAGAATTATTTTCTTATTCCAACAACTCACTTTCCATGTAGCAACCAGAGTGATTTTTAAAAACGTAAGTCTGGTTACAAAATGCTCCTGGTTAAAGCCACTAAGTGTTTCTCATTACACTTAGAATTTTAAAAATCTTTACCCTGTTCTACAAAGCCCTATGTGATCTTTCTAACATAATTTGATACCAGTCCCTTCCTGGACCACTCCATCCCATTAGGTTCCTCAGATACCCTAGGCTTATTCCTAATGCAGCAACTTTGCACATGCTGGTTTTCTGCCTGAATTCTGCCCCACATCCTCATCTCAGCCTAGGTGTTTGCATGAAGATCTTCTTTACATCCTTTACGGTCTTAGGTTGCCTCTTTCTCTCATAGTGTGCCCCATATTCTTTGTAGTATTTATTGTAATCCTAAATTACATATTTACCTGTTTACTTTTTTGTCTGTGTCCAAGACAAGATGTTAAAAGTATTCCCTTTCCTCATGGATTTATACCTGGAACATATTCAATCGGCTAGGAGAATACATGAATAAATGAATGAATAAACAAACAGCTTCAGTACACGAGTGGGGTTAAAAACCATAGGCTTCTACACAGTGGCAAGAATAAACCAGAGATTCTTCCCAAGAACTTTCTTACCCCAAACATGAGACATTTGAGAAGCAAACTAGGAGTGAATGGATGTACTGTGTAGAACAGGATAGATCCACTTCTTGAAGGGATGGCTGTAACTGCTTAGATAGTCCCAAGGAAACTCTTTAAAGGTTACCAAGTGAGCAGGAATTTTTCCCTATCACAATCTGAAGTGGGGAAGTACACAGACCTGGACTATAGACATGTAGGGAAGGATGATCCTCAATTCAAACATGAAAGTAGAACCTGAGAAACTGATTCTTGAGAAAAACATCAGACAGTTTCAGACCAGCCCATTTCAGATAGGGAGATGTGGAGTCTTACACACCTGGCTTATGTATTGATCCACTTATAAACTCGGTTCTTCTCCTTTTGTGGTGAGGAAATGACTTCTCCATTCTACAGTCTGATTTGGTTACTTCAATATTTCATTCATCCAACGTGTATTTATTGAGTACCTACTATATGCCAGACTCTGCTGAGAAATGTGACTACAGTAGTGAGCAATGACTTTTATAAAGCCAAGAGTTTAGTTAGGTTTTTAAATACATCATAGTAAGAAATGATGGGGTAATAAAAGGGAAATTTGATGACAAGGAATATTGGAGTATGAGAGTACACCCCAGTTGGAGAGTCAGCATTATAGTAACATAAAACTAAGTACCTGGTGAATATCACACACTGTCCCAGAACACTTTGCACACTATATCTCATGTAATCCTTATAACAGCATATAAGGATGGTGCTAATTATGGTGGCAAATTGAGACTTCATGTTGTTTTCTAAAGTTTGTTTACTAGAGTCACTTAATTTTACTTATAAAATTTTTTTTAAAAAGGAATGCCTTTAACTCTGTTCCTAATTTTAAGGGCATCTGCATACTGGTTGAAATAATTAGACTTCCATCAGCAAGGTCATGGTTAATGGCTTAATTATGACACATCGGTGTGTTAAGTCAACTTTTTCTGACAATGCTTATATTTTTAAGTGACAAAATATTGTTTTCTATGATGAATATTTTAATAAGTATAGTTTCCTATAAATCTTCTTTTTAGTCTACAGTTTACAAGTCCTCGGAACTATTCAAACAAACCTTTCCAAGTTCTAGGACATTGATTCACTCCTTGATGACAAGATACAGAACAACTATAGCTAGAACTTGTTTACCTGGTGTGTAAATATTCTCTCACACTTTCGTTATCTACCTGCAAGTTGTGACAGCCAGCTGAGGGCTTCGTGACCTCCAGCACCTGAGCCAACTGTCTCCTAATTATTTTGATGGCTTATGGCTTCTAGTTGCAGTTATAAATTCATTCAGAGCTGAGTTAAAGAATATGAGACTTATTGCCTACTTCATCCTATATTCATAGGTGAGGAATAAGACCCAGTGACTATACAACTGTGTCTCACAGCAAAAAAGCTAATTGGAAGCTCAAGCTCTTTACAACTGTGTCTCACAGCAAAAAAGCTAATTGGAAGCTCAAGCTCTTTCTACTACAATTCACTGTCTCATGATTTTTTTTTTTTTGGTATATTGCAGAGGATGTTCCACATTTTCAATTTCTAGAATAATTTTATGACTTAATATGTTTCCTTTTAGAGAGTTTCCAAGCATTCCCCATCTTGTTTCCTCATCATTTATGGGCTCTCTCTCCAACAATTTTTTTTAGTATAATGCAAGGAAAGTTTGATCATCAATGACTCCTCTGCCAATGTACGGTTGTACGCAGTCTTTTCTGATAAGTGTCTGGTTTTGTGTAATGATGTATTTTCAGTCATGAATACACTCTTGTCAAGGTAGTTAAATTCTAGGATTTCTTGCTCTATAGTTAGAGTTTAAAATATATGTGCCCATAGTGGTTCAGGATCTTGGCTAAACTCCTGAGCCACAGCTGTGTCTAAGTGGATGGTTGCTTGCTTGACTACTGGGCAGAATTGAAGTTCATGCATCCAGTTCAGGGTTCCATTTCTAGATACCCCCTAAAGTTTGCAAGTTTATCTTCAAAAACAATAGGCTGTGTCTTTTGGGAGTTTCCTGAAGACCATAACTCTTAAACTTGTTCTTGTTTTCATCGTTTGAACAATTACTATTGTGCTAATTTAGATACACTTAAAAATCTTTTAAATGATTTTCCTTTGTGGTAATGATGTTTGTGAGTCTTAGAAAAGAATTCTTCTCCCTCGTAGCTTCTCCTAAATAATCTTTAATTTAAACTCTGTGGGATAATTTGTAGATAATGTATTTCTAACACAAGCAAATGTGTTCCTTAGGCGTCCCTTCTGTGCTGTTCCATGTTTAGGGGAAGATGTTTATATGATCTCAATAGCACATCAAACCAGAGTCCAGGAACTACTGAGGAGAAACTGAGACTTGGTGTGAATGAGATGAGTTGAAATAAAACCCAACAGGCCTTTTTCTGGCCAGGTACAATCCTGTTCCAGGGCACCAGGCTTCACAAGCAGACGGCTGGCTGCATTTCAGCATTTGGATAGTGCACAGACTGCACAACTCTCCAAGGCTGTGAACAGATTCTGGAGCATGCCTTCTTCATCCCGGGACTCGCCTGGTGTCTAGTACATAGTATATCTTTCTATCCCCAGAGACTAGCCTGGTGCATAGTAGATACTTGATGAATATTTAATAAAAGAATATAGAGAAGTTCAAGCATTCTTAATATAACCCATATGGAACAATTCTGCCACCCATATAGTTGCATCCTCCAAACCTGATTTAACTCCGCAATTTGTTAAAAAGAAGATTTTACTGAAGATTTTGTGGTGGAACAGGAAAGCAGAATCAGATTAAAATCAACATTTCTTAATTTGATTCTCTCCCATGACTGTTCCCCATCTTTGCTCTTTCTCTAACCTCTCATCCATCTTCTGCTTGTTGCTCCTTCTAAAACTCCAGTTTTGTGTAGGTGGTTCAGCTTTGAATTAAACTTGTAACCCTTTCACAGTAAAATACAAACTGAGTCATTAGCCAAACTGTAACTTGTTTTCCTGAAATACGCTCTTTGGTAGCAAGAATGGACATAGACATCTCATCCTTTCAACTCAAGTGTACTTTCTACGTGTCCAGTTAAATCTCTTCCAAAGGAGAAATTATGCTGCTAGAACAATGAGGCTTAACTATATTCTTATTCCAATTATTTTTATTTTCCTTCTTTTAACTTTTAATCTGCCCCTAAAACTGTAGGCTGGCAGGGGAGAGATTTTGATTCTTACTTGTTTATCTGAATCAGAACAATTTTAGGTGTCAGTGCAACTCCTTTGTCATTGTAGAAGATTAGAATTACGTTTCAACTCTGTTACAAAGTAATGGTGTGATCTTAGTCACTCTAAAACTCCATGTTTCTTTTCTGTAAAAAGGAACACATCAGAGTTAAATCAAAGTCAGTGGTTTTCAATCTCAGATGAACATTGGACAAAGCAGGGAGTTTCACAAAATATGATTTAATGTGTGCCTGATTTAATGTGTGGGAGTAATTCCCAGGCACCCAGATTTTTAAAAGCTCCCCAAGTGATTCTAAAATGTGGTTGAGGTTGACAATTACTAACTT
The DNA here is from genome assembly GCF_057802395.1 of Ceratotherium simum simum. NCBI lineage: Eukaryota > Metazoa > Chordata > Mammalia > Perissodactyla > Rhinocerotidae > Ceratotherium > Ceratotherium simum. The sequence continues at coordinate 19,208,033 of NC_141922.1, forward strand.
AAGAGCTGTGGTTATAATTAAATTAATATGTATAAAAACATTCAAACTGAAAAGGATCACATGAATATAAGAATTTCCTTTTAGCCTTTATAATAAAGCAAAATAAAACCTATAAGACATTATGGAGTTTTTGTTGGCTTTGTTTCATGCCTGCAGGTAGGGTGACCCAACTTGTCTTGGTTTACTTAGGATTTACCTGGTTTCAATACTAAAAATCTTGTGTCTTGGGAAACATCTCCATCCTGGGCAAACTTGAATGATTATTACCCCAACAGCAAGCCTTATTGTACAAGTGCGGCGTCAGGTTTATTGAGTTCAAGGAGCATTAAAAAAATCTATTTTGTATTTCTTACAATACTGGGATATTCAATGGAGCCATGAGTCAAAAGAATAGAAATCCTAACTGAATTGAATTGAATGTCTTTTATTTTTTTGTGAGGAAGATTAGCCCTGAGCTAACATCTGATGCCAATCCTTACTGTTTTTGCTGAGGAAGATTGGCCCTGGGCTAACATCCGTGCTCATCTTCCTCTACTTTATATGGGATGCCGCCACAGCATGGCTTGACAAGTGATACATTGATCTGCACCTGGGATCCGAACCTGTGAACTCTGGGCTGCTGAAGCTGAGTGTGCGAACTTAACTGCTATGCCACCAGGCCAGCTGAAGGTCTTTTTTTTTTTAATTTAAATTTATTTATTTATTTATATTTCTAAGCACTTATACACTAAACAGTTCTAAGCACTTTACAAATTTTTTTTCATTTTATTAAGTTTATTTTATTGTGGTTACGTTGGTTTACAACATTATATAAATTTCAGGTATACATCATTATATTTTGATTTCTGTGTACATTACACGATGTTCACCACCCAAAGACTAATTACAATCCATCACCATACACATGTGCTTAATCATCCCTTTCATCCTCCTCTGTCCCCTCTTCCCCTCTGGTAACCACCAAACCAATCTCTGTCCCTATGTGATTGTTTGTTGTTGTTTTTATCTTCTACTTATGAGTGAGATCATATGGTATTTTACTTTCTCCCTCTGATTGATTTTGCTTAGCATTATACCGTCAAAGTCCAGCCATGTTGTTACAGATGGCTGAGTTTCATCGTTTCTTATGGCTGTGTAGTATTCCATTGTGTATACATAGCACATCCTCTTTATCCATTAGTCCCTTGATGGGCACCTAGGTTGCTTCCAAGTCTTGGCTATTGTGAATAATGCTGCAACGAACATAGGGGTGCATGTATCTTTACGCATTTGTGTTTTCATGTTCTTTGGATAAATATCCAGCAGTGGAATAACCTGGATCGTATGGTAGTTCTATTCTTAATTTTTTAAGGAATCTCCATACTGTTTTCAATAGTGGCTACACCAGTTTGCACTCCCACCAGCAGTGTATGAGAGTTTCTTTCTCTCCACGTCCTCTCCAATACTTGTTGGTTCCTGTCTTGTTAATTATAGACATTCTGATGGGAGTGAGGTAATATCTCATTGTAGTTTTGGTTTGCATTTCCCTAATAGTTAATGATGTTGAACATCTTTTCATGTGCCTGTTGGCCATCTGTACATCTTCTTTGGAGAAATGTCTGTTTTGCCCATTTTTTAATTGGGTTGTTAGTGTTTTTGTTGTTGAGATGTATGAGTTCTTTATATGTTTTGGAGATTAACCCTTTATCAGATATATGGTATGCAAATATCTTCTCCTAATTGTTAGGTTGTCTTTTCATTTTGTTGATGGTTTCCTTTGCTGTGCAGAAGATTTTTAGTTTGATGTAGTCCCATTTGTTTATTTTTTCTATTGTTTCCCTTTCCTGGTCAGACATGGTACTTGAAAATATGTTGCAAAGACTGATGTCGAAGAGCGTACTGCCTATGTTTTCTTCTAGAAGCTTCATGGTTTCAGGTCTTACATTCAAGTTTTTAATCCGTTTTGAGTTAATTTTTGTGTATGGTGTAAGACAATGGTCTACTTTTGTGCTTTTGCATGTGGATGTCCAGTTTTCCCAATACCATTTATTGAAGAGACTTTCCTTTCTCCATTGTGTGTTCTTGGCTCCCTTGTCGAAGATTAGCTGTCTATAGATGTGTGGGTTTATTTCTGGGCTCTCAATTCTGTTCCATTGATCTGTGTGTCTGTGTTCTGTGTTTGTGCCAGTACCATGCTGTTTTGGTTACTATAGCTTTGTAGTATATTTTGAAATCAGGGAGTGTGATACCTCCAGCTTTGTTCTTTTTTCTCAGGATTCCTTTAGCTATTTGGGGTCTTTTGTTGTTCCATATAAATTTTAGGATTCTTTGTTCTATTTCTGTGAAAAACGTTGCTGGGACTTTGCTAGGGATTGCATTGAATCTACAGATTGCTTTAGGAAGTATGGACATTTTACCTATGTTAATTATTCCAATCCAAGAACATGGGATATCTTTTCATTTCTTTGTGTCTACTTCACTTTCTTTCAACAATGTTTTATAGTTTTCAGTGTACAGATCTTTCACCTCTTTGGCTAAGTTTATTCCTAGGTATTTTATTCTTTTTGTTGCAATTGTAAATGGGATTGTATTCTTAATTTCTCTTTCTGTTGCTTTGTTGTTAGTGTATATAAGCACAATTGACTTTTGTGTGTTGATTTTGTATCCTGCAACTTTTCTGTATTCATTTATTATTTCTAAAAGATTTTGGTGGATTCTTTAGTGTTTTCTATATATAAAATGATGTCACCTGCAACTAGTGACAGTTTCACTTCTTCCTTTCCAATTTGGATCCCTTTTATTTCTTTTTCTTGCCTGATTGCTCTGGCTAGGACTTCCAATACTATGTTAAATAGAAGTGGTGAAAGTGGGCATCCTTGTCTGGTTCCTGTTCTTAGAGGGATAGCTTTCAGTTTTTCATCATGGAGAATGATATTAGCTGTGGGTTTGTCATATATGGCCTTTATTATGTTGAGGTATTTTCCTTCTATACCCATTTTATTCTGAGTTTTTATCATAAATAGATACTATATCTTGTGAAATGATTTCTCTGCCTCTATTGAGATGATCATGTGATTTTTACTCTTCCTTTTTTTAATGTGGTGTATCACGTTGATTGATTTGTGAATGTTGAACCACTCCTGCATCCCTGGAATAAATCCCACTTGATCATGGTGTATAATCTTTTTAAAGTATTGTTGTATGCGATTGGCTAGTATTTTGTTGAGGATTTTTGCATTGATGTTCATCAGTGATATTGGCCTGTAATTTTCTTTTTTTGTGTTGTCCTTGTCTGGTTTTGGTATCAGGGTACTGTTGGCTTTGTTGAATGAGTTAGGAAGCTTCCCCTCCTCTTCAGGTTTTTGGAAGAGTTTGAGAAGGATAGGTTTTAAGTCTTCTTTAAATGTTTGGTAGAATTCACCAGGGAACCATCTGATCCTGGATTTTTATTTTTGGGGAGGTTTTTGATTACTGTTTCAATTTCCTTACTGGTGATTGGTCTATTCAATTTCTCTATTATTCTTGATTCAGTTTTGGAAGGTTGTATATTCTAAGAATTTATCCATTTCTTCTAGATTATCCAATTTGTTGGCATATAGCTTTTCGTAGTATTCTCTTATAATCTTTTGCATTTCTGTGGTGTCCATTGTAATTTCTCCTCTTTCATTTCTGATTTTATTGATTTGAGCCTTCTTTCTTCTTTTCTTGGTGAGTCTAGCTAAAGGTTTGTCAATTTTGTTTATCTTTTCAAAGAACCAGCTCTTGGTTTCATTGATTTTTTTCTATTATTTTTTTAGTCCCCATTTCATTTATTTCTGCTCTGATTTTTATTATTTCACTCCTTATACTGATTTGGGGCTTGCTTTGTTCTTCTTTTTCCAGTTTCTTTGGGTGCACTGTTAGATTGTTTATTTTAGATTTTTCTTGTTTGTTGAGGTAGGCCTGTATTGCTCTAAACGTCCCTCTTAGGACCACTTTTGCTATATCCCATAAATTCTGGCATGTCTTATTTTCATTTTCACTTGTATCCAGGTATTTTTTGATTTCCCTTTTGATTTCTTCATTGACACAATTGTTGTTCAGTAGCATTTTGTTTAATCTCCACATATTTGTGGCTTTTCTGATTTTCTTCCTGTAGTTGATTTCCAGTTTTATACTGTTGTGGTCAGAAAAGATGCTTGGTATTATTTCAATCGTCTTAAATTTATTGACACTAGTTTTGTGGCCTAATATGTGATCAGTCCTGGAGAAAGTTCCATGTGCCTTTGAAAAGAATGTGTATTCTGTGGTTTTTGGATGAAATGTTCTGTATATATCTACTGAGTCCATCTGGTCTACTGTGTCGTTAAAGGCCAACGTTTCCTTATTGATCTTCTGTTTCGATGATCTATCCATTGATGTAAGTGGAGTGCTGAAGTTTCCTACTAGTATTGTATTACTGTCTATTTCTCCTTTTATGTCTGTTAATAATTGCTTTATATATTTAGGCGCTTCTATGTTGGGTGCATAGATATTTACAAGTAGCATATCCTCTTCTTGGACTGTTCCCTTGATCATTATGTAGTGCCCTTCTTTGTCTCTTGTTAAAGTTTATGTTTTAAAGTCTATTTTGTCTGACATAAGTATTGCTACCCCAGCTTTCTTTTCATCACTGTTTTCATGGAGTATCTTTTTCCATCCCTTCACTTTCAGTTTGTGACTGTCTTTAGGTCTGAAGTGTGTCTCTTGTATGCAGCATATGTATGAATTTTGTTTTTTTTTTTAATCCAATCAGCCACCCTCTGCCTTTTGATTGGAGTATTTAGTCCATTGACATTTAAAATAGCTATTGATAAGTATGTACTTATTGCCATTTTTTTACTTTTTTTCTCAGTATTTTAGTAGTTCTTCTCTGTTCCTTTCTCCTTCTCTTGCTCTCTTCCCTTGTGGTTTGATGGCTTTCTTTAGCTTTATGTTTGAGTTCCTTTCTCTTAGTATTTTGTGTATTTATCATAGGTTTCTGGCTTGAGGTTCCTTACCATGAGGTTCATATATAATAACCTACATATATAGCAATTTATATTATGTTGATGGTCTCTTTAGTTTGACCTCTTTCTAAAAGTTCTACTCTTTTACTCCCCTCCTCCCACATTTTATGTTTTTGATATCATATTTAACCAGTTTTTTGTATTTTTATATCTGTTACCCTCTTATCATGGAGATAGATGATTTTTTCCTATTTGTGGTCTTCTGTTTCCCCCTTAGATAAATCCCTTTAACATTTCTTGTAGGACTGGTTTCTTGATGACAAACTCCTTTAATTTTTGCTTGTCTAGGAAACTGTTTACCTCTCCTTCCATTCTGAAAGATAACCTTGCCAGGTAGAGTATTCTTGGTTGTAGGTTTTTTCCTTTTAGTGCTTTAAATATATCATACCATTCTCTTTTAGCTTATAAGATTTCTGCTGAGAAGTCAGCTGAATGCATTATGGGGTTTCCTTTGTATGTAACTTGTTGCCTTTCTCGTGTGGTTTTTAGGATTCTCTCTTTATCTTTAATTCTGGACATTTTAATTATGGTGTGTCTTGGTGTGGGTCTCTTTGGGTTTATCTTGTTTGGTGCTGTCTATGCTTCTCATACCTGGATGTCTGTTTCCTTCCTTAGGTTAGGAAATTTTTCAGCTATTATTTCTTCAAATAGATTCTCTGCCCGTTCATCTCTCTCTTCTCTTTCTGGGATACCTATAACACACATGTTAGTGCGCTTGATGTTGTTGCAGAGTCCCCTTAGAGTGTCTTCACTCTTTTTAATTCTTTTTTCTTTTAGCTGTTCAGCTTGAGTGATTTCCTCTAATCTTTTGTCCAGCACGCTGATCCGTTCTTTTGTATCATATACTCTGGTTTTGAGTCCCTCTAGTGAATTTGTCATTTCCAGTATTGTATTCTTCATTGCTGATTGGTTCGTTTTTATATTTTCCAATTCTTTGTTGACATTCTCACTGAGTTCATCTACTCTTCTCCCAAGATGAGTGAGCATCCTTATGACTTTTTCTTTGAACTCTTTGTCAGGTAGATTGCTCATTTCTGTTTGATTTAGTTCTTTTTCTGGGGTTTTGTCCTGTTCCCTTACTTGGAATATATTCCTTTGCCTCCTCATTTGCCTCCTTTCTCTGTGCTTATATCTATGTGTTAGGTATGTCAACTACATCTCCTGATCTTGAAGAGGTGGCCTTATGTAAGAGATGCCTTATGAGGCCCAGCAGTGTGCTTCCCTCTGGTCACCAGTTCCAAATGTTCCAGGAGTGTCCCTTGAGTGGGCTACATGTGTCCTTCTGTTGTGGCAGGGTTGCTCTTGCTGCAGGTGTCCAGGGAGGCTGGGCTGTCCCCCTGGCTGGCTGGTTGTATTGCTCAGCTGCATGTGGCTGCCATGGACTCTTCAGTCACTTTATCAGGTGTGTGTGTGTGTGTGGGGCCCAGCACAGTTAGCTGCAAGGTCTAATAGCACATTCCTGTTGTAGTTTTTCTGTTAAGTGAGTAGGCCCCCAGTGTGACTGGTTGTTAGGCTTGGGGGTTTACAATTGCTGTAGGACTCCAGCCTACAAGGCTCTTGTCAGCTCTCTCAGGATTGCTGCTGAGTGGGGCTGGCCCCAGGCAGGGGAGCACCCAATTGCTTCAGGCTTGGAAGGTGGGGTTGATCCCGTATGTGGCTGTTTGTGAAGCACAAATCTCCTGCAGCTGATAAGCCCCACCGCCCACAGGGCCACACAGACGGTCAACACAGTCCTGCCCTGTGTGCTCTCCCTCACCCCCTGAAGTGGACCCAGTTGCCCCACTGCAGAGACCCCACACGCTCCACCCACTCCTCATGCACACCCTGCCCTGCAGAGGTGGACCCACTCTCCAGGCTGCAGAGGATCCAGGCACCCAGCCTATGCAGGCCCACCAGTTGCCTGAGGGCTTGCTGTTGGGTGGGGCCAGTCTCTAGGCTGGGCTGCCCACCCTGGCTGAGCTGGATTAAATCAGTGCTCTAGTGGGTGGGGCAGACCCTGAGTTAGCAGGCCAGGGGGAGAACTCCAATGGCATCTGCTAGCGTCTGTGTCAGCATACCTGTACTAGGTGACAATAATGGCTACTGCCAATGTCTCGGTCCCTGGAGAGGTCTCACTTCTCACCGAGATGCACCCAGAGCCTATCAGGTGAATCTCTTTTCACCAAAGGACTGTGCACATTTGTTTCTGGTGATTTTAGGTTGCTTTCCGAGACTGGTGAATTCTGGTGATTTTAGATTGCTTTCCAAGACTGGTGAATTTGTGCTTGGACGTTTAAGAGCTGGCTTTTTTTTCCTTATGTCCGATAGCTTTTCTGGCTGTGTTCCCCATTGTTGTTAGTAGCCAGCAAATCCAGATGTTATGACACTCATCTTGGTTGTGCTGGGTCCAAAAAATGTTTATAGCAGCAATGCTCCCTAGCTCAGGTCCCCCACTCCTCCAGGGAAGGCTGTGTACCTTTGGATTGCTCCTGGGCAGCCATGAAGCACTGCGGCTTGTGAAGATGGCTTTTTTTTCTCTCCAGAAAGGAATTTCTGCCTCTTCTGCCTCAGTCAGGACTGTCCCTTGTTGTGGGGGTTCTTTTTATCCAGTTTTCAGTTCTCTCTCAGGGGTAATTGTTCCAAGGGTAGTTGTAAATTTGTTGTGTCCGTGGGAAGAGGTGAGTTCAGAGTCTGCCTACGTCACCATCTTGACACCTACCAGCTGAATTGAATGTGTTTGAATGCAACACATTTTTTTTCTCTCTGCCTCTGGAAAATCCTGGTTTTTTTTCCCCTTGTTCTTCATGCCTTTATTTAGGATAGTCTCTCAGTCTAACTATCCTTATTCTCCATCTTCATCTACCTGTTTTTCAAGTATTTGGGATTTTGGTGATTCTCTAACCTTAGAAGAAAAAAAAATAAAGCAGGCATTAACATTTGTGTTGAATATTACCTTGGTGATGATTTTTTCTTCCTTGAAAATATAAAGTTTATACTAATGTTTATAACACAAATAGTGAGCATGTTTATGCTCAAAATATGTCATGGTTCAAAGATAACTTTGTGTAGGTGAATGTGTCCCAGCCAGAATAATGGTTTGATTTGGAAGACTTGCCCTGATCAGTAAAATAAAGCAATTGATCCAGTAATCATTAGGACTTCCCTTTGCTGCCTGGCCCTCAGGAAGAATCAAGCCAATGAAAGTCTCACTCTTAAGAAATGGAGTGTGTGTGTGTGTGTGTGTGTGGTTTATGTGGTGTTGTGTGTATGTATGTGTGTGCAGTGTGTGTTTGTGTTGGAGGTGGGGATGACTTTTCCTTCTCTTCTACCTTCTAAATCTCACACAAGAGTCTCTCATTGTCTGAATCTAACTCTCTCCTGGCAAGGGGCTCAGGGATATGTGATTTCTAGGTTCTCAGACACCATGGTACAATAGAGAGCATAGAGAGGTGAAGATAGCACTCATTATTAGACAACATCTGGAAAGCTACCACTGTGAATTCAACTTTTTAACTAGAGAAGGCAGCTGACTCCATGTAAATTGACTAGACAAAAAGGCTTTCTGGTAGAATTTGATTTATTGCTAATAATTTGGGGCCACATAATGGTGTACTCCTTGGCTCGCTTTACTGTCCAGGTAACAGATTGAGGAGGGTCACCACCCATCTCAGTACCTGGCACTTATCATGCCCTCAGTGTATCATGGTTGTCATTACTATTAGAGCAGCCTGAAAGGCAATTAGCTGTTGGCAGCATATTGAGGCGACAAGGCTGAGTCACTCAGGAAGTTTGGGCATTGGCCACAGAAATCACTGTCACTACCATATGCAAGAGAGACAGTACAAGAGAGATAGCTGACTGGAAAAACCATGTGTTTGGTTTTAGTCTTTTCACATCACACCTTACACCTCATTGCCCAGCATTGCCAGACGTATTTATGAATTTCTGCTCAGAGATTTGTCTCTCTTTCTTCTTTCTTTTTTTCTCTCACTGTAAGTAATGTTTTCATTTCTTTCAACAGATGCTTACTGAGCACTTGATACACAAAATCACTATGCTGGGAACCAGGGATATAGAAATATATAAATATAAAAGATAATCACTGGGACTGGCCCAGTGGCATAGCGGTTAAGTTTGTATGCTCTTCTTCCGTGGCCCAGGGTTTGCAGATTTGGATCCCGGGCATGGACCGATGCACCACTTGTCAAGCCATGCTGTGGTGGCGTCCTATATAAAATAAAGGAAGATGGGCATGGATGTTAGCCCAAGGCCAATCTTCCTCAGCAAAAAGAGGAGAATTGGCATCAGATGTTAGCTCAGGGCTGATCTTCCTAACAAAAATAAAAGATAATAACTAACTTTATAAAGTTTATAATGAAATACGGAGAGAAGAATATGTACGTGTATTTGGGCATATAGTGCTGATTATGCCCTAGGTACTGGGGGTAGAGTTGCAAAAACGTTTTTCCTCTCTTTGGGATTT